>NC_090449.1:676897654-677267654 GCF_031143425.1 Pleurodeles waltl | reverse complement strand
AGCCCTCTCCACACAGGCATAGCCCATACAACATGCTCCCTGTGTACTTACCTGTTTGTCTGGAGGACCGTAGAGTAGCGTGTACTGGGGGAGGACCCCATCAACGAGCTTCTCCAACTCCTCCGATGTGAAGGCAGGGGCCCTTTCCCCAGACGCACGAGCCATTGTCTCTTCCAGACCGAGGTCACAGCAGCACTTGCAGTGTAGGTCTTCTCCTGTCAAAGATCAGGTATCGAGTGATTGAAGTGATAGAAAATGACGGTCACGTCCGCGGCAGTCACGTCTGCGGCGGTGCGTACCATCACCGCCGGCGTACATCGTCATTGGCTCCTGGGACCCATAGGGTCCAATGTTAACCAATGCAGCATTGCGCCACGGTCTCCGACCGCCTACCGCGACGGTGTACAACGCCAGCGCAGTTAGCTCACATCCCATTGTCCCACTTTAGAGGTCAGGCAGCCGCCATTTTAGGGGCGCACATGGCCTCATTTTCAACTGCGTCACACATACCTAGGCCTAGTCTCAACACACATACAGGCCACCTTTTGTGTATGATTGGTGCTCTGTGTAAACTGTGGGTACGTACCTCTGAGTTGTTTGACTCTGTGGTCGCTGTTGTCCTTCATAGGCACCGTCCGCTGGGACATGTGAGGAGATGGCGGCATCCTCCGGTGTACCGACCGTTGGTGGACCTGTCGACAATGGAGGAGCGACATTTGATAATCACCTACAGGTTTGACCGTGCCACAATCCAGGAACTGTGTACCCAGTTGAAGCCAGACCTGATGTCAGCAATCCGCCATCCCACAGGAATCCCCCCTCAAGTGCAGGTGCTGTCAGTGCTACATTTTCTTGCAAGTGGCTCTTTTCAAACAACTGTGGCCATGGCATCAGGGATGTCCCAGCCTATGTTTTCCAACGTATTGTCCAGAGTGTTGTCTGCCCTTCTGAAACACATGCGGAGCTACATCGTTTTCCCTCAGGTGGAGGATTTGCCTACAGTGAAAGGTGATTTCTATGCCCTGGGACATATCCCCAACATCATAGGTGCCATTGATGGGACCCATGTGGCTTTGGTCCCCCCCCCACAGGAGTGAACAGGTGTACAGAAACCGGAAGAGTTATCATTCTATAAATGTACAGATGGTACGTTTGGCAGACCAGTACATCTCCCATGTGAATGCCATGTCCCCTGGCTCAGTGCATGACGCCTACATCCTGCAGAATAGCAGCATCCCTTATGTGATAGGTCAACTCCAGAGGCACTGTGTGTGGCTATTAGGTGAGCCCCTGGAAGCAAGACAGTGGGAATGGTTATCTGGGGTTATCTCTACAGGTTAGTGTGTGTCTAACAGTTGTCCCTCGCCATTTGCAGGTGACTCTGGGTACCCCAACCTGTCATGGCTACTGACCCCAGTGAGGAATTCCAGGACCAGGGCAGAGGAACGCTACAATGATGCCCATGGGCGAACTAGGAGGGTGATCGAGCGGACCTTCGGCCTCCTGAAGGCCAGGTTCAGGTGCCTCCACATGATAGGTGGATCCCTATTCTACTCACCAAAGAAGGTGTGCCAGATCATCATGGCCTGCTGTATGCTTCACAACTTGGCTTTGCGACGACAGGTGCCTTTTCTGCAGGAGGATGGTCCAGATGGCGGTGTTGTGGCAGCTGTGGAGCCTGTGGACAGTGATGAGGATGAAGCAGAGGAAGAAGACATGCAGAACAGGGACTCAGTGATCCAGCAATATTTCCAGTGAAACACAGGTGAGAATACAATCCTGCCTACTACATGTACTTTTACACTACTACCTCTATCCTGTCTGTCGTTTTCACCCAATGTATGGTCACTGAGCTGTCACTTTCCCTTACGGTTTCACACATGTGGGTCCCACTGTGTGTCATCTGCTTAAATTCCTCATGGACTAGAGCTGTGTGGCATAGGTATGTTGACAGTACTATTTTAAAAACATTATGTCACTGTAATTGCAAATACACTATTTCGAAATCACAGACTCCAGATCATTTTGTGCTTTAGGTGTGTTTATTTAAATGCAAAATATTGGAGGGGGAAGTTAAATGGTGAGGGTTGATGGCGGAGGAGTGTCAATGGCAGAGTCCAGTCTATTAGTCTCACAGGTGCATTGCCCATATGGGCATAGGAAGTGGAGCTGGGGCAGTTTAATTATGGACAGGGTGACAAAGTGGGACAGTAGGATGACAATCAGGGTGGTCTCATTTCTTGACTGGGGTCTTGGCATCGTTCTCTGTCTTGTTCCTGGATCTCAGGGACCGTTTGCGGGGTGGTTCTCCCTCTGCAGGGGGTGGGGTGCTGGTGTGGTGGTCCTGTGGCGGGGCGTCCTGTCCACTAGCGCCGGCGGAGGTGGTGGGCAGTTCATCGTCCATGCTAGTGTCAGGGGCCCCTTGTAGTGCCACAGTGTCCCTCCTGGTGTTGAGTACTTCCTTCAGCACCCCTACGATGGTGCCCAGGGTGGAGCTGATGGTTCTGAGTTCCTCCCTGAAGCCCAAATACTGTTCCTCCTGCATGCACTGGGTCTCCTGAAACTTGGCCAGTACCGTTGCCATCGTCTCCTGGGAGTGGTGGTTGGCTCCCATGAAGGAGGAGAGGGCCTCGTGGAGAGTGGGTTCCCTTGGCCTGTCCGCCCCCTGTCGCACGGCAGCCCTCCCAGTTCCCAGGTGCTCCTGGGCCTCCGTCCCCTGGACCGTGTGCCCACTGCCACTGCCCCCAGGTCCCTGTTGTTGTTGGGGTGGTGGGTTATCCTGGGTTCCCTGTAGTGGTGGACACACAGCTGATTGACGTATCCTGGGGACGGAGGTATGGGCCTGCTGGGTGGGTGCTGTGCTGGTGTTTCCATAGGGGGGAAGGTCTGTGGTGGCCTGTGCCTGTGTGAGGGGAACCGACTGTCCAGAGGTCCCCGATGGTCCGGGCTGGTCATCTAGATCCATTTGGACTGAGCTGCTGTCATCACTGTGGGCCTCTTCTGTGGGTGGAGTGGACATGTCTGCACCCTCCTGTCTGGTGACATTGGGTAGGGGTCCTGCAGGGGTGGAAAGGCATGATTATTGCATCTGTGTGTGCCATGGTGTGCAATGGGTGGGTGACCGTGTACCCCAGTGCTGGCATTCCTGTGTGTGAGCTTGTGTGATGATGGTTTAGGGGGGTGTATGGCTATGTGCAGTGTGCATGCTTTGGTGATGGGTGTCCATGCTTTGTTTTTGCATGCAGGGCTTGGTGTTGGGATGGGTGGTTTGTGATATTGGTACATTTGTGAGGAGTTGGTGTGATAGGGGTGAGGGCGAGGGTGGGGATATGTGATAGCATGCAGGTAGGGTGGGGGATGTAATAGTAAAGCTTTGACTTACCAGAGTCCATTCCTCCAGCTACTCCTGCAAGGCCCTCAGGATGCCGAATCTCCAAGACCTGCTCCTCCCATGTTGTTAGTTGTGGGGGAGGAGGTGGGGGTCCGCCGCCAGTCCGCTGAACCGCTAGGTGGTGTCTTGAGACCACGGAATGCACCTTCCCCAGTAGGTCGTTCCACCTTTTCCTGATGTACTCCAGATTTCTTGGGTGTTGTCCCACTGCGTTGACCCTGTCCACTATTCTTCGCCGTAGCTCCATCTTCCTTGCAATTGAGGTGTACTGCACCTCTGATCCGAATAGCTGTGTCTCTACCCGGACGATTTCCTCCACCATGACCCTGAGCTCCTCCCCCGAGAACCTGGGGTGTCTTTGCCGTGCCATGGGGTGGTTTAGGTGATGTATGGGGTGGAGTGTGTGGTGATAAGTGTGGTGATATGTAGTGGAGTGTTGTGTGAGGTGCGTGGAAGTTGTGTGGGTGATGGTGTTATGTGCCTGTGGATGCTGTTGTACTTGCTGGTGGTGTCTCTCTCTGGCCTTCTTTCTGTATTTTTTGTCGTGGGGGTTTGTGGGTGATGTGGGTGTGTGTTTTATATTGTAATGGGTGTGTGGGAGTGGTGTGTGTATGTGTCTCAGGTGTGTGTATTTTGAATCGTCCAATGTGGGGATGTTTTGTAGAAGTGTGTGTATTTTGAGCCCGGCGGTGTGTGCCGCCAATGGAATACCGCGGTTGAAAGACCGCCGCGTGGATTCGTGTGTCGTGATAGTGTGGGCGTATTTCTGTTGGCGTGACGGTGGAGGTTTTGTTTTCGCCAGTTTATCACTGACCTTTGGTGTGGCGGACTTGTGTGGGTGTCTGAATTTTGACGGATTCCGAGATGTGGGCCATAATAGCTAGGGCGGAATTCCGCGGCCGCGGCGGTGTGTTGGTGGTCTTCTGCACGGCGGTAAGCACCTTTTACCGCCAATGTTGTAATGAGGGCCTAAGTCTAAATGCGAGCATTAGTGGCATCAGTCCTGTAACCATGATCCACTGCATTTCTCAGTTGTGCATATACAGTGAATTAAACAGTTGCACGTGACTATAAAACCTTCTGTGATTTTGGTGTCCATACCTCAAAAGATCAGCAGTTATAAATTGAGTATTCGAATCTTGTGGCATCCTGATTTCCATCTTATTACAAATATATGCGTTAGTGCCTTTTCCTCCTTTCCAAATCTCCTTCCCTAGGGGCTGTGTAACAATAATTTTCTTCCAGGTTATGAGAACCATATCATCTGATCTAGATGGCCTGGTTTTGGCTACGATGGTTCGCGTCTCACCTCAAAGCTTGCAGTTATCATATGCCACAGTGAAGCGATCAGACACATATGAAAACTTCTCTACTCTTTACTATGCAAGTTGATGGTCTCACTTTTTGCTCTTTCAGAACTGCCTTTCTTCACCTAAAGAATGGAGGCACCTCTGGCGCCTTCCTTGCCATTTCTGTAGCTGTCTTCACCAAATCAAAGCTAAGTCTAAGAATTTTGTCACCCACCTTGTGCAGTTTTGGGTGTGGAATGAGGATAAGCATTTTCCTAGCATATGTAGATTTGTTTTCCTGGGGTCTCAGCCAGGCGGTCAGTAACTTTATTCGAGTTCTGGGGAATATGAATGCCATATGAAAGAATCTAGCTTGTGCGTAGGCACACCTGTGACATATGGACTTGTCCAACGCATAGATCTTATTGATCCTCTTCAGGGTCAAGTAACCCCTTTTCAAGTAATTAAATTGGGTATATTTAAAGGAGGGGGCTCTGGAGGCTCTATGGGTATATCCTAGGGCGTGCTCCTATTCCTCATCATTCAGTTCCCAATGCTTCCAACTGACCAGCTGTGAAGTGTCCAGGGGGCAAACTAACATGTTGACCAAGACCTACATCTACATGTTACCATCCTACCTATATTTAACTCGATTTGACAAGAGTATTGTCCAAGATCCAGGGCCAGAGACAAATTGTTATGCAACTTAAGAGTGGGATAAAGTATGCAAAAGTTACTGAGCACACCATATTTCGAGATTACCTTGATGGACTTAAGTACCCTGCCCACATAGCACGAGCCAGGCACATGTGCCATCCATACTCATAGTTTCGAATTTTGTCAAGTCAAGGTTAGGAGAGAGTTGCATCCAGAGTGCTCTGTGCAGCCCCATCCCCCAGTACTGTTGGAGTGTAGCTTTTATAATAAAAAATTAACATGAACAGCTTTCAAAATAATGTGTAATGAAGCTGCATAGAAAACGTGACAGACTAATATTAACATACGTGCTTGAAATGTGCCCACGGGGAGTGGCCACCAATGTATACGATGATAAATGGAATTGATTAATAATGGATTATTAATGTACTAATGTATGATTCTGTTTTAGCATTAAGAGTTATATGTTAAGGTTTTGTCGAATTAATCATTAGGCCTTAGTTAGCAAGGGTCTGGGCCTAGCTGCCTGGTCTCATATTAAATGTGTTTTTCTAACGTGCGATGTGCTGTCTTCCTGAAGGACATAAAGCTGTACTTTTCCAGAAGCTAGAGATGTGTGCAACCGTAGTAAATTCTTTCTCATGAGACTCGACTTGCTCAATGAGACATTCTTGCTGAATGCAACAGTGTAATTCGCAACAGGTACAAGGTCGCTCAAACTGGTAAAGACAATGGAGCTACTGACTAAAGCAAGGAGTGTTACTTTTTCTACCTGACATTCTACCCGTTGAAGACGTAAATCACAGGAGTCAATGAACTACATGAGAACTGTTTTTAAGTGAAAATTCTAGTAAGGTGATCAACGGACTATTGGATAGAGATTATGACGCACCAAATACGGACCAATTGGAAATTAGAGACTTGTCTGGCGAATTCAATTTAACGACGTATCACAAGGAGAAATCAGCCATTTGCGTGCCTTTATCTTGCCATTCTTACTCAGCCATTTTCGTGTCTCTTACTGAGATATTAGAGGGACACTCTTAGTGTTGCTCTGATATTCTGATTTAGTCCTTGCTATTGATACTTTAAACCACCCTCACCCTTTTTGCCTTACCCGATACTTGTTTCTCCTCCTTATGAGGGAAGTATTCCTACTTACTCTATTTTGCTGAGACTTTGCTGTCCTGTCCGGGCTGATGGCGAATCGGCTGCTGTCCTGAGGACAAAGACTGATTCTGTATGCTGACCCATTACGGAGGGTAACTATATGATAATGAAATTGTAATTGTCTGTTTTCCTTTTCTTTCTAGGTACCAACTGCTCTTTGATAGAGGCCATAGTTAGATGTTTTTCATATTTGTGTTACCAAATTGTTTTGCATGAAGCCCAACATGCTGATGCTGATTTGAGGATAGTTAAGGAGTTCACCAACATTGGGTGCAAATATACAATTAACTGGATCTTTGCTTTGTTGAATAACGTATTAATGCTACTCTGCTAAAGTTAATTCATGTTGACGTCGTGCTTTGTTCTAATGTTCATGATCTTTGCTTTGCTTAAGTCATCTTCAAGTTGCCACATTGTGACATTGTTAATGTGTTTTCTGGTATTAAGACTAATAAACTTGCTAGTAGATTGTAACTAATAGGGAATAAATCTCATAAATCTTACTAAATCGAGTGTGGTTATTCATGGCTGAAAGGTCATATTGTGCTTAAATTCTTATTAATGCAAATAACAAATTTGGTTGATTCGTTATTGCATATATCAATGAGGTTATTGATCTAGTGATTGAAATGCGGAATAGATATCTTGTCTTGAGGTGCCCCCAATCAGGGTCAAAAGGTTCATCGGCCAAAAAAGAGTCCCAGTGCAAGTAAAGTACCTAGGTTGGGACGCGTTATCAGTTCTGGTAGCAGAGGACGGTTTCGGCACTTTGGGGCCCCAAGACGAAGGACTATTGTTTTACAATTGTTTTTGAAATAATGCAAATTGAAAGGATAATGTTCCCTTAAGTCCCAATGACTTTCCCGGGACCCCGGAGCTTTCCAAAGTGAGTTGGGTATGTTCTTTGTGTTCTAGTGATGGTATGAGTGAAGTAGGGTTTGCGCTTGCAAAGCCTGTGCATATCGCAGGTGAATTGTGAGGTTTGTTAGAATTTTAGGCCAGGTGATGTTTTAGTAGGAGTGTGCGTACTCCGCGGTATGAGAGTAGGAAAGTCGGCGAACTTCATGTGAGTGTGGCGCTTTGTGCTCAAAATTGTCCACGTGGTTGTTGGTGATGTACGGACCTTGTGTGGTCTAAGACTCCGGAGTAAATTGATAAGTGTATGAGACACTTGGGTTTATGTTGTAATTTGTGCGGTTTAATAGGTCAATCGGGCGTGGGTGACGAGTCGAGTTTGAGTCAAAGAGTGAATGAAAAACTTCGATGGACATTTGGTAAGTTCTAAAGTTCACTAGGACAAACCATTGACAAGTCGAGAGTAGAATTTGCGGGTCGAATTCTGTTTGCGAGTGCGGGATCTGAGAAGGAGAGAGTAGCGGCCGAGGCTTCAAGTGAAATCTCTGTAAAGTTCTGAAGCGAATGTGTTACCCTTCCTGTAGTAAACTGGCAAATTTGAGTTTTGTTAGTGCTCGCAATATATTGCATTAGTTGTGTGAATTGAGAGTGAGGGAGACAAGCCGCAAGACTTTGTCAGCTGCAGTGTGTGTGGGTGTGACGTCATTGGAGCCACGCTGGGATAGGTCGGTTAGTGAGAAGGGTCGTGCACGGATTGGCAGCCGTCCGTGAGAGGCAATTGGTTGAGAAGGTAGGCGAAGGGTGTTCTGGGAGTTAAAGTCACTTCCTGATTCAGTCATAAACGAAATAAAAAACGCAAAAATGAAGTTCTTCAAGGCTTTAAAGAGCGATTTGAGGGGAGATGTGTACATTACCGCGAGTGTGGGGGAGCCTACACCGCCAGAGGATACTCCGGCTTATGCCGTAATGGAGGAGAAGGGAGTTGCGCCATGTCTTTGGCTAAAGCAATGGTGCAAATTAACAGAGAAAGATGGGTGCTTGGCGTTTCCAGAGAATGGGACATTCAACATAGGGGTTCTAGAGAATTTGCGGAAGGAGCTAAATGAGCAAAAGCCGCATCCGAGGCCAGCACAGTTTGAGGCGTTAGCAATTTGGGAATTGATGGCCATACGACAACGGCAACAGAAATTTGAGAGGAGGATGAGAAAGGCAGAAAAGACACTAGTGGAGGCTAGATGGGATAGTGAAAACAGAATGTGGAGAAGAGAAATAATAGATGGTGTTAGGATGTTTCCGGCGATAACCCAGGAAGCTGAGACGCAGGGAAGAAAGGCCACTTGCAAAACAGACAAGGGCTCTAGTAAAGGAAAAGAGAATAACAAGTCTTGGACGGATGCAGATGACTCAGATGATGATGAGTTCCTTAATCAGTTGTTACATGATCGTCCACCACCATATGCCATGGATGACAATAGACCAAGTACTAGTGCAGGTCCTGTAAATTCAACCCAGAACCAGGGAACAGCGAATACAGCACAGGTAAATGCAGTCACAACACCAGCTCCAGTACAGAATAGTGTCAGTGTGTCCACTGCTCCAGAGATGCAGACACAGATGCAGCCACCACCAATTCAGAGGCTCTACCCTGATGTCCCAGTATTAGAAGCCACTACAAGTTTGATGGTGCCACCTGACCAGGCATCTGCAAGATCAAAATTAGTGCAGATTGAGCCAACTCCACTTTTACTGCCCCAGCCACAGCCACAGATGGTTCTGAGTTACACTCCGGTCACAGGACTGTAGATAGCTACAGCACGGATAATGAATCAGAATATGGGGGCCAGTGATCCACAGATTGTGGGGAATAAGCCAACACCAGCCGCCATATCCCTACCTATTACGGTTGGTCCACCAGTACCACTGTACGCGCAGGATAAGCCTAGCGTGTGCGATCAAGGGTTAATGACCCAGGACATGACAAGAGGAGGGTTCATAGGGAACTCTCAAGGGATGAGCCCAGTGGAACAGATGGTAGAAAGATCGAGGTCTCTGTTAGACTTCAGTCCGATAGGTGTTCCTCCAGATGCCATGAGGCACTCAGGGTTGGGATTACTGACTCCTCAGGTCCCAGGTGCGAATGCGTCGCAACAACCAACGATACAGGCTGGAAATATCTTGTTGCAAGGTTTAACTGTGCAACAATTGAATGAATGATTAGACAAGCTGAATTCACCACAGACTACCCCTGCGACAGCAGAGCGGTCGGAAAGGGAAGAGTACCTACATTTTGTGAGGTTGGGCATAGAAGCAGCTGAGTTAGTTGAAGGGAGCATGGGAGTGAACAGGCTAGAGTCATACACTGAAGCAGAATTGAGATATCTGTGCCCGAAAATAACTAAAGAAGCGAACAAGGTGCATTAAAGGTTGGCAAACCTAGCAGACAAATATGGCATAGACTTAGACAATACTAAGCATCTGAAGAGGAGTTACAGATTAGACTTTGAGCCTAAAGATTTTGATCACATGAGGTCTACTGGAATGAAGGCCCACCTTGAGGAGATACTACAGAGTGCGCAGGTTTGGGGAGCCTTAGAGAAGTGGGAAGGCAGATGGGCAAAGAAGAGAGATAAATGGAAAAGTGACTACTTGGAGCAGCAGCAGCCAAAACCAGCGCCAGATACCAGTACAATAAAAATGCTACCCATGAGAGAGACGGCTGGAGGGGTTCTTGTCCATGTACCGTGGTATAGAGGTGACATTTTGTAATTCACAAATGACTTCCCCAGGCTGAGGGAAAAGCAGATAGAGTGGTACCAACAGACAGACAGATTTGTGAAGCTTGCAAAGTGTCTCTGGGAAGACCTGAATACCCTGTTTGAGATCATTGTCGCTGCTGATTTGTGGCTTGAGTGCAAGAGGAGTGTTGACTGGCCAACCGCAGAACTGGCAAGGGGATAGGGTTACCGGAGCACCCTCTCCGGAGGTAATGAAGTATTACTATAAGGTAATTGAGTTTTTGAAGCAGAAAGTGTCGCTGCAAAACATTGATTGGCAAAAGATTGATCGAATAGCACAGGAAGGCAAAGAATCGATACATGCTTACTATGAGAGGTTGCTGAAAGCATTCAAGCATTACAGTGGTACAGAGGTCATAGAGCTGAAAGATATGAATCATCTTGTGTTCAGGTTCGTTGAAGGGCTAAGACCAGAGATTAGCCAGATGATTAAGAATCATTTGATCTGCTGGCAAGCGAAGCCAAAAGATGAGGTGTTACAGTATGCAAAATACTGTAGTGATGAAATTGAGTTGAAGCAGAGAAGGCTGAAAAAGAAGGTGATGGTGATGCAAATTAAGGCAGCGCAAGCAGGGATGCAGGGAAATGGAGTACAACAGATGGTGCAACAGCCGCAAGGAAACTGAATGTTTCAGGTGCAAGTGAGAGGTAGAGGTCGGGGAGGTTTTGTGAACCGTACTCCAGATTTGAATACTGTTGTGGTACAAAATGACGTGCAAGGGATGAAGAAGGTGTTACCATGCCATGCGTGCGGGGGTGTGGGACATTGGAAGCGGAAATGCCCGATGATGGTGCAGGAGGGTGTTGTTCAACAAAGCAATGATGTAGGTGCATTTCAAAATGTTAAAGGACCAAGAATGAGGGGTCCTAATCCGAACTTTCAGAATAACATGGTTCAGATGCAAGGTCTCCAGCCCATACAACAAGTCCAAATGCCACGTGTACAGCCAGTGCAGGTGCAGCAGGTGCAACAGCAAATTCTCGTGGTACCTAGACAGCAAATGCAGTTGCCTCTAGCTCCAATGGGACAGCAACAGGTGATGCTTCCTCAACAGGTCACTGGTCAAACAATGAGTCAAAATAATGCAGTTAAACAGTTCCCATTGCATGGTGAGAATGGAATAAACAATGAATGGTCGGATGACTGTTCAGATAGTGAGGAGTTCAGGCTTGCAGCGTCCCTAGAAGTAGATCGGAGGGGACCTTATGTGCAAGGGAAAGTGATGGGTCACAAGGTCTCATTTCTGGTAGACTCAGGAACTACATGCTCTACAGTCAGAAGTGCAGATGTTCCGAAGTTGCCCCTTTCAGGACGTAGAATAATGGTAGTGGGAGTGGCAAACCAGCTCCTATCTAACCCGATCACAGATCGGGTTCAAGTCGAGATTGGTACCTTTCAGGGATTGCACAGGTTTGTAGTCTGTGATTCAAGTCCTGTGTCCCTACTGGGAAGAGACTTACTGTGTAAGACAAGGTGTTCTATCACCTGTTCGAATGAGGGAATTGAGGTGCAGACAAACAGTGATGATGAGGGGGATGATGGTCAGATCTCAGAGCCAGAAACAGAGACCACAGATGAAGAGTACCCCTTGATAATCTTCTTCCCGATGTTCACAATGACTGATTTTCCTGCAGACCTGCAGGGGACAGTCACAGAAAAGGTGTGGGCCTTGACAGGGAAGGAAGTGGGATTGATAAGAGGAGTAGAACCAGTCAAAGTCGATGTGAAGCCAAATGCCGTGTTTCCTCAGGTACCGCAGTACCACATGGCACAAGATGTCCTCATACAGGTGACGCAGATAATTGCAGACTTTGTGAAGCAGGGAGTTCTGAAAGAAGTGATGAGTAGCCCATGTAACTCACCTATAATGGGTCTGAGAAAGCCCTGTGGGAAAGTTCGAATTGTTCAAGACTTTCGAAAGATTAATGACATAGGGGGTCATTCTGACCCCGGCGGTCATGGACCGCCGGGGCCATGGTTGGCGGGAGCACCGCCAACAGGCTGGCGGTGCCCCGCAGGGCATTCTGACCGCGGCGGTTTGGCCGCGGTCAGATGCGGAAAACCGGCTGTCTCCCGCCGGTTTTCCGCTGCCCAAATGAATCCTCCATGGCGGCGCAGCTCGCTGCGCCGCCATGGAGGATTCTGACACCCCATACCGCCATCCTGTTCCTGGCGGTTCGCCCGCCAGGAACAGGATGGCGGTATGGAGTGTCGTGGGGCCCCTGGGGGCCCCTGCAGTGCCCATGCCAATGGCATGGGCACTGCAGGGGCCCCCTTAAGAGGGCCCCACTTTGTATTTCAGTGTCTGCTTTGCAGACACTGAAATACGCGATGGGTGCCACTGCACCCGTCGCACCTTCCCACTCCGCCGGCTCAATTCTGAGACGGCGTCCTCGTGGGAAGGGTGTTTTGCACCTGGCTGGCGGGCGGCCTTTTGGCGGTCGCCCGCCAGCCCAGTGCAAAACCCAAAATACCCTCAGCGGTCTTTCGACCGCGGAGTGGTATTTTGGAGGGGGGAACACTCCGCCGCCCGCCAGGGTGAGAATCACCCCCATAGTGGTGAAGTGTTGCCCAATAGTGCCAAATCCAGCTGTGATTATGTTTAGAGTTCCATGCAACGCAGAATGGTTCTCAGTTGTCGATTTGTCTCAGGCGTTCTTTTCCGTGCCTCTTCATGAGGACAGCCAATTTCTTTTCAGTTTTAAATTGCTGGATAAGGTTTACAGTTGGTGTCGAATCCCTCAGGGGTTTTCGAAGTCACCATCTATCTTCAATCAAATTTTGAAGAAGGATTTGGAGTCATTGGAACTGCCTTTCCAATCGACTTTAGTGCAGTACATTGACGATTTGTTGATTGCTTCCAAAACAAGAGATGACTGCAAGTACGATACTATTGCCTTATTGAATCACTTGGGAAAGAATGGGCATAAGGTGTCCCCAAAGAAGCTGCAGTACTGTCAGAAAGAGGTGAAATATCTAGGCCATTTGATTGAGAAGGGGTCGAGGAAAATATCCAAGGAAAGAGTGACTGCCATATTGCAGATGAATCCCCCGACATCTCGGAGAGATGTTAGGATGTTTCTGGGAATGGTGGGTTACTGTCGTCAGTGGATCCCCAATTTCTTGGTTATCTCCAAGCCTTTGGTGAGACTGACAGTTAAGAAGGTTAAGGATGGCCCAGATACTCTAACCATGTCTGAGAAAGAGGTGAGGGCGTTCATTGAGATGAGGGAATGCATGTGCAGGGCTCCAGCTTTAGGTATGCCTGATTACACGAAGCCTTTTGTCCTGTATTGTCATGAACGTGATGCTTGTTCTTTGTCTGTCTTGACACAGGTCCATGGAGGTGCAAACCGACCAGTAGCATATTTTTCAGCTACCTTGGACCCAGTCGCAGCAGCCTTGCCAGGTTGTTTGCGTGCAGTTGCAGCAGTTGGTCAAAGCCTCACACAGTGTGAAGGCATAGTGATGGGACACCCCTTAACAGTTATGGTCCCACACTCAGTTGAAATCTTGTTGACTAGAACAAAAACTCAGCACATGACAAATGCCCGACTAACAAAATATGAAACCATTATATTGGGGTCACCAAATGTGTCAATGAAACGGTGTACTGTATTAAACCCAGCAACTTTGCTTCCAAATGAGAATACAGAGGTTGATGAGGCTGAAGAGGTAGAACATGATTGTTTTGAGGTAACAGAACTGTGCACCAAACCAAGACCTGACATTAAAGATACCCATTTGGAAGAGAATGATTACGTTATCTTTGTTGGCTCGTGCTTGAGAGACTCAGTAGGAGTACTGAGAGCCTGATACGCTGTGTGTACAATCACTGGTATCCTAGAAGCATCTTGGCTTGAAAGAGTATACTCTGCTCAAGTGGCTGAATTGGTTGCTCTTACTGGGGCATACCATGCCGCTGACAAGCTGAAAGTGACTATCGATAGCAGATATGGATTTGGAATTGTCCATGATTTTGGTCAGCTATGGTCCCAGAGGGTTTTCATGACCTCCTCTGGGTCTCCAGTGAAATATGGCGAAAGAATTAAGGAGTTGTTGCACGCGATTCAGTTACCTCTTGAAATTGCCGTGGTGAAATGCAGTGCTCATGTGAAATCACAAGACTTTGTGTCAATGGGAAATGGATATGTGGATCAAGTCGCAAGGTTTTGCGCATTGAACTGTATATCGTTCAAGGATCAGTGGGAATTGTTACCTGAAATTGAAAATGAGACATGCACAGGTTACGCATTGAGGGTGGTTGACACGATGGAAGAATTAAAATTGTTGCAGGGACGTGCCAGCAAAGAGGAGAAACACTCTTGGCTAAAAATGCAGTGTATTCAAAGACCAGATGATCTGTAGGTTTCAGATAAGGGGAAAATGGTTTTGCCGAACAATATTCTGTTACAATTTGCAAGGTTTTACCATGGGAAAGCACATATTGGGAGAGACGCCATGATCAGGTTGTTCAAAATTGATTGGTTCAATCCGAAATTCAGA
Organism: Pleurodeles waltl; assembly: GCF_031143425.1. Taxonomy (NCBI): domain Eukaryota; kingdom Metazoa; phylum Chordata; class Amphibia; order Caudata; family Salamandridae; genus Pleurodeles; species Pleurodeles waltl. The sequence continues at coordinate 677,252,990 of NC_090449.1, read as the reverse complement.
CAAGCCGCAGAAGTGATTTGTCACCAGTGCATCATCTGTCAACAGATGAATGCGGGGAAAGGAACACTGGTGAATTTGAGCCACATTGGGAGAGCAGGAGGTCCATTTAGCAGAACGCAATTGGATTTTATTGAGATGCCTGTGTGTGGAGGTCTGAGATACGTGTTGGTGATTGTGTGTATTTTTAGTCATTGGATTGAAGCTTACCCACCCGTAGGAATGACAGCCTCACAGTAGTGAAGTTGCTGCTTAGGGAATTGATACCACATTTCGGGTTTCCGATCTCTTTAGAATCAGACAGAGGAAGTCACTTCAACAATGAAGTGGTTAAGCTCTTGTGTGCCGCCCTGAACATTGAACACAAGTTGCATTGCAGTTACCGCCCTGAAGCATCAGGACTAGTTGAGCAAATGAATGGTACTCTAAAGTCAAGAACGGCAAAAATGTGTGCAGCTATGAATTTGAAATGGCCTGATGCCTTGCCCTTAGTGCTAATGTCAATGAGAAGTACACCTAACAAGAAAACAGGACTGTCTCCTCATGAAATTCTCATGGGCCGAGCTATGAGATTGCCTGCAGTGCTTGCGAATGCTCTTGTGAATATCACGGATGATATGGTGTTGGACTATTGCAAGGGTCTGGCTGACGTGGTCAGCTCTTTCTCTCACCAGGTGGAAGCAACCACACTGCCACCGATAAATGATCCAGGTTACAACCTGAAAGCTGGTGACTGGGTTGTTGTCAAGAAACACGTGAGGAAGTCGTGTTTGGAGCAACGTTGGAAGGGGCCATATCAAGTGATACTAACAACTACTACTGCTGTGAAGTGTGCAGGAATTCCAAACTGGATCCATGCCAGTCACACAAATAAGGTGACGTGTCCAACAGATGAGGAAATTGAGTTGTCAAAAATAACAGCTACAGAAAAGGAAGTCTCAGGGCCGGAGTGTAATTAAAGGGGAACTGAGACTACAGGAGAGCCCCTTGAGGACGGCTTGGTCACTCAAACAGCAACAGTTATCCAGAGGGGTGACAGTGAGCCCATCTCAACTGAGGCACCAGGAGGACCGACCCAAAGAGAGGTTCTCCCAGAAGCAGATGGATGCGGGTTTGAAGTTGAGCCCCTCACAGACCCAGAAGGCGAAGGGGTTGAGGCGGAAGGAAGTCAGAGTGCCCGTACTCCTCCTGAGCCGCTTGCAGGTCCAGCAAGAGAGAACACCATAGCAGAAGAGGAGGGCGAACCGCAACCAGGAAAGCCAAACTATGAAGGGACACTGAAAGGAGATAAGTGGCCAGAACAGCAAGTGACAAAAGGAAAACGGGTTGTCGATAAGACAATTGAGGAGGAGATAGATACAACAAGGAAAGAAGATCTGAGCGAAGGAGAGTTGCAAGGTGATCGCAAATTGAAAAGAAAGAGAATAGCAAACAGAAGATACGCAGGTCCTGAATGGACTTATGCAACTTCAGCTGAGTGGCAACAAGAATTCTTGGCATTTTGCTTTGATCGAGAAGTTCCAGGTCAATACTATGGTACCTTAGTTGGCCGCAAGGAGAAGAGACTGTGATAAGTTGAAATTGAGCTGAGAAACCTGAGGAAAGAAACTGATAAATTACCGGATGTGTCACTGTTAACCTGAATTGACGTTTGAAAACTGATTGTGACAAGCTGCTAACCGGATTGACAAAGGACCCTGGGAGCGAATGAGAAAGTATGTAAATACTTGCTAAAGAGAGACTTTGCTAAGCCTTGCTGGAGAAAAAAAAGGAGAGAAAGCTTCTAACCATCCTCAGTTGGTTGTTTACATTTGTAGCACGTTACTTTCCGATTCTTTACAGATCATGCCTAGCACAGGAGATGACATTGAGGGGAGTAAGCGTAAATATTTGGGTGTTGCATTGGGTGTCGTGTGGGGGATATTCATTATAGCTTTGTTTGTGGAGATGCGATTGGTGGATGAGAATGAAGCTAACAATGCCACAGTTTCTGATACTGCTACACTAACACTTTGGGAGAGGTTTGAGCAAGATACGAAGTATCTACATGAAGAAACTAACACAAAGGGGGAACTGTCTACTAATGTTTTCTATTGCTTGCTAAGTGAGTATGTTGACATTATGGATGCAAAAGCTTGTTATGTGTGTACACAAATTCCTGTTTCGGTGCAAGAGGGAGTTACATATCACAGTTTGCCACTAACTTATGGAATAAGTTGTAGTTTGCTACTAACGCGTTTCTATAACCAAGAAGAAGTGTAATATTTTTACTCTAACTATGATCTTGTATTCTCTTATGTGTCTATGATAGAAGGTTTGAATAGTGTAGCTAAATATTATGCCATAAAGCTGATTAAAGGGTTCTTTGAACCTAGAGCAACAATTAGTACGTCATATGCACACCACAATAATTTGACATGCTTGCTTACACTTGTAGAGAAAAGCTTTTTAGATCACACTGAAGATAGAAGAAGGGTTTTAAAGGGGAAATTAGAAAAAGACTTGCAGCAACGATCCTTTCTTAGTAGTAGTTACAATGGAATTAGGGAACAAGGGAAACTAGCTTTAGACGCTCGACATGTAGTTAAGCTTTGCACAACACGGCCAAAGTCATATTATGATAATGTGTTTGTGGGAACGAGTGAATGTAAGCACGTGTTTTTGTTTCAGAATAAATGGACATTCATGCTAAATGGAATGGATCAAGCGATCCCAGGGGTCTATTATATTTGTGGACTTGATGCTTATTACCGTCTTCCAAAGGGATGGTATGGTACATGTTATTTGGGAATAGTTTTCCCAAAGATTAACCAGCTAGAGGATTTTAAGAAATTCCCGAAAGTGACTGAATTACTTCGTGCTAGACAAAAGAGAGAAACTACCGCTGGTGTAGTAAGGGACATATTTGTTCCTGATTATTTGGAAGAGAACCGAGTATCATACATACATGGACTACGGACTTTTTGTTATTAATTCATGAGTGCCTTGACTTCTGTTGTGTATGTTGTGTTTCTCTGTGAGAAACATTAGAGGAGGGGGGAGGATCCTCTTGCCAGGAGCACCGTACCAATGACTATATGTATTATGTACTAACTTGGGGATTTTTTGTGAGCGCTCTGTCCTACAACCTTCTTCCCATTGCTGTTTCTTTTGTGTATATGTTACTTATATGGGCGGGCGGCTCCAAACACCTTGAATTTTGTTTTTATACTTATCTATACATCGTTTATTATGGATCGTGACAAATTAGCAGCGGATCTATTTGGTAATCTTGAACTAACAGGGGACGTGCAGACGTCTAACCCTTCGAGTACCCGCCAGGCCACGGCAGGCTTACGGGATAAATTCATTAAACTTGAGAGACTAAAAAAAACGGAGGTTTCGAAATGGGGGAATGGAGCCACATTGAAACTTTATGTCAAATTAAATAGGATACCCAGAGGACTAAGATCTCATATTTTCCCTACTTTTGATGATTTAGACCCAGACCTTTTAGATAGTTGGGAACAGGAACTGGTTTCAAGCTCCATGAGATTGATGAATATTTTAATAGAGAATTCGGACAGGAAAGTAACTAAACTTCAGTCTGAGATTTCTAGCTTAGAGACTGAAATTAAGAATTTAAACTTGGAGGAAGCAACTGCCAAAAACTATGCAATATTGAATGAGGTCATCAACCAACATCAAAATGAGATCACACAAAGAAAAGCACGTAAACTCAAACGTGACGAACAAGACTACAGGAATGGTAGGATTTTTACATTCTCCCGCAAATATGATAATTTAATCAAAGGGGGAGACTCATTACGTACTCAGGATGCTGGTTCCCTATCAGCACCTATTACTGTCTCTGCTAGTAATAGCGAATCAAGTAATATTTCCAATACCTCAAGACAGGATGTTACAGTTCAGCAGGGCACCCCGTCTTTTTTAGCAGAGGTTCAAAGGATCAGACAGGGGCACTGGGAAACAAATAGACGCAAGGAAGACCCCGCAAAACAAGGAGGGGCAAGAGAGGAGGCTCAAACAGAAGTAAGAAAGGGAGAGGATCCCACCACCATCTCACAGATTTTGGCTGATTTAGATATTCCATCTGATACCGTTCATAGCAGACTTAAATCCAAATCAAAGTGGATACCTACTCTTAGCAGTGGGAAATGTATAGACACTTTCTTTAAATTGGTATGGCGAGATCTAAATAGTTTGGAGTACAAGTATAGAACTTGTAATAGTACCTTTCACAGCAATTTGAGCCATGAGGAACTTGAAACTTTAAAATACTTACAAACGTGCAATGATATTACTATTAAGGAGGCAGACAAGGGTGGCAATATTGTGGTCATGAATACCCAGGACTATGAATTGGAAATCAGTAGGCAGCTAGGGGATATGTCATGTTATGAAAAGACTGAATCTGATCAAATACCAGGACGTACAAATAAGATTAATAAATTCCTTAAACAATGCTTTGATCGATGTTTACTAAAAGAGGATGAGTCTATGTACCTTCGAGTTTTTAGACCTAGGTATCCGTGTATTTATACTTGACCTAAAACCCATAAAAACCTGACTTCTCCACCAGGTAGGCCCATGGTTTTGGGTATGGGGGGCCCGACTGAGAGACTTTCTGAATACGTTGATATTTTATTTTAAAACCCTTTGTGGTTAACCTTCCCTCTTTCATTAAGAACACTAAGCATATCTTGAGTATTCATACTGACATCAATTGGGAACCAGGGATGACATTAGTAACCCTTGACGTAACCTCTCTGTATACAAGCATTAATCACAGCTTGGGAATGACTGCCTTACGCCATTTCTTACACAACAAATCATCTAGTCTGTACGGATATAGTAATTTGTTACTGGATATTGTGGATTTGATTCTGGAGAATATTTTTTTTCTATTTAAAAAGGAGTGGTATCGCCAGAAACAATGGGTTGCCATGGGATCCAAATTTTCACCAGCATATGCGAACCTCTTTATGGGGTATTTTGAACAGAAGGTGATTTGGAGCATGGAAGGTAATACTTGGAATACGGATATACTTTTCTGGGGTAGATATATTGATGACTGCATAATGATATGGACAGGTGACATGAATAAACTTAACAAATTCATAATCTATCTGAATTCCAATGACCTCAATATTAGATTCACTTGGGAACATAGCACAACTAACATTACTTTTTTGTACGTGGAACTCTTCATTCATAATGATAGATTGAGAATCGTCTTTTCAGGAAGAGTACAGCTTGCAATTCCATATTGCATGCAACAAGTTCACATCCTAGACACCAGATCAATTCGATCCCATATGGTGAAATGGTGCGGGCAAGAAGGAATTGTAGCTTGGACATGGATTTTTCAAAATGTATTGATGACATGGAGGTTAGATTTAAATCACGGGGCTATCCGCCACGTATTCTGGAGAAAGCACGTAGTAGAGTCATGCGCTTGGTTAGGGACATAAAGTCAGACCTACTAACACCAGTTTACGTTGTATAGTGAACTACACACATACCTCAGCTTTATTACGAAAATGTATGATTAAACACTGGCATGTATTAACAGCAGATGCAAACCTTAAAGGATTAATTTCGGATACCCCGGTCTTCACGTATCGCAGGGGAAGGACTCTTAAGAGTATATTGTGCCCCAGTTACCCTGTTGCACACCAACGTGAAGATTGGCTGACTAGTCGTAACAAAGGTTTCTACAAATGCGGACACTGCGGTATGTGCAAAAGGACCAGATCGGGAATTTCTACCTTCAGCAGTCAGGCGGGTGACCAATTCCGCATCATTTCGAATATTACATGTAACAACAGCTATGTAATATACATGATCGTCTGCAAGTGCGGACTCTATTATGTGGGCATTACAATCAGATCACTAAGAAGAAGAGTGAGTGAGCATTATAGGGCTCTTAGACAGGGGGATGATCGGTATCCCATTGTAACTCATATGAGTCAGTGCCCCAAACAGGGTCAAACCAAGGGCTTTGAATTTTTTGGCTTTGAGCAGGTATATAGAGATCTCCGGGGAGGCAATAGAGAATTAACATTCAGGAAGCGTGAATGCTATTGGATTCTTAAATTGAGGGCTGTAGAAGAAGGTCTCAATACGAATTACGAAATGGAGTACTTTCTGGGGCAATAATCCGACCACACGGGTCATTAATTTCCTTTATCAAGGACATATTTTACTGTGAGGGAGCTATATAATCATGTTTATAACCTTTTGACCTCATTCATTTCTGGGATGAAAAGAATTGAACTATAATAGGTGTATATATTGGATGCTAATGTAATCTACTTTAATTTTGTTTTATAATGTTATTGTGACCAATTCATATTGAATGATGTATGTACATTTATCATACTGTGGGAAGAATTGTTTATGCTGAGGATTGGTTCAGATTTTGAACCTATTTTGATTGTCATGACACAAACATGAATCATTCAGTTTATTACAGTGCTGGTTCCAATATATATAATTTAAGTCGGAATGGACATTGGGTTTCATAACGCTAATAGGGATACCCTCTAGTAACCCAAACAATTGGGTCTCTGTTATTAGACCATTTGCTAAATTCTCAGAGATGTTCAATGGGGAAGTAATGTTCAGTATTATATCCCCCCCTTTTTCTTTTTTCTTTTTTCTTTTCCTTTTTCCTTTTTTTCCATTTTGCCGTATGGCGCCCATTGTTTTTGGTTAATTTTCGTTACCGATTTAGCATTTAACAACTTGTACAAGATGGCGCCCGCAACGAGGGCTTTAGGAATGGATATTACGTGTAGTTAGCTCCCGCGAGTTAGGTGACTTGTCCTTCGTTGGTTTCAATTCTGCCAATTAGAGAGCTTTAAATGCGGGACTCCTCTGGTTGCCGGTGCACAGATCTGCCGACCAGGAGACGCTACTCTGCTTCTGGAACACGTTATGTTCGTGTCCTCTCGTATATGTCAGGTGAGCGATTGTCTTCTTCGCACAATAGCGGTTAGAGATAACCGTGGTGGTGTGTCTTGCAGTGTTTAAGGTTCTCTTTCAATTCCTGTTCTTTTCTGTTTCAGGTAAGGGGTTGTACATACACACACCCCTTACGACTGTATTGGGAATTTCACATACAATACTACTTGGGTAGGTACTTGTGTAGTCAACATTTACTTTGTTTTTACTGGAGTCGTAATTCCCTTGTTTGGATATTTTATTTTACCACTTCATATTCCTTCTTTGTATTCTCTTCGCAGAGTATTAACATTGGAGACTACATAGTAGCTATTTAGCTTTTTTGATTTGTCCTTTCTGTTATAAACATCATGTCGAGGTATGATCCTCCTTTTTCTAGGTGTTTCTTAACACTGCACGGCCTTCCTTATCACAACTCTGGGGAACTCTTGTTCACTTATTATTGTTTGGACTGTAGGGGTATGGACTAACTGCTTCTTTTCGTTTTACTTTCACGCTGGTGTCATGACTTTCAGAGTACTTTCAAATTGACAGAAGTAATGTAAAGTTTCATCAATTTACGATATTTCTTTATGTAACTAATCGGCATTTCATATGTGGCTTCTAATCTGTTTATTATTCACGAATTATCACAGGCTATAACTTTGTTTTTTTTTGAGTGGCATGGTTTCACAATGTCACGTGGTTACTGTTGTAGGGTTTTTTCTCTTATGATATCATTTGGTTATAAATATTTTGAAACATGACTCAACGTTTGTATATGTAGTGATTATTGGAATTTTTTACAGCCCTGAGGAAGTCACGGAAATCATTTTCTCCCAAGACGAAACACGTGTTGGCTGTTTTCTGTTGTTTCAGTACATGAATATTCCATCTCAAGAATAAATTGGAGTCATGCTAACTTTTCACGGTCTACCTTGTTCTTGATTATTTGGAAGATAACCGAGTATCATACATACATGGACTACGGACTTTTTGTTATTCATTCATGAGTGCCTTGACTTCTGTTGTGACATATTTGGAGAGATAATTCCTTCAGTAGGGGTTGTCTTAAACTCCATAAAGATTCGGAAGTTGTCTACTATTGTGTATAACATGCTGACAAATTTCACAGGAGCTATACTCCTGATGGATACTGAACTTGCTGCGGAGAGGGCTATGACTCTTCAAAACAGACTTGCTTTAGACATTCTTTTAGCAAAAAGTGGCAGTCTGTAAGATGCTTAATGAGCGTCACTGCTGTGCCTACATACCTGACAATAGTAATGAGATTAGAAGTATGCTTACTAACCTAACAAGAGATAGTGCAGATTTGAAGGAATTGAAGGAACCAGGAGTTTGGGAAAAGGTTGGACAGGGACTTGCTCATTTGGGAAGCTGGTTTAGTAGTATTTGGCATGGGATATTGGGAAAATTAATACAGGAAATAGTGAATATTCTGGCTTGTTTATTTGGGCTATGGTTATCGTGCAAAATTAGCAAAAGGATTAAGGAAAAATTGGCAAAACATAATGCGAGGAGGGACTCGGTTGCCGGGGGACTGGGATGCTTCCCCCCTATTGGCTGCACTTGCTTCCTGCAAACTACTTAAAGGCGCGCCCCTCGCGGGACGCTGAGAGACTCGGTTGCCGGGGGACTGGGACGCTTCCCCCTATTGGCTGCACTTGCTTCCTGCAAACTACTTAAAGGCAAGCACCTCGCGGGACGCGCGCGGGCGCGCGCCCGGGCGCGCCCCCGGGCGAATACCGGGCCAAGACGGGCCTGTCTACGCCCGTCTTCAGCCGGATGAGGCCGGGCTGGGCCTACTCTCTTCCATTTGCTGCCTAATACACCAAGTAAGATTTAACTTATATAATCTTTTGGCACTTTATAGCCCCTACGCTACCGATCCCATGGGGAAAAGGAAAGCTGCTGATCCTCTAGATCCTCTGTCTGACCGTAAAAAGCAGAGAAAGCGCACTGCTAAACCGGTCACTAAGCCCAAAAAACCTTTTGAGGAGATAGACTTGTTATTTGAAGAGGTTGAGGCGATACTAAATTGTTCATCCGGCCACAGCGGTGCCCCGCCTGCAAAAAATGCCTTAGCTCACCCTGGGAGGATACAAGACTACTTTAGGAAAAAGACAAAGGATCAAGGCTTGGATCCAGCTCCGATCAATAATGGTGCGACTCTATTAACAACGCATCAGTTACTTATTCCCCCCTCAAATTATATAATAAATATGGCGAACGACTCAGTGCACAGGTGTGGGTCTCCCCAAGTGGAAATAGAGGGCAATATTCCTAATTTTGTTATACCACTGAGTCCTGTGATCAAATTGATCTCGAATATACCCTGTAGGAACCGGTTTGAGGTCTTAGCTGAGGATGATGAAATACTCAGTGTTCTCGATCCAACTGCAGACGATCGCAATAAAGAGGCTATCCCTTGTACCCCAACTCCAGTTCCCGTTCCCTTCTTAATGCATCCCTCCACTGTGCCTAGCAATGTCCTTATACTCCAGAGAGTAGAAGAAGTTAGGTTCCTGGTGCTACAATTGGCCAAATGCTTTCAGGAGAGATTAGAGTGTGGTTGCAAGTGCAATTTAAGGAACGAAGGGGCGAATGGAGGTCACATAGTGTCTGACCCAATACCATCAATCCGGCTTGTACAGGGGGGCCAGTCTACTGATCACCAAAAGGGGAAGACACACTGGGCTGGCTCAGATGGGGATGCAATACGTTATAAAGCTAATTCTATACAGGAGAAACAACATAGCAAAAAATCACTAGACGAGGGGGATATTACGGAAAACCATATTGCCACCAACAGCTGCCCCCCAGGGTTCTCAAACTATTTGTCATCAAAGAGCCGCAAAGAGATTAACAATCCCCCACTTAGGAGGCCCTATGTCATACCCAATGCCAGCGACTCTTTCGCTCCCAAACCCTCCCTCGGTTGCTCTAGTGCCCCTCCCTATCAGAGAACTCCTCGCGACCCAGCCTTATTGTTAAACCCCCAACGCCCCAAGCCTGGGACAAATATTATTTTCTTAAAACAAGTCCCGAAATTGTCACCGGGGCTTAGTGAGGACCATGAGTCTAGGGTCAACAAGGTAATTCACTGGCTACGACACCAAAGAAACTGTTTATCGGTCATACGTTCAGACATCCGCAATACTAAGCGTGGTGTCCTTCAGGGTCAATTCATGACGTAATCTCAATCGAGTTCCACGATAAAACCTTGGTTGAGAGTCTTATTCTGTTCAATGACCGAACCTATCATCTTATGGAACGAAGGAGGGGATGCATTACTTTAGAGACAGTATTGGAGAAGGAAGGCCAGCCACAAGTTTCCGTCTATTCATGCTGCAATGTTACCAGCAACCAGTTTAGGTATGCCGACCCCATACGGCTCAACCCTTTATGACTGGCAACAGCTCAGGGAACAACCCTTGGGACTAATTTAGAGGAACCCAGTCTGTTGATCTCCGATGGACCTACCGACAGAGAGTTGATTCCTGAGAAGTCCAACTCTCAGCCATTAAGTTCTGTCTCTGAGGGAAAAGGCCTATTAATTATGACATGGAATTTAGCCGGGCTTGGGAGGAAATTAGATGATACTGACTGGTGTTCATATATAAACACCCAAGATATATGCCTCTTCCAAGAAACATGGGCCGAAGAGCAGATTACCATAGATGGGTTCCTTTCTTTCAATGGGGTTGCTCAACCATCTGCAAAACTGACGGGTCGAGCAAAAGGAGGACTTCTGATGTTAATAAACAAACATGTGCAGTGCACATACAAGACTCTAAGGTTTGACAGCCCAGATTTGATGGGGCTACAAATTACGTTCCAACAGAGTTTTAACATAACTTTTATCAATGTTTATGCTCGATCGGTTTCTCGAGGGGTTGAGTCCCAGGTCTTAAAACAGCTACTTGACTTCTTAGACACCCTACAATTAACCTCTTACTTAATAATAGCCGGGGATGTAAATTGTACTTTTGAACCCTCTGTGATACTAACTGGTCTCACAGAGGATGAAGACCAAACATGGAGGATTCCACAGCTGACTAGTGATAGTTTTTGTTTTAATTCTTGTGTAGCTACCCAACTGGCATCTCTCTGTTTGAAGCATGGCCTCAGGGCATGTAATGGCCGCATGCCCTCTGATCTGGATACTGCACCCACCTTCAAACGAGGTTCAACTACAAGTGTAATTGACTATTTTTTTGTGGATGTGAGATTGTGGCCCTTTTTGAATGATATGAAGGTGGACGTTAGAAGCGAAAGCGACCATTATCCCTTGTTACTCTCCATGTCAGGTGATGTTTTTGGTAGGACTTCGAACAAACAAATCACTTTGGTCCCTATTCCCATCTTGAACATCACATCTACAAAGGTCAGGTGGCCAAAGGTCCAGTCGAATCCTTATTTGCTACGTGAGATTTACCTGGCTTTTATAGACATTTTGGCCCCATACCGTGACTATGACTCCAATGACATCCCTCTCTTATCCATACATGAAAATATGATCACAAGACTACAACGTATTTTCCACAGGAAGGTTGGAGTAAGACATCAGGGAGGCACCTCTAGCTCATGGTTTGATGAGTCCTGCCATATGGCTAAGACAGGACTAAAAAGTGCCCTCATGGAAGGAACCCACAGGGAAATACAACTAGCTAGACGCATTTATAAAGTATCCATCACCCGTGCCAAAAAAACCTGGGAAGAAACAATTTGGCAGGAGTTGCTGGACGCTACCCAATCCAACAACAACAAATTGTTCTGGGAATTGTTAGGCAAGCGAGAGAAAGAGGGCAGGATTGGTGTAAGAAGTCACATACAGCCAGAAAGATGGGTCGAACATTTTTTAAGCCTATATGATAAAATTGAGACCCCTATGATCTTAGCTACAGGGGAAGCAGGCCAAGACCTTCTCCCTATTCTTGATGCGCATCATGGGCCAGCTCCCCTTGACGGGGGCTTACAGGGCCTCAAGGGTCATATCCGCTTCACTATCAAAGAAACTGCTGAGGCTATCCGCTCTTTAAAACTTGGGAAAGCTCCAGGCCCAGACAAAATTCCGGGGGATCTTTACTCATCTGAGCCAACAGTTTGGACCTGGTATTTCAACACACTCTCTAACAAAATCGCTGAAGGGGGGCAGATTCCTACGACATGGAAGGGTGCTGAAATTATTCCCATTCATAAAAAGGGTAACGTAAACCTCCCGACAAATTATAGACCAATCAGTTTAATTGACAACCTCCAAAAAATATTTGCCAAGCAACTCCTAGGCAGATTAACTCACTGGGCTACAGATCAGCACATCCTTTCTCCTCTTCAAGCTGGATTTCGATCAAGGATCAGCACAGTAGACCAGGTCTTTAGACTGGCCGTACTGTACTGGAAATATACAGCCCTGGCAAAACAACCACTATACATTGCTTTTGTTGATTTGAGATCAGCATTTGACCTAGTCCCGAGGGAAAAGCTGTGGGAGGTGCTACAAAAAAATAGGCACTCCAGCTAATTTAATCCAACTCTTGAAGCGGCTGCATGAGGATACATACGCGCAAGTGAGATGGGGTAACCTAGGCAAACTAACGGACAAAATCCCCATAAATAGGGGTGTTCGCCAGGGTTGTGTGTTGGCACCATTTTTATTCTCTATTTTTATTAACGAGTTTGTACAGGTTTTAATGACATGCCAGAATGACGCCCCTACCCTATGCGCCCAAAAAATCCCAATCCTTCTTTTTGCAGACGACTCCCTTCTTATTTCTAAATCTCCCATGGGCCTCCAAATTCTCATCAATAGATTCAACTCCTTTTGTCGAGATTACGGCTTAGAGTTGAATCATAAAAAAATCAAGTTAATGGCGCTTCGTTCAGGAGTGCGGAAGAAATGTATCACTCACTTAGAAGGGAACCTCCTGGACAAGGTTTGTTCTATAGATTATCTGGGTGTAAGGCTTACCGATAACCTGAATTGGGTAGAACAGGTCAACAAAAGTGTGGGTCGCCTGCAGCACGGTGCAGCATCCATCATGCGGTTCTATAGGGGCACGACAGCAAAAACTGTCTCCCCGGCAATTAAGATCTATATTGCCAGAGCACAGGGTGCTGCTGCTTACGGAGCTGAGGTCTGGGGCTTTACTGACTGCAACAGTTTAACTATTAGTGAGAATAGTTTTGCGAGGTCTTTATGTGCCTGTCCCCCTAGCACTCCATTGATACCACTGTTTTTAGATTTGGGCCTGAGACGCATAACCGATCTAATTATTTTAAGACCACTACTATATTGGATAAGGCTATGGACTGTTCCAGAATTAGATGTCTACAAGACCTCACTTCAAGACCTGTTAAAGTGTTCCAACTCAACCACTATTCCCTGGGTCAAACATGCATCCAGATGGTTTAATAAATTAGGCCTCGGTCATTTTTGGGAGAAACCCCACAAACTAGAAAAGGCTCACTCCAATGTACTGAAGCCTGTATACTGGTCCTATGTATGCAACGATTATATTACCCACAGAACTTATGGTTCCTTAACACATTTTTTTACAGATTTTAAGTGGTATCCACAATTTAAACCATATCTAGATAATATTCTTGATATTTTAGGCAAAAGCTTATATGCCAGATTCCGCTTTGGGTCGTTGCCGCTGAAGTCATTGGTGTGCAGATGGGGTACAAAAACAGATACAGATATATGTCCTGTTTGTAGCGAAAAATCTGAAACAGTCGAACATTTTATGTTCTTTTGCCCTGCTTACTCTCTTCCCAGGTCTAAGTGGATCCGTAACATCTGTCGCGAAATGGGGATAAGAGATTGTGCCTCTGCTCTGAGGATTTTAAAAAGCCACCACTCCACAGTTTGAATAAACGCTGTTAGTAAATATTTATTAGTAGCATGGCTTATACGCAATTCCACTGCTAGGATTGTGTTTTAACTATAAGCGGCCTATATTTTTATTCCTTATAGAATTGTAGGGGGGGGATTGCAGTTGTATTGTGTATTGCTCAGAATTTTAACTGAATTATGTCTCTAGGTATTTATGTTATATTATTATTATTATTATTTGGATTTTATTCTTTTTATTACTATTGTATATTCGCTTTGATGATCGATTGATCGAATAAAGCATGTGTCAAACAATGCGAGGAGGGAAGAAAAGAAAAGGGAGAAAATGTTCAGAGCAAAATATGAAAAGACAAAATCAAGGGAAGAAATAGAAATGAAGGTGATAAGAAAATGAACAAATTGTAAAGAAAGGATTTGTGTGATGACAAGAGTTATCAGAGGAGGGATTGTTGGAGAGTAGCTTTTATAATCAAAAATTAACATGAACAGCTTGCAAAATAATGTGTAATGAATCTGCATAGAAAACGTGACAGACTAATATTAATATATGTGCTTGAAATGTGCCCACAGGGAGTGGCAACCAATGTATACGATGATAAATGGAATTGATTAATAATGGATTATTAATGTACTAATGTATGATTCTGTTTTAGCATTAAGAGTTATATGTTAAGGTTTTGTTGAATTAATCATTAGGCCTTAGTTAGCAAGGGTCTGGGCCTAGCTGCCTGGTCTCATATTAAATGTGTTTTTCTAACGTGCGATGTGCTGTCTTCCTGAAAGACATAAAGCTGTACTTTTCCAGAAGCTAGAGATGTGTGTAACCGTAGTAAATTCTTTCTCATGAGGCTCGACTTGCTAAAGGAGACATTCCTGCTGAATTCAACAGTGTAATTCGCAACAGGTACAAGGTCGTTCAAACTGTTAAAGACAATGGAGCTACTGACTAAAGCAAGGAGTGTTACTTTTTCTACCTGACATTCTACCCGTTGAAGACGTAAATCACAGGAGCCAATGAACTGCATGAGAACTGTTTTTAAGTGAAAATTCTAGTAAGGTGATCAACGGACTATTGGATAGAGATTATGGTGCACCAAATACGGACCAATTGGAAATTAGAGACTTGTCTGGCGAATTCAATTTAATGACGTATCACAGGGAGAAATCAGCCATTTGCGTGCCTTTATCTGGCCATTCTTACTCAGCCGTTTTCGTGTCTCTTACTGAGACATTAGAGTGACACTCTTAGTGTTGCTCTGATATTCTGATTTAGTCCTTGCTACTGATACTTTAAACCACCCTCACCCTTTTTGCCTTACCCGATACTTGTTTCTCCTCCTTATGAGGGAAGTATTCCTACTTACTCTATTTTGCTGAGACTTTGCTGTCCTGTCCGGGCGGATGGCGAATCGTCTGCTGTCCTGAGGACGAAGACTGATTCTGTATGCTGACCTATTACGGATGGTAACTATATGATAATGAAATTGTAATTGTCTGTTTGCCCTTTCTTTCTAGGTACCAACTGCTCTTTGATAGAGGCCATAGTTAGATGTTTTTCAAATTTGTGTTACCAAATTGTTTTGCATGAAGCCCCACATGCTGATGCTAATTTGAGGATAGTTAAGGAGTTCACTGACATTGGGTGCAAATAGACAAATAACTGGATCTTTGCTTTGTTGAATAACATATTAATGTTACTCTGCTAAAGTTAATTCATGTTGACGTCGTGCTTTGTTCTAATGTTCATGATCTTTGCTTTGCTTAAGTCATCTTCAAGTTGCCACATTGTGACATTGTTAATGTGTTTTCTGGTATTAAGACTAATAAACTTGCTAGTAGATTGTAACTAATAGGGAATAAATCTCATAAATCTTACTAAATCGAGTGTGGTTAATCATGTCTGAAAAGTCATATTCTGTTTAAATTCTTATAAATGCAATTAACAAATTTGGCTGATTCGTTATTGCGAATATCAATGAGATTATTGATCTAGTGATTGAAATGTGGAATAGATATCTCGTCTTGAGGTGCCCCCAATCCGGGTCAAAAGGTTAATCGGCCTAAAACGAGTCCCGTGCAAGTAAAGTACCTAGGTCGGGACGCGTTATCAGTACCCTTCTTTAGGATACTGGCTCTTCTAAGGAAAGTAGCCTTACCCTCAAGGACCAGGCAGAAGAGTATTTTTCTAGATCTAGTCTGTGTGAGACTCAGTGTCCTGTTCAGGGGTTGAATGGTCAGGCCTTTTCTCCTCTTTGTCCCAAGATCGTTTAGTGTGTCTGCTTAGGTGATGCAACTCCTTTAGTTGCACTTCAGCGACCTCTGGGAGCGATATAGTCCTGCTGCACTTCACATCTGTTAGACAGTCCTTTCACGCTGCTACCAAGCCCCATGCCACATCTGGGTGTCAAAGCTTATTTTTTGCCATTGAAGATACCATTTGTGAAGTATAAAAGCACAAATTCAACTTCATAGCGCATAGTTTCTGCTTAACTTCAACAAATATCGGTCAGTGCTATTGCACAACTTTAGTGTAGTCTGGGAAGAAAAGGGAGTGGTTGGATTTATACATCACTAGGCCTTTAACGTGCTACGGCTAGGATGTTTGCAGTGGTAAAATCACCATTTTCCTAGCTTTCAGGAACAGGCAGACTTGAATTAGAAAACTCAATTTTCAACACAATTTTGACATTTTACTGGGACATACCACATTTTTACTATTTTTGGTGCTTTCAGCCTCCTTCCAGTTAGTGACAGAAATGGGTGAGAAACCAATGCTGGATCCCATAAAGCTAAACATTTCTGAAAAGTAGACAAAATTCTGAATTCAGCAAGGGGTCCTTTGTGTAGATCCTACAAGTGTTTCCTACAGAAAATAACAGCTGAAATAAAAGAATATTGAAATTGAGGTGAAAAAAACAGCAATTTTTCTCCACGTTTTACTCTGTAACTTTTTCATGCGATGTCAGATTTTTGAAAGCAATATACCGCTACTTCAGCTGGACTCTTCTGGTTGCGGGATATATAGGTCTTGTAGGTTCATCAAGAACCCTAGGTACCCAGAGCCAATAAATGAGCTGCACCTTGCAATGGGTTTTCATTCTATACTGGGTATACAGCAATTCATTTGCTGAAATATAAAAAAAGAAAAATAGGTATCAAGAAAACCTTAGTATTTCCAAAATGGCCACAAGATAAGGTGTTGAGAAGCAGTGGTTATTTGCACATCTCTGAACTCCGGGGTGCCCATACTAGCATGTGAATTACAGGGCATTTCTCAAATAGACATCTTTTTTACACACTGTCTTACATTTGAAGACAAAAATGTAGAGAAAGACAAGGGGCAATAACACTTGTTTTGCTATTCTGTATTCCCCCATGTCTGCCGATAAAAATGGTACCTCACTTGCGTGGGTAGGCCTAGCGCCCGCAACAGGAACTGCCCCAAAACACAACATGTACACCTCACATTTTCACAAAGAAAACAGAGCTGTTTTTTGCAAAATGGCTTGCTGTGGATTTTGGCCTCTAGCTCAGCCTGCACCTAGGGAAACCTACCAGACCTGCGCAGTTTTGAAAACTAGACACCTAGGGGAATCCAAGATGGGGTGACGTGTGGGGCTCTGACCAGGTTCTGTTACCCAGAATCCTTTGCAAACCTCAAGCTTTGGCCAAAAAACACTTTTTCCTCTGATTTCGGTGACAGAAAGTTCTGGAATCAGAGAGGAGCCACAAATTTTCCTCCACCCAGCATTCCCCCATGTCTCCCGATAAAAATGGTACCTCCCCTGTGGGGGTAGGCCTAGCGCCCGCAACAGGAAAAGCCCCAAAACACAACGTGGACACATCACATTTTCACAAAGAAAACAGAGCTGTTTTTTGCAAAGTGCCTAGCTCTGGATTTTGGCCTCTAGCTCAGCCGGCACCTACGGAAACCTAGCAAACCTGTGCAGTTTTGAAAACTAGATACCTAGGGGATTCCAAGATAGGGTGACTTGTGGGGTTCTGACTACGTTCTGTTACCCAGAATCCTTTGCAAACCTCAAAATCTGGCCAAAAAAAACGCTTTTTCCTCTCATTTCGGTGACAGAAAGTTCTGGAATCAGAGAAGAGCCACAAATTTACTTCCACCCAGCATTCCCCCATGTCTCCCGATAAAAATGGTACCTCACTTGTGGTGGTAGGCCTAGCGCCCGTGACAGGAAAAGTCCCAAAACACAACGTGGACACATCAAATTTTCACAAAGAAAACAGAGCTGTTTTTGCAAAGCACCTAGCTGTGGATTTTGGCCTCTAGCTCAGCCAGCACCTAGGGAAACCTAGCAAACCTGTGCAGTTTTGAAAACTAGACACCTAAGGGAATCCAAGATGGGGTGACTTGTGGGGCTCTGACCAGGTTCTGTTACCTAGAATCCTTTGCAAACCTCAAAATTTAGCTGAAAAAATACCTTTTCCTCTCATTTTGGTGACAGAAAGTTCTGGAATCAGAGAGCAGCCACAAATGTCCTTCCACCCAGTGTTCCCCCAAGTCTCCCGATAAAAATGGTACCTCACTTTTGTGGGTGGGCTTACTGCCCGTGAAAGAAAATGCCCCAAAACACTATCTGGACACATCAAAATGATCAAATACAAAACTACCTGTTTTTGCGGGGGCACCTGCGTTTTTGGTCCTGGGCTCAGCAGCCTTCTAGGGAAACCTACCAAACCCAGACATTTATGAAAACTAGACACCCGAGGGAGTCCAGTGAGGTGTGACTTGCGTGGATCCCCCAATGTTTTCTTACCCAGAATCCTCAGCAAACCTCAAATTTAACTAAAAAATCAAATTTTTCCCACATTTCTGTGTGGGATCACCGCACTGGGACACATTTCATACCACCCAGTGTTCCCCTCAGTCTTCCGGTAAAAATGATACCTCATTTGTGTAGGTGGGCCAAGTGCTTGTGAAAGGGAAGAGCCAAAAACATGTCAATATTGAGGGGGAACCAAAGGGGGTCCAAAAGGGCAGTTTGCAAAAAATAATTTTTAGACTGACAAGTGCAGCAGAATTTTTATCGGTATAGATGAGACAATGCTGGGTGGTAGGAATTTTGTGGATTCCTGCAGATTCTGGAAGGTTCCATCACAAAAAACCGTGGGACAAATGTGTGATTTTCAGCAAAGTTGGAGGTTTGCAGGGGATTGTGTGTACAAAAATGGTGCGGGGTGCATGTGAAACACACCACTCTGGAATCACCCAGATGTTTAGTTTTCAGATGTGTCAAGGTCTTGTGGATTTTTCTACATGGCAGCATCCCAAAGTCCATAAAATGTAGCCCTCACCATTCCAAGTGGGACGATTTTGAGAGTAAGCCAAGCTCTCATGGCCCAAATGTAAAACTAAAACCCAAAATAATCAAATGTCTTCTTGCTTGCTGTGGGATAAGATGTTTTAGAGTGTGGGGGAGAGCTGAAAGACTGTTACCCCCTTCAGTTGAGGTGGGGGCGTAACCAGGCCCATACTGGTTGGTAGCCACTACCCCCATATTTTTTGTTTTTGTTACATTTTTTTGGCATCTAGTAGACTTTCTGCCCTTCCGGGGTGTGGATCAGGGGTAATTGCCCCATCTGCCCACTGGTGGGCAGAACAACTTTGGCCCCATTTATTTGGGGTGGGGGTATGGCCATACCCCCACCCTCTTATTTTTGAAAACAAAACTTCCCTGGCCTCTGGTGGGCTTTCTGCTCCCCCTTGGGGGCAGATGGGCCTTCCACAAATAGGCCCATCTGCCCCCAATGGGGGGCATATCTGGCCAACAGTAATGTGCCCCCATGGGGAGCGACCCTTACCCAAGGGGCTGCCCCCCTAAAGAAAACACACGCATATACACACACCAATCCCTGGTGCCTAAGTGGTTTCTGCCCCCAAGAAAGGGTCTAAATAAAATTTCCCCCCCAGGGAAGCGACCCTTGACTAAGGGGTCGGTCCCCACCTCTAAAAAACAAAACAAAAAAACACAAAATGTTTTTTATCCCTGGCGCCTAGAGGCTTCTGCCCCATCGGCCTGATAACAATAGACCGATCGGCCCCCGAGGGGGGGCATAAACGGTCTAAAATAAATTTGCCCCCCCACCCCCCGGGAAGCGAACCTTGCCTAAGGGGTCACTCCTCTTGCGCGACATTGGCGCAGAAAAAAGATCCCCGGTGCCTAGTGGTTTCTGCCCCCCTTAGGGGCAGATTGGCCTAACAAAAATCGGCCGATCTGCCCCCAAGAAATGGTCTAAATACAATTTGCCCCCCAGGGGAGCGACCCTTGACTAAGGGGTCGATCCCCACCTCTAAAAAACAAAAAAAAACAAAAAAATGTTTTTGATCCCTGGCGCCTAGAGGCTTCTGCCCCATTGGCCTGATAACAATAGGCCGATCTGCCCTCGGGGGAGTCAGAAATGGCCTAAAATAAATTTGACACCCCGCCCCCCCCACCCCCTCCGGGGAGCGACCCTTGGCTAAGGGGTCGCTCCCCACCTCTAAAAAAACAAAACAAAATAAAAAACAAAAAAAAATTACCCCTGGCGCCTAGAGGCTTCGGCCTAGTAACAATAGGCCGATCTGCCCCCAGGGGGGGCAGAAATGGCCTAAATATAATTTGCCTCCTGGGGAGCGACCCTTGCCTAAGGGGTCGCTCCCCAACAAAAAAACCAAACAAAAGAATCACAAAAAAAAAACCCAAACAAAACGATCTCTGGCGCCTAGTGAATTCTGCCCCTGGGGGGGGCAGAAATGGCCTAAAATAAATTTGTCCCCCGGGGAGCGACCCTTGCCTAAGGGGTCGCTCCCCTTCTGTGAATTTGGTGTAAAAAAAAAAACTCTGGTGCCTAGTGGTTTCTGCCCCCCTTAGGGGCAGATTCACCTAACAAAAATCGGCCGATGGGGCAGAAATGGTCTAAATACAATTTGCCCCCCAGAGCAGCGACCCTTGCCTAAGGGGTCGCTCCCCTTGCGTGACATTGGCGCAAAAAAAAGATCCCTGGTGCCTAGTGGTTTCTGTCCCCCTTAGGGGCAGATTGACCTAACAAAAATCGTCCGATCTGCCCCCAACAGGGGCAGAAATGGTCTAAATACAATTTGCCCCCCAGGGGAGCAACCCTTGCCTAAGGGGTCGCTCCCCGTCTCTAAAGAAACAAACAAAAAAAAAAAATAGCCCTGGCGCCTAGATGTTCGATCGGCCGAATAACAATAGGCCGATGTGCCCCCAGGGGGGGCAGAAATGGCCTAAAATAAATTCCCCCCCCCCCAGGGAAGCGACCCTTGCCTAAGGGGTCACTCCCCTTCTGTGAATTTGGCGTAAAAAAAAAACCTCCCTGGTGTCTAGTGATTTCTGCCCCCATGGCCTCATAAAAATAGGCCTATCTGCCCCCAAGGGGGGCAGAAATGGCCTAAATATAATTTGCCCCCTAGGAAGCGACCCTTGCCTAAGGGATCGCTCCCCAACTAAAAACAAAAATAAAAAAATGATCCCTGGCGCCTAGTGGATTCTGCCCCCGGGGGGGGCAGAAATGGCCTAAAATAAATTTGTCCCCCCGGGGAGCGACCCTTGCCTAAGGGGTTGCTCCCCTTGCGTGACATAGGCACAAAAAAAAAAGATCCCCAGTGCCTAGTGGTTTCTGCCCCCCTTAGGGGCAGATTGACCTAACAAAAATCAGCCGATCTGCCACCAACGGGGGCAGAAATGGTCTAAATACAATTTGCCCCCCAGAGGAGCAACCCTTGCCTAAGGGGTCGCTCCCCTTGCGTGACATTTGCGCAAAAAAAAAGATCCCCAGTGCCTACTGGTTTCTGACCCCCATAGGGGCAGATTGACCTAACAAAAATCGGCCGATCTGCCCCCAACGGGGGCAGAAATGGTCTAAATACAATTCGCCCCCCAGGGGAGCGACCCTTGCCTAAGGGGTCGCTCCCCATCTCTAAAGAAACAAAAAACAAAAAAAAATAGCCCTGGCGCCTAGAGGTTTCTGCCCCCCCTTGGGGCAGATCGGCCTAATAATAATAGGCCGATGTGCCCCCAGGGGGGGCAGAAATGGCCTAAAATAAATTTGCCCCCCCCCCGGGGGAGCGACCCTTGCCTAAGGGGTCGCTCCCCAACTAAAAACAAAAACAAAAGAAACACACAAAAAAAAAAAAATGATCCCTGGCGCCTAGTGGTTTCTGCCCCCATTAGGGGCAGATTGACCCAACAAAAATCAGCCTATCTGCCACCAACGGGGGCAGAAATGGTCTAAATACAATTTGCCGCCCAGGAGAGCAACTTTTGCCTAAGGGGTCGCTCCCCATCTCTAAAAAAAAACAACAACAACAAATGATCCCTGGCGCATAGTGGATGGCCTAAAATAAATTTGTCCCCCCGGGGAGCGACCCTTGCCTAAGGGGTCGCTCCCCTTTAGTGAACTTGGTGTAAAAAAAAAAAATCCCTAGTGTCTAGTGGTTTCTGCCCTCCTTGGGGGCAGACTGGCCTCATAAAAATAGGCCAATCTGCACCCAAGGGAGGCAGAAATGGCCTAAATATAATTTGCCCCCTTGCCTAAGGGGTCACTCCCCAACTAAAAAAACAAAACAAAAGAAACACAAAAAAAAAAAAAGATCCCTGGCGCCTTCTGGATTCTGCCCCCCCTGGGGGTAGATCGGCCTAACAATAGGCCGATCTGCCACCTCGGGGGGCAGAAAAGGCCTTGAAAAATATTGCCCCCCTGGGGAGCGACCGTGCCAGTTTCCCTTGAAAAATACATCCCTGGTGTCTAGTGGGCATTTCAAAAGCCGGATTGGTTTACAATCCGGCTTTTGAAATGCTCTGAGAGACATCAAAGGGAAGGAAATTCCTTTCCTTCCCTTTGAAGCCTCTCAGGCCCCCATTACATGATCGGAAGAGAAATGCTTTGCATGAGCTTCCAGCGCAATGGGAAAGTGGCCTCTGATGAGGTCAGCGCGCATTTGCGTGCTGACGTCATCAGACGTCACTGAGGGGGTCAAGTGGGGCCGGGGTTGGAAGGGGAAGGGCTTCCCCTTCCATCCTTGTCTTGGGGGGATGGGAGGAAAGCCCACAGAAGGAGTGCTAGCGCTCCCTCTGAGCTCAGTGCCGAGGACGTAATGGTTACGTCCTCGGCACATGAGCACTGTGTCGCGGGACGTAACCGTTACGTCTGCGGCACAGAACCAGTTAAGGAAGACCCTGGGGGGTTTGCAAATGTATGTACTTGTATCTAATGTGAGGCAGTCTGGTCTTACATTCAGCCATGGTTTGAGTGAAATCTGGAGGTGCAGGCAAGTGCAGCAATACCTTGACAGGGTCACACTTGGGATTTTCAGACTCCTACAAGGATTTGGGCAGACATGCTAAGTTCACTGCCGTTAATTCACTGGGAACAGTAGATTAGGGGTAAGGGAAACACCTCAAGATTAGGCACTCGCATACAAATGTCACTAGCCTGACTCATGTGTTGAGTCACACAGTGCCGACTGAGGTCTTGAGGAGGATTCTCTTGACCTCTGGGGCCCCTTTAAAATGATGTGTCCTGCAGTCCACCAGATGAGTAGTCTGTGTGCATTGCTCCCCATTCGGACTCAATATTGGGTACTTGAATAATGGGTACGGTTAGAGAAATCGTTACACTTCAGTTAATTTAAATACTACCTACACCAACTCTGCACCCCTCACCATCTCAGTTTTCTCCAATTCCAAAGATGTCTGCAAACAAACCACTCACCTCAGCTGGAACTGTGAAATTAGCTTCCAGTCTCAGACCTCTGCACCAGCTGTGCCTTTTCAAAGATTTGGCCTCGTTTAACCCTTTCATGTAATTGATCCTAAAAGATAAAGGTTTAATTTTCTCAAAAACTTCAGCAAATGTATCAAAGTTTGAGAGGACTTCTTAGAGCACTCCCAGAACAGAAATGTTTGTGTAAAAGGGTGGATTAGCATCTTCACGTTGGTGAAGAAAAACGGCTTTAAAGCATCTTGGCGACTCATCTTGCTTGACCCTTGACCCTGCTTCAGGCAGGCAGGTCGCTCCCCACGCCACCGCCTCTGCCGCCTCTACTCTAGGTGCCATTCTTTTTCCATTCTCCCATTTCTAATTTTGTATTTTGCGTCCCCGCGGCCCCGCCTCCCTCCACTTCGATTTCACCTTTTTTTCCCCACCGCTGAGCCCTGCGGCCCGTCCCCCCTGCTCTCTCCCATTTGCAGTTCCCCTCGTCCTCCCAGCTGCCACTCCCTCCCACCTCCCCTCTTATGGCAGCTGCGGCGTGGTAAACAGAGCGACCCTTGACCCTGCTTTAGGCAGGTCGCTCCCCACGCCGCCGCCTCTGCCGCCTCTACTCCTGGTGCCATTCTTTTTCCATCCTCCCATTTCTAATTTTGTATTTGCACAGCTGCGGCGTCCCCGCGGCCCCGCCCCCCTCCCTCCACTTCGGTTTCACCTTTTTTTCCCGCCGCTGAGCCCCGCCTCCCCTGCTCTCCCATTTGCAGTTCCCTTCCCTCCTCCCAGCTGCCACTCCCTCCCACCTCCCCTCTTATGGCAGCCGCGGCGTGGTGAAAAGAGCGACCCTTGACCCTGCTTCAGGCAGGCAGGTCGCTCCCCACACCGCCGCCTCTGCCGCCTCTACTCCTGGTGCCATTCTTTTTCCATCCTCCCATTTCTAATTTTATATTTGCTCAGCCGCTGCGTCCCCGCGGCCCACGCCCCTCCCTCTACTTCGGTTTTACCTTTTTTTCCCACCGCTGAGCCCTGCAGCCCCGCCCCCCCTGCTCTCCCATTTGCAGTTCTCCTCCCAGCTGCCACTCCCTCCCACCTCCCCTCTTATGGCAGCCGCGGCGCGGTGAAAAGAGCGACCCTTAACCCTGCTTCAAGCAGGCAGGTCGCTTCCCACACCTCCGCCTCTGCCGCTTCTGCCGCCTCTACTCCGGGTGCCATTCTTTTTCCATCCTCCCATTTCTAATTTTGTATTTGCTCAGCCGCTGCGTCCCCACCCCCTCCCTCCGCTTCGGTTTCACCTTTTTTTCCCGCCGCTGAGCCCTGTGGCTCCGCCCCCCACTCTCCCATTTGCAGTTCCCCTCCCTCCTCCCAGCTGCCACTCCCTCCCACCTCCCCTCTTATGGCAGCCGCAGCGCAGACTGAAGGCGCGCCAAAGGCAAGCCTGTCTGCGCCCGTCAGCGCCAAGACCGCACCCAGCGCCAGTCCCCCTGGCCCACGCGCCCCCCCGCACCACCAGTCACCGCGACACAGCCAATGACCTCCACGCCCTCAATCCAGGACGCTCCTCCATCTGCTTCCAGTCCACTCCGAAGCACACCAAAGGACCCTTCTCCTGCAAAGCCTGCAACTTCACCTGCAACCACCAAGCTCCAACACAAAGCTACAGACAACCACCTCAGCTGCATTCTACTCAACACCTGCTTCGTCCACAAGCACGCAATCGAACTCTGGGACCTACTGACCTCATCATCGCCTGACGTCGCATTTCTCACCGAAACCTGGATGAATCGGGCCTCAGAACCAGCCATAGCCATAGCCATACCTGAAGGCTACAAGATCACTAGAAGAGTCCGCAACAACAAACCAGGAGGAGGAATCGCCATAGTCCACAAAAGCACCATCAGAGTCTCCACCAGCTCCCACAACACCATCAACTCCGCCGAGCACCTCCATTTCAAAATCCACATCAACGCCAACACCACCCTCAGAGGAACACTGGTCTACAGAACCCCAAACCCCGACCTCACTTCTGTGACGACATCGCCGACACCATCAGTACCCAAGCCCTCGCCTCAACAGACTACATCCTCCTCGGCAACCTGAACTTCCACCTAGAAAACAACGATATCAACACCACCAACCTAATCGACAACCTCGCCAACCTCGGCCTCAAGCAACTCGTCACGTCGCCCACCCACACTGCAGGACACACACTCTACCCCATCTTCTCAGCCAGCAACCATATCTCCTTCAGCCACACCACCGAACTCCACTGGACCGACCATTTGCTGCATCCATTTCTCCTTCCAGAAGCCAGTCACTCACCACCTCACCACTCAACCCCCCTGTCGCTATTGGAACAGAATCTCGACAGAACAGCTGGTTTCCACCCTCGCGCAGGCAACTCCTCCCAGGACCCGGGACCCCAACACAGCCGCCACCAACCTGCATCAATGGATAGAAGACTGCACCAATGCCCTCGCACCACTCAAACAACCCTCAGACATCCACCACAGACCCAAGGCCAGCTGGTTCACCCCCGACCTCCAGGCCTCCTAACGGGAATGCCGGAGAATGGAGAAGACCTGGCGCTTTGCTCCCACCGAATCCAACCACATCGCCCTCAAGACTGCCATCCGCAAACATCATCAGCTAATCTACACCACCAAAAGAACCTACTACAAAAGCCGCATAGACACCAACGCTCACAACAACAAAGAGCTCTTCGGCATCATCAAAGAACTATCCAACCCCAGGCCCTGCTCCCACGAACCCCCGCCATCACAGGAGCTCTGCAATTCCCTCGCCACTTACTTCCGTCGAAAGATCGAAGACATCCACAACAGCTTCAAACCCCAGACCCACCAGCCACCACAGACAACCACGAACCCAACGCACCAAGCAACACCAACCGTCTATGCTCCTGGACCCACATCATCAAGGAGGACACCATCAACACCATGGCCTCCATCCACTCTGGCTCCCCCTCGGACCCCTGCTCGCACCAGATCTTCAACAAAGCCAGCGACATCATCGCCCCCCCCTTCTGCACCATCATCAACAGCTCCTTTGAGACAGCCACCTTCCTGGAGAGATGGAAACATGCCAACGTCAACGCTCTGTTGAAGAAACCCAAAGCGGACCCAGATGACCCCAAAAACTACCGGCCCATCTCCTCTTCTCCTTCCCTGCGAAGGTCATTGAAAAAATCGTGAACAGCCAACTATCCCGCTTCCTGGAAGAAAACAAAGTGCTCGATACCTCCCAATCCAGATTTCGCAAGAACCACAGCTCCGAGACCGCACTCATAGCTGCCGCAGATGACATCAGGACCATGCTCGACGAAGGCGAAACCGCCGCGCTCATCCTCCTGGACCTCTCCGCAGCCTTCGACCCGGTTTGTCACCACACTCTTCGAACATGCCTCCACAATGCCGGGATCCTGGCAAGGCCCTCGACTGGATCTCTTCGTTCCTCTCCGGCAGAACCCAGAGAGTCCGCCTTCCGCCCTACCTGTCTGAATCCTCCAAAACCATCTGTGGGGTCCCCCAGGGATCCTCCCTCAGCCCAATGCTTTTCAATGTTTACATGGCTCCTCTCGCCAACATCGCACAATCCCACCACATCAACATAGTATCCTACGCAGACGACACCCAGCTGATCATCCTCCTCACGAAAGACCCCACAACCGCAAGAAACAACCTCCACAATGGACTTCACACCATCGCCAACTGGATGGAATCAAGCCACCTCAAGCTAAACCCAGACAAAACAGAGATCCTCATCCTAGGTAGCAACCCCTCCGCCTGGAACGGCTCCTGGTGACCTACCTCCCTTGGAGACGTGCCCACCCCAGCCCCCCAAGTACGGAACCTGGGAATCATCCTGGACTCAGCACTCAGCATGACTCAGCAGGTCAACGCAGTCTCCTCTTCCTGTTACAACACCCTCTGCATGCTCCGCAAGATCTTCAAGTGGATTCCTCTTGAAACCAGAAAGACAGTCACCCACGCCCTAGTCAGCAGCCGACTGGACTTCGGCAACGTCCTCTACTCAGGAACCTCGGAAAAACTACAAACGAAAATGCAACGTATCCAAAACGCCTCCGCCCGACTCATCCTCGATGTCCCACGCCGCAACCACATCTCTGCCCATATCAGAGACCTACACTGGCTACCCGTATCAAAGAGGATTACCTTCAAACCACTGACCCATGCACACAAAGCCCTCCACAACACAGGTCCGGCCTACCTCAACGACAGACTCACCTTCCACACCCCCGTCCGCCAGCTCCGCTCCACCAGCCTCGCCCTCGCCTCCGTTCCCCACATTCGCCGCATCACCACCGGAGGAAGATCCTTCTCTCACCTCGCCGCCAAGACCTGGAACTCCCTACCACTCCACCTACGCCAGACCCAGGACCTCCTGACTTTCAGGAAACACCTCAAGACTTGGCTATTCGACCAGTAGTTCCCCCGCGCCTTGAGACCCCGATGGGTGAGTAGCACGCTTTATAAATTACGTGATTGATTGATTGATTGATTGATCTTTACCCTGGTTTGAAAGACAATTTGGCTGACCCAAATTTGAAGAATCTTCATTACCTTTGCACATCTGTTAAATAATTGTTTATTAAGTACACCAGGCCACCACACTGGATTTCTATTACTAGTTTTACTAGAGGGATAAAACATTGCCTCATGGCTCTGACCTATTCTGAATTTGACGAGGACGGATTAGATGTCTGTGAGGGGAGCTCAGATGAGAGTAATCTGAATATCATTTCATGTGGACAGGGTATTAGTAGTCCAACTGTAACGAACAGGATATAGGCCTTCATTATAATATGACTTGAGTTAAGGGGTATAGAAACCAGGTTCGAATATACCAAATCCAGCCGACATTTCCATCCCTAATTCCCATCCCTAATTCCTGGCATGATCAGTTAAAATCCAAAGATGGGTAATACCCATTCAGACCTGAGGTTTTCTGCATGTCTGGGCTCAGTTTCAGGAACTGCCCCACTCTCATTTATCACCTGCTCTAAAAATGCCTGAATGGAAGTGGCGGGGGCCAATGTGAGTTATATGGTGACGATCCCTAGGGTGTTGGGTGTCAGGGATGCTTTTCTGTGGCTGAGTGGAGCATTGTCATGCTTCTGCTGCAGTGAAGAAAGGCGTGGGGCGTGCCTGTTACTGTACCTTTAGCCCCTGCACTGGAGCACAAATGCTATTCCAGGTGTTTAAAGGCACCCAGTGAAATTGGACCTAATGTTCCCCCACCTGGTTATTTTGAGTGCAAGATCACTGTGTCACGTGGAAAAGACTGGAACGGTATATATCTTCGTCCGTGGATACTGATTATGCTGCCCCGTATTGACTTGTAATGCGGGTCACAGTGCTGTCAATTACTAGTATGGCCCCAGCTGACTCAAAACTTCAAAAGGAGCTTCACAAAACTGTAAATATCCGAGAACATATTATTTTACGAAAACACAGACTGCACAAATGTGAAAGAAAATTAATGATGTGTGATGCAAATCAGCGATGCTCAGATTGAACACAAACCTCTGACGGAAGTATATTTCTCCCTAAAGCTTTCTGGCCTTATGTTTGGCACGATGCAACCACCAAAAGAGATAGTTGTGGTCTATAAGAGTGCTAGAAAGGACAGAGTCTTTGTCCCCTACTCTCACGAACAACAAAAGAAATCTTGCAAGGCTGTGTTCAAGCTGCGAAAAAACTATCCATATCTTGTTCTGACAGGATTCTAATCCTAATGAAATGTCAAAAAAGGTCTTAGCAAATTACAGACAAAAGTGGTCATTACAACCCTGGCGGTCGGTATTAAATCGGCGGTAAGACCGCCGCTAAAAAAAATGGAATCACGACCGTGGCAGAAACCGCCAACAAAGACAGCCACTTTAACACTCCGACTGCCACGGTGGTACAAACAAACAGCGCGGCGGTCACCGCCAACAGACAGGCGGGAGACAATGTACCGCCCACAGTATCACAACCTACCAATCCGCCATCTTTTCCGGGGCGGATTCACCGCGAACAAAAACACGGCGGAAACAGGACATCGAAGGGAAAACGCTCACCTCTGCACACCCCACGAGGAATCAGGACGCCATGGAACCCGAGCTCCAGATCCTGCCAGCCCTTATCTCCTTGCTCCTCTACCAGGAGCACGAACGCCGGCGGCGAAGACCACAGTAAGTACTGCACCTACGACACAGGGGAGGGGGAGGGAAAAAACAGGGACACACACACAGAACACCCCCACCCCCACCCTCACCCACCACAACACACACACTAATACAGCATGATACATTACAGTTACACCACCCAAACCCCCCGGAAGAATGCAAAGACAAAAGCAAATGAGGGTTACCTTTGTAATATATTAAAATTATATATACACTATAAACAAATATATACTCCAAGAATAGTAGTCCAGGTAGTGCTCCATTGAAGTCCGTGGAACACTGGCCCAACACAGCATGTGCGAGGCCCACCCTCAATCCCTGAACATGACGGAGAGAACACTGCAGGGGCATCAGATAGCAATAATACAGGCACCTCAGGGGAAGGGAAGGGGGGGTACCTCAGACGGTTGAGTGCACGACGCCAAATCCAAAAGGGGGCCACATGCCCACTGTTCAATCCTGGGGAGTGCAAAGCCACAGTCTCTCAAGTCTCTACAGTTGGTGGGTTGCCCACTGTTCCATCCTGGGGAGTGCAAAGCCACAGTCTCTCAAGTCTCTACAGTGGGTGGGTTGCCCACTGTTCCATCCTGGGGAGTGCAAAGCCACAGTCTCTCAAGTCTCTCTAGTGGGCGGTTTGTCCACTGCTCCATCCTGGGGAGTGCAAAGCCACAGTCTCTCAAGTCTCTCTAGTGGGTGGTTTGCCCACTGCTTTATCATGGGGAGTGCAAAACCACAGTCTCTCAAGTCTCTACAGTGGGTGCTTGTTGCGGCGGTGTCCTTGGCAGCGGTGCTTGTGGCGGCAGTGTCCTGTTCAGCGGTGCTTGTTGCCGCGCTGTCCTTGGCAGCGGTACTTGTGGCGGCGGTGTCCTGTTCAGTGGTGCTTGTGGCGGCGGTGTCCTGTTCAGCTGTGCTTGTGGCGGCAGTGTCATGTTCAGTGGTGCTTGTGGCAGCGGTGTCCTGTTCAGCGGTGCTTGTGGCGGCAGTGTCCTGTTCAGCGGTGCTTGTGGCGGCAGTGTCCTGTTCAGCGGTGCTTGTGGCGGCGGGGTCATTGGCAGTGACTCAGCTGCTGGCGGTCCTGTCTGGCCCAGCGGGGCTGTTGCTGGTGGTCCTGTCCGGCCCAGCGGGGCTGGTGCTGGCGGTCCTTTATGGCCCAGCGGGGCTGGTGCTGGCGGTCCTGTCCTGGGCAGCAGGGCTGGTGCTGGCGGTCCTGTCCTGGGCAGCAGGGCTGGTGCTGGCGGTCCTGTCCTGGGTAGCTGGGCTGGTGCTGGCGGTCCTGTCCTGGGCAGCTGGGCTGGTGCTGGCGGTGGCCTCCTGGGCAGCAGGGCTGGTGCTGGCGGTGGCCTCCTGGGCAGCTGGGCTGGTGCTGGCGGTGGCCTCCTGAGCAGCTGGGATGATGGTGGTGGCCTCCTGGGCAGCGGGGATGATGGCGGTGGCCTCCTGGGCAGCTGGGCTGGTGCTGGCGGTGGCCTCCTGGGCAGCTGGGCTGGTGCTGGCGGTGGCCTCCTGGGCAGTGGGGATGATGGCGGTCTTCTCCGCCGTGCTGCTCTTCCCAGACTTGCTGAGTTTCTTGTGGCCCTTCCCCACCTTGGAAGGTGTCGCAGCTGACTCCACATTCCCACCTGTACCCCTGGGAGCGGCTTTGGTGGCTGGAGTCTTCCCCCTCTCCCTCCGGGCCCTGGCCAACTTTTGATGCTTCACAGGTGGGGGACTGTCCGTGCTGTGGCTCCATGCCTCACTGGCTGCCCTGCTGCCCAGTGCACTCCAGATTCCGGTGACTACAGGCACCACTGGTCCCGGAGATGTTGTGGCTGAGGTGCTAGGTTGGGACCTGGAGAGTCGGGCCCTAGGAGACTGACAGGGTGGGGGAGGTGAGGGAAAGAGGTCAACGTTGGACAGGAAAAGTTTCTTGGGAACACGGGGACGGATAGCTGGAGGGGGTTTGGGAGTGGAGGAAGAGGTTGTGGTTGTAGAAGGTGTTCGTTTGGTGACTTTGGGTGAAGGTGCATGCGCTGGAGGCTGTCGTGAGCTGGATGGCTGTTGGGTGGTTGTGTGCCTGCGTTTGTGTATCTTGGGAAGTGGCGTCACAGACACTGGGAGAGGACACAAGGGACGTGTGAATGGTAGTGG
This sequence comes from Pleurodeles waltl, assembly GCF_031143425.1. Lineage (NCBI taxonomy): Eukaryota > Metazoa > Chordata > Amphibia > Caudata > Salamandridae > Pleurodeles > Pleurodeles waltl. The sequence continues at coordinate 677,221,104 of NC_090449.1, read as the reverse complement.
GGGTGGTGACTGCATGTGAGCGGGATGTGGTGGTGTGTGTGCTGGTGATGGAAGTAGTAGCTGTAGATGTAGTGCATGCAGGTGTGAGTGGAGACGAGACTGGGAGGGAGGAGGGAGACGAGGATGAGGGGGACACATTGGAGGCAGTGGATGTTGGTGTGTCTGCATGTGTGTGATGCTTGCGTGAGTCCCTGTGGGATGTGTGGTGCTTATGTTTGCCAGAGCTTCCCTTGTGTGTTGACGTGTGTGCATGCTGGTCTGAATGTGTGCTTGGGATAGGCTGAGTTAGAGGGGATTGGGTCTGGGTGGAGGAAGTTGGAGGGGGGAGGCTAGAGGAAGGGACAATAGCTGCCATCAGTGCTGAGGCCAGAGTCTGAAATGCTCGCTGAAGGGACGTCTGACCAGAATGAATGCCCTCCAGGAATGCATTTGTTTATTGCATCTGCCTTTCTACACCCTGGATGGCATGCTGCCCAACAGAAGAAAGACATGTTGAGTGCATGCATTACCGCTAACGTTGGCGGACACGACAGACACAGAAGCCCCCTGCACTACGTCGCGCACTTGGGCTCCACTGTTCAATCCCTGGGACATGGCCTACAAGGCTATGGCCGACATCTGCACACATGGATGACACAGGAGCCTGACTAGGAGTACTTGGCATTGTACACAGGTGGGGTGGGGTGCCACAGGGTCTGCCAGAACAAGGGGACCTAACTAGCACACTCGCCCTGGCCTAGGGAAACCCACAGCCCACCTCCCCCACCCAGACACCTCCACTGCGTGCAAAATCAGCAGAATGTGACTGTACTCACCCCCTTGTGGCTGCTGTGATGCCCTCAAGTGCCCATCCAACTACGGGTACACCACCGCCAGGATCCTGAACATCAGGGGGGTCATGGTGCGATGGGCACCCCTCCCACGTTGGGAGGCCATCCCCAGCTGGGCCTCCGCCGTCTTCTTGCTCCAGCGGCGAATGTCCTCCCATCTCTTACGGCAGTGGGTGCTCTGTCTGTGATAGACCCCCAGGGTCCGGACGTCCTTGGCGATGGCACTCCAAATATCCTTTTTCTGGTGGGCGCTGACCTACATGAATTGTACATGGGGAAAAGAAAAGTTATTACCAACTGCAACGTCACAGTCATTGGCCCCCATCCCTACCCTTGCCATGTGGCACATGCACCCACCGTTGTTTCATGCACGCCTCAATCTCCCTCCCCCCATGTCTCATCCACCCCACTCCACACAGGCATAGCCCATACAGCATGCTCCCAGTGTACTTACCTGTTTGTCTGGAGGACCGTAGAGTAGCGTGTACTGGGGGAGGACCCCATCCATGAGTTTCTCCAACTCCTCCCATGTGAAGGCAGGGGCCCTTTCCCCAGACGCACAAGCCATTGTCTCTTCCAGACCGAGGTCACAGCAGCACTTGCAGTGTAGGTCCTCTCCTGTCGAAGATCAGGTATTGAGTGATTGAACAGATAGAAAATGGCAGTCACGTCCGCAGCGGTGCGTACTGTCACCGCCGGCCTACATCGTCATTGGCTCCTGGGACCCATAGGGTCTAATGTTAACCAATGCAGAATTGCGCCGCGTTCTTCGACCGCCTACCGCGACGGTGTACAACGCCAGCGCAGTTACCTCACATCCCATTGTCCCACTTTACAGGTCAGGCAGCAGCCATTTCAGGGGCCCACATGGCTTAATTTTTAATTGCGTCACACATACCTAGGCCTTGCCTCAACACTCATACAGGCCAAATTTCGGATTATGATTTGTGTTCTGTGTAAGCTGTGGGTAGGTACCTCTGAGTTGGTTGACTCTGTGCTCGCTGTTGTCCTTCATAGGCACCATCCGCTGGGACATGTGAGGAGATGGTAGCATCCTCCGGTGTACAGACCGCTGGTGGACCTGTCGACAATGGAGGAAAGACATGTGATCATCACCTACAGACTTGATCGTGCCACAATCCTGGAACTGTGTGCCCAGCTGGAGCCAGACCTGATGTCAGCTATCCGCCATCCCACAGGAATCCCCCCTCTAGTGCAGGTGCTGTCAGTACCCCATTTCCTTGCAAGTGGGTCATTTCAAACAACAGCGGCCATAGCATCAGGGATGTCCCAGCCTATGTTTTCCAACGTGTTGTACAGAGTGTTGTCTGCCCTGCTGAAACACATGCGGAGCTACATCGTTTTCCCTCAGGTGGAGGATTTGCCTACAGTGAAAGGTGACTTCTATGCCCTGGGACATATCCCCAACATCATAGGTGCCATTGATGGGACACATGTGGCTTTGGTACCCCCCGCAGGAGTGAACGGGTGTACAGAAACCGGAAGAGTTATCATTCCATGAATGTGCAGATGGTGTGTTTGTCAGACCAGTACATCTCCCATGTTAATGCAGAATTCCTTGGCTCAGTGCATGACGCTTACATCCTGCAGAATAGCAGCATCCCTTATGTGATGGGTCAACTCCAGAGGCACCGTGTGTGGCTATAAGGTGAGCACCTGGAAGCAAGTCAGTGGGAATGGTTGTCTGGGTCGGGGGATATCCCTACAGGTTAGTGTGTGTCTAACAGTTGCCCTCGCCATTTGCAGGTGACTCTGGTTACCCCAACCTGTCATGGCTACTGACACCAGTGAGGAATCCCAGAACAAGGGCATAGGAACGCTACAATGAGGCCCATGGGCGAACTAGGAGGATTATAGAGCGGACCTTCGGCCTCCTGAAGGCCAGGTTCTGGTGCCTCCATATGACAGGTGGATCCCTATTCTACTCACCAAAGAAGGTGTGCCAGATCATCGTGGCCTGCTGTTTGCTTCACAACTTAGCTTTGCGATGACAGGTGCCTTTTCTGCAGAAGGATGGTCCAGATGGAGGTGTTGTGGCAGCTGTGGAGCCTGTGGACAGTGAAGACGAGGAAGCAGAAGAAGAGGACATCGACAACAGGAGCTCGGTTATCCTGCAATACTTCCAGTCACACACAGGTAAGAATACAATCATGCCTACTACGTGTACTTTAACAGTACTACCTCTCTACTGTCTGTCCTTTTCACCCAGTGTATGGTCACTGAGTTTTCACTTTCCCTTACGATTTCACAGATGTGGGACCCACTGTATAACATCTGCTTTGTTTCCTCATGGACTAGAGCTGAGTGAAATAGGTATGTTGACATTACAATTGTAAGAGCATTTTGACACTGTAATTGCTAATACACTATTTCGAAATCACAGACAGACTTCAGATTGTTTTGTGCTTTAAGGGTGTTTATTTCTGTGCTCAATATTGGAGGGGGTTGTGAAATGGTGAGGAGTGATGGTGAAGGAATGTCCATGGCAGAGTCCAGTCTATTAGTCTCACAGGTGCATTGCCCAAATGGGCATAGGAAGTGGAGCTGGGGCAGTTTGAGGATGGACAGGGTGACAAGGTGGGACAAAAGGATGACAATCTGGGTGGTCTCATTTCTTGGCGGGGGTCTTGGCATTGTTCTCTGTCTTTGTCCTGGATCTCAGGGACCGCTTTCGGGGTGGTTCTCCATCTGCAGGGGGTGGGGTGCTGGTGTTATGGTCCTGTGGCGGGCCTCCTATCCACTAGCGCCGGCGGAGGTGGTGGGCAGTTCATTGTCCAGGCTAGTGTCAGGGGCCCCTTGTTGTGCCACAGTGTCCCTCCTGGTGTTGAGGACTTCCTTCAGCACCCCTACGATGGTGCCCAGGGTGGAATTGAAGGATCTGAGTTCCTCCCTGAAGCCCATATACTGTTCCTCCTGCAGGCGCTGGGTCTCCTGAAACTTGGCCAGTACTGTTGCCATCGTCTCCTGGGAATGGTGGTAGGCTCCCATGATGTTGGAGAGGGCCTCGTGGAGAGTGGGTTCCCTTGCCTGTCCTCCGCCTGTCGCACAGTAGCCCTCCCAGTTCCCCTGTGTTCCTGGGCCTCCGTCCCCTGGACCGTGTGCCCACTGCCACTGCCCCCAAGTCCCTGTTGTTGTTGGGGTGGTGGGTTAGCCTGGGTTCCCTGTAGTGGTGGACACACTGCTGATTGACGTGTCCTGGGGACAGAGGTATGGGCCCGCTGGGTGGGTGCTGGGCTGGTGTTTCCAGAGGGGGGAAGCTCTGTGGTGGCCTGTGACTGTGTCAGGGGAACAGACTGTCCCGAGGTCCCAGATGGGCTGGGCTGGTCATCTAGATCCAGTTGGACACAGCTGCTGTCATCACTGTGGGCCTCTTCTGTTGGTGGTTTGGACATGTGTGGACCCTCCTGTCCGGTGACGTTGGGTAGGGGTCCTGCAGGGGTATAAAAGGATGTTTATTACATCTGTGTGTGCCATGGTGTGCAATGGGTGGGTGACCGTGTACCCCAGTGCTTGCATTCCTGTGTGGGTCCTTGTGTGATGGTGGTTTAGGGGGGTGTATGGGTATGTGCAGTGGCCATGCTTTGGTGATGTGTGTCCATGCTTTGTTGTTGCATGCAGGGCTTGGTGTTAGGATGTGTGGTTTGTGATGTTGGGACATTTGTGAGGAGTTGGAGTGATGGTGGTGAGGGTGAGGGTGGGGGTATGTGATAGCATGCAAGTAGGGCAGGGGATGTAATAGTTAAGATTTGACTTACCAGAGTCCATTCCTCCAGCTACTCCTGCGAGGCCCTCAGGTTGCAGAATCGCCAAGACTTGCTCCTCCCATGTTGTTAGTTGTGGGGGAGGAGGTGGGGGTCCGCCGCCAGTCCTCTGTACCGCAAGGTGGTGTCTGGAGACCACGGAACGTACCTTCCCCTGTAGGTCATTCCACCTCTTCCTGATGTCATCCCTATTTCTTGGGTGCTGTCCCACTGCATTGATCCTGTCCACTATTCTGCACCATAGCTCCATCTTCCTAGCTATGGAGGTGTGCTGCACCTGTGATCCGAATAGCTCTGGCTCTACCCGAACAATTTCCTCCACCATGACCCTGAGCTCCTCCTCAGAGAACCTGGGGTGTCCTTGCCGTGCCATGGGGTGGTGTGGGTGATGTGTGGGGTGGTGTGTGTAGTGATAATTGGGGTGATATTTAGTGGTGTGTTGTGTGAGGTGCGTGGAAGTTACGTGGGTGATGGTATTGTGTGCCTGTGGATGCTTTGTAGTTGTTTGTAGTGTCTCTCTCTGGCCTTTTCTCTGTAAATTTGTCGTAGGGGTTTGTGGGTGATGTGGGTGTGTTTTATATTGTAGTGGATGTGTGGGAGTGGTGTGTGTATGTGTATCAGGTGTGTGTGTATTTCGATTTGTCCAATGTGGCTGTGTTTTGTTAGAGTGTGTGTATTTTGAGCGCAGAGGTGTGTTCCGCCAATGGAATACCGCGGTTGAAAGACCGCCGCGTGGATTTGTGTGTCGTAATAGTGTGGGCGTATTTCTGTTGGCGTGAAGGTGGAGGTTTTGTTTTTGCCAGTTTATCACTGACCTTTGGTGTGGCGGACTTGTGTGGGTGTCTGAATTTTGGCAGATTCCGAGCTGTGGGTCATAATGACCGTGGCAGAATTCCGCTGTTGCAGCGGTGTATTGGTGGTCTTCTGCACGGCGGTAAACGGCTTTTGCTGCCAATGTTGTAATGAGTACCAAAGTTTCTTTCAGTTTTTCACAAGAAACTTTGTATGTGTTTACTCAAATAAAACACCTTCAAACATCTATGCTGAGCAAGTTGTTGCTTGAAGACACTTGTGCTCTTATTAAGGGGGTTAGGTTCAGTCAAAAAAAACTACTGCCTGTGTTTATGGCTCTTGTGAAGCACAGCCTGGACTTCAAATGTAAAGGTACTACCAAAGTGTGAGGATGGGTAATGGTCCCCTGATTGGCTCAGGACAGCATGTATCAGATTTTTGACTTTCATCTGAGCACACACAGCAGTTATGAAAGTGCGCTGAGGTCCCCCTTTAATAAGAAAAGCAAGCAAGTGTGGGGCTCTGTGGTCAGACTGTGTACCCAGCATGACACGCACCATCTTGATTCCTATAGTCTCCTGCATACTTCCCAATCAGGTTTTCGCCCCAGCCACAGTACTAAGGGGGTCATTCCAACCCTGGCGGTCGGTGTTAAAGCGGTGGCCAACCCGCCAACAGGCAGGTGGTAAAAAAAATGGAATTCTGACCCTGGCGGGAACCGCCAACACAGGCCGCCACTTTAACACTCTGACCGCCACGGCGGGGCAAACAAACAGCGCGGCGGTCACCGCCAACAGACAGGCGGCAGACAATGTACCGCCCACCCTATCACGACCCACCAATCCGCCACCTTTTCCGGGGCGGGAGCCCCGCCAATAAAAACACGGCGGGAACAGACCACGAACGGGAAAACGCTCACCTCTATACACTCCACGAGGAATCTGGACAGCATGGAATCCGAATTAAACATCCTACCAGCGATTGTCTACCTGCTCCTCTACCAGGAGCACGAACGCTGCCGCAGGAGACAACGGTGAGTACTGCACCTACGACACAGGGGAGGGGGGAGGAGAAAAGATTACGGGCACACATATACGCGACACCCCCCCCCCCAAATCCCCACACACCAATGCAGAGCAACAAGTCAGATTTACACCCCCCAAACCCCCCGGAATAATTCAAAGACAAAATAAAATAATCATTAAAATAGAAGCATATTAAAGCATATTTGAACTTAAGTGAAATATGAGATTTTTAAAATAAATAAATCCCAACATGAACAATGTATACATAGTCCAAAAGTCCGGCACATATTGGCTACATGCCATTGTTCGTGGGCCAATGTGCATAAACACATGGGCAAAGCCCACACACGAGACCCGATTCCATTGGAGAGAACACTGCTGGGGCATCAGATAATAAAACCACAGGCACCTCAGGGGTAAGGGAAGGGGGGGCACCTCAGCCACATGAGTCCACGACGCCAGATCCACGAGGGGCCTCCATGCCCACTGTACCATCCTGGGGAGTGCAAAGCCACAGTCTCTCAAGTCTCTACAGTGGGTGGATTGCCCACTGTACCATCCTGGGGAGTGCAAAGCCACAGTCTCACAAGTCTTTTCAGTGGGTGGATTGCCCACTGTACCATCCTGGGGAGTGCAAAGCCACAGTCCATCTGGTGGATTACAGACTCCACTGGTTATGGAGGAGGCATGGTGCCCAGAGTGCTTCGTGAAGCCCTGCCCGACACAGATCAGGCCCTGCCAATGGGCCAGCGGTGCTTGAGATGAAGGGCCCAGCGGAGCGGTGCTTGACAGGAGGGGCCCAGCGAAGCGGGCCAGAGACGGCGGGGCCCAGCGGAGCGGTGCTTGACAGGAAGGGCCCATCGGAGCGGTACAGAGACGGCGGGGCCCAGCAGAGCGGTGCTTGACAGGAAGGGCCCAGCGGAGCGGTGCTTGAGATGAAGGGCCCAGCGGAGCGGTGCTTGAGATGAAGGGCCCAGCGGAGCGGTGCCTGACAGGAGGGGCCCAGCGGAGCGGTGCAGAGACGGTGGGGCCCAGCGGAGCGGTGCTTGACAGGAAGGGCCCAGCGGAGCGGTGCTTGACAGGAAGGGCCCAGCGGAGTGGTGCAGAGACGGCGGGGCCCAGCGGAGCGGTGCTTGAGATGAAGGGCCCAGCGGAGCGGTGCTTGAGATGAAGGGCCCAGCGGAGGGGTGCTTGACAGGAAGGGCCCAGCGGAGCGGTGCAGAGACAGCGGGGCCCAGCGGAGCGGTGCTTGAGATGAAGGGCCCAGCAGAGCGGTGCTTGACAGGAAGGGCCCAGCGGAGCGGTGCTTGAGATGAAGGGCCCAACGGAGCGGTGCCTGACAGGAGGGGCCCAGCGGAGCGGTGCTTGACAGGAAGGGCCCAGCGGAGCGGTGCTTGACAGGAAGGGCCCAGCGGAGTGGTGCTTGACAGGAAGGGCCCAGCGGAGCGGTGCTTGACAGGAAGGGCCCAGCGGAGCGGTGCTTGACAGGAAGGGTCCAGCGGAGCGGTGCTTGACAGGAAGGGCCCAGCGGAGTGGTGCTTGACAGGAAGGGCCCAGCGGAGCGGTGCTTGACAGGAAGGGCCCAGCGGAGCGGTGCAGAGACGGCGGGGCCCAGCGGAGCAGTGCTTGAGATGAAGGGCCCAGCGTAGCGGTGCTTGACAGGAAGGGCCCAGCGGAGCGGTGCTTGACAGGAAGGGCCCAGCGGAGCGGTGCTTGAGATGAAGGGCCCAGCGGAGCGGCGCTTGAGATGAAGGGCCCAGCGGAGCAGTGCCTAACAGGAGGGGCCCAGCGGAGTGGTGCAGAGACGGTGGGGCCCAGCGGAGCGGTGCTTGACAGGAAGGGCCCAGCGGAGCTGTGCTTGACAGGAAGGGCCCAGCGGAGCGGTGCTTGACAGGAAGGGTCCAGCGGAGCGGTGCTTGACAGGAAGGGTCCAGCGGAGCGGTGCTTGACAGGAAGGGTCCAGCAGAGCGGTGCTTGACAGGAAAGGCCCAGCGGAGCGGTGCAGAGACGGCGGGGCCCAGCGGAGCGGTGCAGAGACGGCGGGGCCCTGTTCAGCGGTGCTTCTCTTGGCGGGGCCCTGTTCAGCGGTGCTTCTCTTGGCGGGGCCCTGTTCAGCGGTGCTTCTCACGGCGGGGCCCTGTTCAGCGGTGCTTCTCACGGCGGGGCCCTGTTCAGCGGTGCTTGTCTTGTGTTCCTAGGGAACCAGATCTGGGCAATCATTCCCGCTCAGTCGCCATCCGACCTATCGCTTGCGGGGCCCTCCTGTGCTGGACTCCTGGGCCCGTGGGTGTCCTCCGTCACACCCCAAATGGGGCTGGTGGGGCCCTCCTGGGCAGCTCGCCTGCTGCCGGACTTGTCCGCCCTGCTGCCCTTGCCCCCCTTGGCCGAATCTCTGGGGCCCTTGCCTCCCTTTGTGGATGGGCCAGGTGACGGTGCAAGGGTGGTGTCCTTGGGGGCAGCCGTCTCAGGCCTGTCGCGCCGGCCCTTCCCTTTTTTGGTTCTTTTCCCAGGGGGTGGGCTGGCTGTCCCCTTGCTGCTGGCCGATGTTCCTGCCCTAGAAGCTGGTGGACTCCAATAGCCCTGAACGATGGTCCTAGTAGGTGCAGGGCTTGTGGTGGCTGAGGTGCTGTTTGGACTCTTACGAGATGGAGGGGGTGGGTCAGGTGATGCAAAGAGGTTAATTTTGGAGAGGAACAACTTTTTAGGAGCAATGGGAAGGGTAGGTGCAGTGGGTATGGGAGTGGAGGGAGAGGATGTGGTTGCAGGAGAGTCAAGTGTGCTGTCTTTGGGTGCAGGTGCTTGTGCTGGAGGCTGTGGTGAGGTGGATGGCTGTTGGGTGGGTGGCTGCCGGCGTTTGTCTGGCTTGGAAGAGGGAGTGACAGACACACTGGGAGAGGACACAGGGGACGTGTAAATGGCAGTGGGGGTGGTGACTGCACGTGTGTGGACTGTTCTGGTGGGTGTGGTGGTGATGGACGTAGTGGCTGATGGTGGTGTGCATGCAGGTGTGAGTGGAGACGTCACAGGGAGGGAGGAGGGAGACGAGGAGGAGGGGGACACAGAGGAGGCAGTGGCTGTTGGCATGTCTGCATGTGGATGTTGCTTGGGTGAATGCTTGTGTGATCTGTGGTGCTTATGTCTGGATGAGCTGCCCTTGGGTGTTGAGGTGTGTGCAGGCTGGTCTGTAGGTGTGTCTGGGATAGGCAGAGGAACAGGGGAGTGGGACTGGGTTGAGGAAGTTGGAGGGGGGAGGCTAGAGACAGGGACAATTGCTGCCGTCAGTGCTGAGGCCAGAGCGTTGAACGATCGCTGATGGGCAGCCTGACCCGAATGAATGCCCTCCAGGTATGCATTGCTCCGATGCACCTCCCTTTCTACCCCCTGGATGGCATTCAAAAGGGTAGACTTCCCAACAATGAGCATCTGGAGGAGGTCAATGATCTCCGCACTGAGGGCAGCAGGGGGTAACTGGGGCAGGACCTGAGGTGCCAGGGGCGAAGGAGATGGCCGGCTTCCTGCCCGAGTGGGCACGGGGCGGAAGCTGAGGGGCTGCTGGGAGGGCGGAGCTGGTGCGCTGGGTGGCGGCTGTACCTGTTGTTGCGGTGGGCACAGATGTTGCCGCCACCACAAGGGAGCTCCCTTCCGAGGACGTGTCGGTCTCGCTGACGTCTCCACGGGTCCCTTTTGTGGAGCCCCCCTCGCCCTCCGTCTCACTGGTTAACTCCGAGTCGCTTGCAGGGCCCTCCGGGGCCATGTGAGATGCAGCTCCCTCGTGCGCCGATGCCACTTCTCCTCCGCCTGATGATGCTAATGCACACATGAAAAGGAAAACCAAAAAAAAGGGGGGGGGAGAAGAAAGAAAGACATGTTGAGTGCATGCATTGGCGGCACCGTTGGCGGAGAGGACAGACACAGAAGCCCCCTGCACTACGCCGCGCACTCGGGGTACACTACTCAATTATAGTGACTTGGCCTACAAGTCTATGGACGACAAAGGCACACATAGGTGAGCCCGGGCCATGGTTGCTGTACTTAGCACCCTACAGAGGTGGGGGGCGGGGGCACAGGGCCATGTCTAACGGAGGGGCCTAGCCTACAGAAACCGGCCTGGCCTAGAGATAGCCACAGCCCTCCTCCCCCACCCAGACGCCTCCACTGTGCGCTAATATAGCGGAATGTGCTGATACTCACCCCCTTGTGTCTGCTGTGATGTCCTCACGCGCCCATCCAAATCGGGGTAGGCCACCGCCAGGATCCGGGACATCAGGGGGCTCAATTGACGACTGGCACCCCTCCTACGTTGGGAGGCCATCCCCAGCAGAGCCTCGGCGGTCTTTCTGGTCCCGCGGCGGATGTCCTCCCACCTCTTGCGGCAGTGGGTGCCCCGTCTGTTGTGGAGCCCCAGGGCCCGGACGTCGTTGGCGATGGCACGCCAAATGTTGATCTTCTGATGGCCGCTGACCTATGTGACATGTACAGGGTTGAAAAATAAATATCATCACTTTTCTGCATGGTCGATGTGCGCGGCCCCCCTCCCCAACCTTGCCATGTGGCACATGCTCTCATCTGTCGTCCGTTGCACTCCTCATTCGCTCCCCTCCCCACCATCTTACATCCTCCCTACTCAACACAGGCATAGCCCATACAGCATGCTCCCAGTGTATTTACCTGTTGGTCTGGAGGACCGTAGAGTAGCGCATACTGGGGGAGCACCCCATCAACAAGTTTATCCAATTCCTCAGATGTGAAGGCAGGGGCCCTTTCCCCAGTCGCAGCAGCCATTGTCTCTTCCAGACCGAGTTCACAGCAGCACTTGCAGTATAGGTCCTCTCCTGTGGATGATCAGGTCTCGAGTGATTAAGCAAGTAGAAAATGGCAGTCGCGCCCGCAGCGGTGCGTACCGCGACCGCCGGCGCACATCGTCATTGGCTCCTGAGACCCATAGGGTTCAATGTTAACCAATGCTGCTTTGCGCCGCGGTCTTCGACCGCCTACCGCCACGGTGTGCCACGCAAGCACATTGACCTCACATCCCATTGTCACACTTCACAGGTCAGGCAGCCGCCATTTCAAGGGCCCACATGGCTGAATTTCTACGGCGTCACACAGGCCTAGGCCTTGCATTGCCACTCATACAAGCCATTCAATGCATAGCGAATCGTGTACTGTGCAAGCTGTGGTTACGTACCTGTGGGTTGCTTGACTCTGTGCTCCATGTTGTCCTTCCTAGGCACCGTCCGCTGGGACTTGCGAGGAGATGGAGGAATCCTCCTGTGTACAGACCGCTGATGGACCTGTCGACAATGGAAGAAAGACATGTCATACTTACATACAGACTTGACCGAGCCACTATACAGGAACTGTGTGCCCAGCTGGAGCCAGACCTGATGTCCCCCATTCGCCAACCCACAGGGATTCCCCCTCTGGTGCAGGTTCTGTCAGTACTCCATTTTTTGGCAAGTGGATCATTCCAAACAACAGTGGCTATATCATCAGGGATGTCTCAGCCTATGTTTTCTAAGGTTTTGTCCAGAGTGTTGTCTGCCCTGATGAAATACATGCGGAGCTACATTGTTTTCCCTGAGGTGGCCGATTTGGCTACAGTGAAGGGTGATTTCTATGCCCTTGGACATATCCCCAACATCATTGGTGCCATTGATGGGACCCATGTGGCCTTGGTTCCCCCCAGTGGAAGTGAGCAGGTGTACAGGAACAGAAAAAGTTATCATTCTATGAATGTCCAGGTGGTCTGTTTGGCTGACCAGTACATCTCCCATGTAAATGCCAAGTTCCCTGGGTCAGTGCATGACGCGTACATCATGCGAAATAGCAGCATCCCTTATGTGATGGAACAGCTACAGAGACACCGTGTGTGGCTAATAGGTGACTCTGGTTACCCCAACCTGTCGTGGCTACTTACCCCAGTGAGGAATCCCAGGACAAGGGCAGAGGAACGCTACAATGAGGCCCATGGGTGAACTAGGAGGATTATAGAAAGAACCTTCGGCCTCCTGAAGGCCAGGTTTAGGTGCCTGCATATGACAGGGGGATCCCTAATGTACTTACCAAAGAAGGTGTGCCATATCATCGTGGCCTGCTGTATGCTTCACAACCTGGCTTTGCGACGCCAGGTGCCTTTCCTGCAGGAGGATGGTCCAGATGGTGGTGTTGTAGCAGCTGTGGAGCCTGTGGAGAGTGAAGAGGAGGAGGACGACGGGGACGACACAGACAACAGCGACACAGTGATACAACAGTATTTTCAGTAGCAAACAGGTACGAATCAACCATGCCATTTTACATTTACTTAAAGTCTCCTGCCTCTCTACTGTCTGAGTTCCCCCCAGTTCCTGTTAACTGAGTTGTGACTTTCCCTTCCGTTTTCAGAGCTGTGGGCCCCACTGCGTGACCTCTGCTTTGTTTGCCCATGGACTACAGCTGTGTGACAGTGGTATGTTGTCATCACAATGTAACTGAACATTTTGGCACCGTTATGTCTAATACATTTGTTCAAAATACAAGCAGACTCCAGATTTTTTTAGTGCAAGAAGTGATTTAATTCAAGTGCTAAATTTAAGGAACATGATTGTAAAACGGGGATGGGTGATGGTGGAGTAATGTCCATGGCAGAGTCCAGTTCTCAGTCGCACAGGTGCATTGTCCATATGCCTGTGGAAGGATGGAGCAGGGGCAGTTCAAGGTTGGATAGGGTGACAAGGTGGGACAGTGGGATGACATCAGGGGGTATCGTTTGCTGGCGGGGGTCTTGCAATCCTACTCTGTCTTCTTGTGAGATCTCAGGTTCCGCTTGCGGGGTGGTTCTTCTTCTGCAGGAGGTGGGTTCTGGTGGCCTGTCGTTGTGTGGGGGCCTCCTGTCCACTAGCGCCGGCGGAGGTGGTAGGCTGTTCCTGGTCCAGGCTAGTGACAGGGGCCCTTTGTGGTGCCACATGGTCCCGCAATGTGGTGACTATCTGGGTTAGGGCCACGACGATGGTCCCCATTGCGGAACTAATGCTCCTCAGTTCCTCTCTGAACCCCATGTACTGTTGCTCCTGCATGACCTGGATCTCCTGGAACCTGGCCAGTACCGTAGCCATCGTCTCCTGGGAGTGGTGGTATGCTCCCATGATGGAGGAGAGGGCCTCTTGGAGAGTCGGTTCCCTGGGCCTGTCCCCCCCCTGTCGCACAGCAGCCCTCCCAGTTCCCCTGTTTCCCTGGGCCTCTGTCCCCTGGACGGTGTGCCCATTACTACTGCCCCCAGGTCCCTGTTGTTGTTGGGGTGGTGGGTCAACCTGGGTGCCCTGTAGTGGTGGACACACCGCTGATTGACGTGTCCTGGGGACAGAGGCATGGGCCCGCTGGGTGGGAGCTGTGCTGGTGTTCCCAGAGGGGGTTAGGTCTGGTGTAGCCTGTGGCTGTCTGTGGGGAACCGACTGTCCCGAGGTCCCTGATGGGCCGGGCTGGTCATCAGGGTCCAGGGAGACAGAGCTGCTGTCATCACTGGGGGCCTCTTCTGGGGGTGGGATGGACATCTCTGGACCCTCCGTGGCGGTGTGGTGGCGTTCGGGTCCTGCAGGGGTATAAGAGTATGGTTATTGCTTCTGTGTGTGGCATTTCGTGTAATGGGTGGGTGGCCGTGTCCCCCAGTGCTGGCATTCCCTTGTGGGGGCTTTTGTGACGGTGGCTTGTGGGGGTGATGAGTGTGTGCAGTGGGCATGCTTTGGGGATGGGTGTCCATGCTTTGGGGACGCACGCAGGGCTAGGTTTTGGGATGGGTGGGATGTGATGGTGAGCCATTTGCAAGGAGTTGGTGTGATGGGGGTGGGGGTGAGGGTGGGGGTATGATTTGGCATGCAGGTGGGGTGGGGGGGAATGAAGTAGTGGAGATTTGACTTACCAGAGTCCATTCCTCCGCCTACTCCTGCGAGACCCTCAGGATGCAGGATGTGCAAGACTTCCTCCTCCCATGCTGTGAATTCTGGGGGAGTAGGTGGGGGTCCGCCACCAGTCTTCTGCACCGCAATGTTGTGCCTTGATACCATGGAACGCACCTTCCCCCATAGGTCGTTCCACCGCTTCCTGATGTCGTCCCGATTGCGTGGATGCTGTCCCACAGCGTTGACCCTGTCTACTATTCTTTGCCATAGCTTCATCTTCCTGGCAATGGTGGTGTGCTGCACCTGTGCCCCGAAGAGCTGGGGCTCTACACGAACTATTTCCTCCACCATGACCCTGAGTTCTGCGTCAGAGAACCTGGGGTGTCTTTGGGGTGCCATGGGGTGGTGTGGATGAGGTGAGGGGTGGTGTATGTGTTGTAGAGTGTGGTGAGTGTGGTGGTGTATGGTGTTTTGTGCGTGGAAATTGTGTGGGTGATGTTGTAATTTGCCTCTGTGTGATGATCTACTCTATGCTGTGCTCTCTCTCTCTGTCCTTCACTCGCAATTGTGGTCGTAGGGGTTTGTGGGTGATGTGGGTGTGTGTTTTATATTTAATTGGGTGTGTGGGAGTGGTGTGTGTATGTGTCTCAGGTGTGTGTATTTTGAATTATCCAATGTGGTAGTGTTTTGTAAAGGTGTGTGTATTTTGACCTCAGCGGTGTGTACCGCCAATGGAATACCGCGGTTGAAAGACCGCTGCAGGGATTTGTGGGTCGGAATGGTATGGGCGTATTTCTGTTGGCGTGACAGTGGAGGTTTGGACATCGCCAGTTTCCCGCTGACCTTTGGTGTAGCGGAATTTTGTGGATGTCGGGTTTTTGGCGGTTTGCCAGTTGCGGGTCAGAATGACCGTGGCGGTTTACCGCGGCGGCGGCGGTGTTATGGCGGCCTTCTGGCCGGCGGTAAGCGACTTTTACCGCCGAGGTCAGAATGACCCCCTAAGTCTGCTGTCCCGGTGGTTATTGGAAAACTCAAAGCCACCATTAACCAGGGTGGGATTGTAGCCCTGGCCCTTATCAATCTGAATGCTGCCTTACTACAACGCTGCCAACATGGAGCTACTGTGGAGGATAAAAGAGTACGGGATTTATGGCATGGCTCTGATTTGGTTTGCTTCCTTCCTGGCACATTGCTTGTTTCAGGTGCCCTCCGACGGCTGACGGCTTACCTCATCTGTGTTGACGATCTCTAATGGCATTCCACAGGGTTATTCTCTGAGCCCTACACTTTTCAACATCTGTTTGCCCTCTGGCAGGCATAATTGGAAGCCTTTGGTTTCTTTATAATTTCTTACGCTGATGATACTCAGATCACTATCGGCTTGACTCCATACTCTGCCAATTCTCCCTCTCAATTAAAAAGTTGTTTACAATCAGTGGGCAAGTAGGTGGACAGCAACTGCCTGAAACTAAATGGTAGCCCAACGGAGATTCTGAGAGTTGGCAATCAGCCTCCACTTTGGGGGCCCCAGTAGTGGCCAGCTGATCTAGGCATGGCACCTGCTCCTACATCAGTGGTTAAACACGTGGGCATTTGGATTAATAATCGGCTTAAGTTTGAACATCAGATCACTATGGTGGCTGCCTGTTACTTTGGCATCCTCAGATGCTTAGAGAAGTATCTGTCGACACTCCCTCTCTCCATGCAGGTGACTGTTGTCCAGGCTGTGATCATATCTCACTTGGACTACCGCAGTGTACTTTACCTGTAAATCAATAAAGTTCTCTCTCATAGACTACAGATCATTCAGACCTCCGTGGCCTGCCTCCTGGGGCATCAGCCCTAGCACCCCCACATCTCAGAAAACTTAGGGAACTCCATTGGCTCACAGTGGGAAAGCGCATTCAGTTCAAAGTGCTCGGCTGTGCTTATAGAGCCAAAATATCTGTGCCACTTGCTCTGTCCTTCCTGTCCTGCTAGATCCTTTTGCTCCTCTCACCTTCGCCTGGCACAGGATTAGAGCTTTAGCCAGACAAGGATGGGCTGGTGCTCCTTCACATATCGTGCTTCTAAGCTGTAGTATTTCCTTTCTTTACAGATACAGAGTTTGCCCAACGAAGGGTTGTTTTAGCAAGCAACTTAAAACATGGCTTTCTTCTTGAGATTTTTGTGGAACAGCTGGGCCCACGTAGCAATAAGAAACCCTGTTTGGGTAGCCGTGCCTTTTATTAATGTTATAAATAGAAATAAATATGGGTGCGTACACAGTGTGCACCCTTTCTTTGTTGAGAATTACTACCGTCACCTTACCAGGTTGCTGAGGACTGACATTGGTAGCAGTAAAAGTTTTGGATGGCAGAACAGGCCTTTTTACCTGTCATCTGCCAGGGAGCAATGCCTACGGCCTCTTTTGCATTTTTCTATTGGTCTGCCAAATCCCTGCAACTGGATCCTTCACTCCATCCATGTGTCATATAGATGCTTTAGAGAATGGCAAAAAAGAGACAGAAAGTCCTTTTGAAGCGTATGGAAATTTCCCAGCCCTTTCCTGCTTCATTGTTCCCTTGAAGGAATAACCAGCTCAGGCTAACAGTTAAGCGGCCAGCCCCTCCCTTTCTGTGCCATTGTTTTGGGTCTCCCTTGACAGGAGACTCCCGAATCCATCCCACCACATGAAGACAAAGGCCATGGTTGGACTAGTTTAGGAGAAATAAACAAAAGGAAGGAACTGCTTGAAACCTGAGACACTTGAAACACAGAGCTTAACTCTTAAAATGTACAAACTATCTGCAGCCTTAGTAAAAAAAGATAGGACAGAAACGTCCAGCCTTTGTACCAATATTTCTCTGCAAAATCCCTAATTCCACACCAATGGCAACCAAGAAACTCTTCTATGCTCCCAGATTGTGGTGGTGATTGTGCTAACGTGTCCCAATCTATATAATTTACTCACTCTGGGACTCGTTTAAGGCCAATGAATCTTTTGACCCTGATTGAAGACACCTTAAGACGAGATAGCTGATCAACATGTCAATCAACAAGTCAATAACGTCATCAATAAGACTCAGAAACCACCATGACCTTTCAGTCATGAATAACCACACCAGTTTAGTACAGTTTTGTGATATTTATTCCCAATTGATTACAATTCTACTAGTAAGTTTATTAGCCTCAAAACCATGAAACACATCAGCATTGTCATAATATGGCAGCTCGAATAAGATTTAATCAAAGCAAAGATCATGAACATTAGAACACGAAGTCAACATGGGTTAACCTTAGCAGAGTATCATTAGCACGTTTTCAACAAAGCAGAGATTCAGTAATTTGTCTATTTGCGTCCATTTAGTGAACCCCTTAACTAACCACGAATTAGCATTAGCATGTTGGGCTTCATGCAAAACAATTTGGTAACACCAATTTGGAAAACATCTAACTATGGTCTCTGTCAAAAGAAGCAGTTGGTACCTAGAAAGGAAAGGCAAACAGACTATTACAATTTCATCATCATATAGTTACCCTCCGTAATGGGTCAGCATACAGAGTCCATCTTCGTCCTCAGGACATCAGTTGATTCGCCATCAGTCAGGTTCAGCAAGACGGGTAAGAAAGGGACACTTCCCTCATAAGGAGGAGAAGTGTAAAAACGGGCAAAGTAAGGGTGAGGATTGTTTGAAGAGTCAAACAGCAAAGTCTCTAGGCAGAGTGACAAAGTGTCTGGGTCATAGCAAAAGTTTGCAATGGCATCTCCTAATGGTTCCACGTGTCAAAGGTTTTTATCCCTTTTCTTTTGGACAGTCCCCTAATTCCTAATTGGGTAGGGTTGGCACCCCACTATCTCCCTCCAATAGGGTTTCAGTGGTATCATCAAAATTTGTCACCCCATAACAGTTGTCACGTAGTTTATTGGTTCTTGTGATTGACGTCTCCAGCGGGTTGAATGTCCGGTAGGATTTCATACTCTTGTGGCCCTCTCGCATCCCTAGTCAGTAGTTCCATTGTCTATTCCGGTTTAGGCGACCTTGTACCTGTAACGAGTCTACACTGTTGCATTCAGCAAAAATGTTTCCTTGAGAAAGTCGAATTTCATGGGAACGGATCTACTACGGTTACACTCATCTTCTAGCTTTGGAAAAGTACGAGTACATGCCCTTCAGCAAGTCAGCACACTGCATGTTTAGAAAAACACATTTGATATGAAACCGGGCAGCTAGGCCTCGACTCATGCTAACTACGGCCTAGTAAATTAATTAGCAAAACCTTAACATATAACTCTTAATATTAGTGTAAAATCATACATCAACGCATCATTATTCATTATTAGTCAATTTCTTTAATCATCAAATACATTGGCGGCCACTCCCCTTGGGCACATTGCAAGCGCACGTTTAACAAAAATACATTAATACATTTTCTATACGGCATTATTATGCATTAGTTCACAAACATTTCATGTTAATTTTGAGCATAAGAGCTAGGCTCCCCCAATTGCCGACCCCAATTTGAAAATGTCAGGACCAGACACCTGGGGTGTTCTATAGCCTGCCAGGAGATGGTGCTCTGGGGGTTCCATTGAAGGAAGAAATTAATTGACTTCTTAGAAGAGGCATTGAAGGATTGGAGATGCCCTTGCACGAGGAAGATGCTGACTGGAAGAATAGAACAGCGAAAGAGATAATGTGGTGATTAGCAAAAACTGCTGCCATGACTCAGAAAAAAATATGCACTTCTCAAGCTGGAGGCTGAGGTCTTGGATACCAGGTTGTCTATTCAAAAACATAGGACCCATGATGGCAGGGCACTCCTGAAGAACAATCACATTTTCTGTGGGTTTTTCCCACTGACGAATCCTAGCACCTAGAATTGTAAGGTGAGGAAAGCATTGTAGCCATATTCGCCGGTCTCATACAACAAACCTAGGTGTTGAGAAGGTTCTCTGCCAAGGCTGCTCCCATTGTTGAAGATATTGAACAATGCCTGACTATCACAGTGACAATATATCTAATGCTGCCCCTCTCTTTTAGAAAGTAAAACAGCTATGTGCCAGTAATATCAACAATAATCACAATACAAGACTAAACATATCTCTGAATCTTAAATTACAATGGCACCAGCAAAGGTTTGACCATGCAACCAGGCGGGAAGGAGAAAGGACTGGCCCCCAGCCACAGCCTTCCTAGTTGATGTATCTTCTAGTTGTGTGCCTTGTTCTGGTTGTGGACAGATGTGTGTTCCTTTCCTGGTCACCTATTTGCATCTGGCAGGAGGTCACTTCTTGTTCTGTAATATGGGGCCACATGGCCTGCTAGGTCTGGGGAGGGGTGCCTGCTTGCCTCTCCTGATGGGTGGGCCAGAGTAAACAGCATGTAATCTGCTGGTTCACCTGTAAATTGGCACCTGCAGCCCTAGAGCCTCATGACATGCTTTTACGCATCTGCAGTTGGCTGGTTTGTGAAAAGCATAAGAAAGGTAGAACAAAAGAGGAGGTGAAAGTTTGCTGACCACTCATAAGTACTCAAAATACTAGCCTTAACCACAATCAATATGTCATCATCATCATCAACAAGACTTAACATGGACTTGTGGTGGAGGGCTAGTCGTATTCTATAATTTTTTTTGATCAACTACCCTCATCAAAGATCACTTAACCGTAGAACGTGAATCATATTTATTTGTTGCTAACCATTCCTGACCTTCACCACTTCTTTCCTTCCAATCTACTTACCACCTCCAAACAGGGTTCCCTCATTTCTGGGATTTATGGACCTGCCCAGCACCTTTGATTGTCTCGTTCATAGCAAGTTGTGGAGCATTATGGAAGATCTTAGCATGGACAGGTCCTTAATTAATCCCATTAGGGAAATATATTGCA
The DNA here is from genome assembly GCF_031143425.1 of Pleurodeles waltl. NCBI lineage: Eukaryota > Metazoa > Chordata > Amphibia > Caudata > Salamandridae > Pleurodeles > Pleurodeles waltl. Next base: position 677,200,929 of record NC_090449.1, on the reverse strand, counting down.
ACTCCAGTGCCTCATTCTTGTTTGGCCTGGTGGGGGGAGGGGGGAGAACTGTTCAGAGTCATTTGGCACCCACAACGGGGCAAAGCTGTCCCCTTGCACCCTTCCTCTTCACTTTTTACATAAACCGTTTGGAGAGGGAGTTGGTTTCAACATTCAGGGACATGCCTCAAATAGGACAGCATCCCATTCCAGCTTTGCTGTATGTGGATGACGCTGTACTGATAGGCCACATCCCAGCAGCGCTACAGCACCTTTTAGACCAGTTCTCAGCCTTCATTGAAGGGCTAGACCTCAAAGGAAATAGAAGGAAAACCTTTGCCATGTCCTGCAGCTCAAAACGTATTGTTAAACCAAATGTAACTGGAACTCCAAGCTTATTCAAGACACAAGTGATTGTAGCTACCTTCGTGTGACCTTCAACAATAAGAGGTCTGGTTACCCACAGCAGGAGATCAGAAATAGTCAGGTTTAAAGGAGCATTAATGCTCTTTTCTGCTTTGCTGGAAACTGGGCAAAAGGTCTAATCACTACATGCTGGCAATCTATCAGGGACAATTTACAAGCATGGAGATCTATGGGGCAGGGGTTTGGGGAATTCACAACACAAATATGTTGCAGGCCACTGAAAATAGGTTTGCCCGTCATTTGCATTCAGTCCCCCAAGCATTGCCGCCTTCATCTGCCATAAGGAGCTGGGGCATTGTCCCTTGGAGATGAAATATGGGCTCGTCTATTTATGTTGTGGTGCAGAGTCTGGACTTATGAGGCGACAGCACTAAGTAGAATGGTAATTGAGGATTGCCTGTTTTTGGACCATGGTCTTGAGGTTCCATGGTTAAGGGAAATTATGAATACAGCAATGTTCCTGTCAAGACCAAATTTGTTTGAAGATCCCATAACTCTATTGTCTTTGGGCAAAAGGGCAATGAGGGATATGAGTTACACACTGTATGGGGCTACAAGGTGGGAAAAACCTAGAGTATTGACATCTGTTATTCCTTGCCTATCGCTGGCCCCCAGTGATGATCCCCAGCCCTTGCTGCTACTGAATGTACAGGACTACCAGCACTTTATTCTCCTGAGGTTAAGATGAAACCTATTCCACAGGCCAGTCTCCTTTCCACACTGAAACAATTGGGAACATAGGCCCTCATTACAACATTGGCGGTAAAAGCCGCTTACCACCGTGCAGAAGACCGCCAACACACCGCCGCCGCAGCGGAATTCCGCCACGGTCATTATGACCCACTGCTCGTAATCCGCCAAAATTCAGACACCCACACAAGTCTGCCACACCAAAGGTCAGTGATAAACAGGCGAAAACAAAACCTCCGTCACGCCAACAGAAATACGCCCACATTATCACGACCCACGAATCCACGCGGCGGTCTTTCAACCGCGATATTCAATTGGCGGTACACACCGCCGCGCTCAAAATACACATACATCTCCAAAACACCACCACATTGGACAAATCGAAATACACACACCTGATGCACATACACACACCACTCCCACACACTCAATACAATATAAAACACACCCACATCACCCACAAACCCTTACGTCAACAATTGCGACAGAAGGCCAGAGAGAGACACCACCAGAAAGAACAATAGCATCCACAGGCACACAATACCACCACCCACATAACTTCCACGCACCTCACACAACACACCACTACATATCACCCCACTTATCACTACACACACCACCCCACACATCACCCACACCACCCCATGGCACGGCAAAGACACCCCAGGTTCTCGGAGTAGGAGCTCAGGATCATGGTGGAGGAAATCGCCCAGGTAGAGCCACAGCTATTACACAGGTGCAGCACACCTCTATAGCTAGGAAGATGGAGCTATGGCGAAGAATAGTGGACAGGGTCAATGCAGTGGGACAGCACCCAAGAAATAGGGATGACATCAGGAACAGGTGGAACGACCTACGCGAGAAGGTGCATTCTGTGATCTCAAGACACCACCTTGCGGTTCAGCGGACTGACGGCGGACCCTCACCTCCTCCCCCACAACTAACAACATGGGAGGAGCAGGTCTTGGTGATTCTGCATCCTGAGGGCCTTGCAGGAGTAGATGGAGGAATGGACTCTGGTAAGTCAAATCTTAACTATTATATCCCCCACCCTACCTGCATGCTATCACATACCCCCACCCTCACCCCCATCCCCATCACTCCAACTCCTCACAAATGTCCCACTATCACAACCCACCCATCCCAACACCAAGCCCTGCATGCAACTACAAAGCATGGACACCCATCACCAATGCATGGCCACTGCACATACCCACACACACCCCTAAAAAATTATCACACAAGGTCCCACACAAGAATGCAAGCACCGGGGTACACGGTCACCCACCCATTGCACACCATGCCACACACAGATGTAATAAACATCCTTTTATACTCCTGCAGGACCCCTACCCAACATCACCGGAGGGTCCACACATGTCCACACCACCAACAGAAGAGGCCCACAATGATGACAGCAGCTCTGTCCAACTGGATCTAGATGACCAGCCCGGCCCATCGTGGACCTCTGGACAGTTGGTTCCCCTGACACAGTCACAGGCCACCACAGAGCTTCCCCCCTCTGGAAACACCAGCACAGCACCCACCCAGTGGGCCCATACCCTCTGTCCCCAGGAGACATCAATCAGCAGTGTGTTCACCACTACAGGGAACCCAGGCTAACCCACCACCCCAACAACAACAGGGACCTGGGGGCAGTGGGCACACGGTCCAGGGGACGGAGGCCCAGGAACACAGGGGAACAGGGAGGGCTGCTGTGCAACAGGGGGAGGACAGGCCAAGAGAACCCACTCTCCACGAGGCCCTCTCCAACATCATGGGAGCCCACCACCATTCCCAGGAGACGATGGCAACGGTACTGGCCAAATTTCAGGAGACCCAGCGCCTGCAGGAGGAACAGTATTTGGGCTTCAGGGAGGAACTCAGATCCATCAATTCCACCCTGGGCACCATCGTAGGGGTGCTGAAGGAAGTCCTCAACACCAGGAGGGACACTGTGGCACAACAAGGGGCCCCTGACACTAGCCTGGACGATGAACTGCCCACCACTTCCGCGGGCGCTAGTGGACAGGAGGCACCGCCACAGGACCACCACACCAGCACCCCACCTCCTGCAGAGGGTGAACCACCCCGCAAACGGTCCCTGAGATCCAGGATAAAGACAGAGAATGATGCCAAGACCCCCGCCAAGAAATGAGACCACCCTGAATGTCATCCTTCTGTCCCACTTTGTCACCCTGTCCATCTTCAAACTGCCCCAGCTCCACTTCCCATGCCCATTTGGGCAATGCACCTGTGAGACTAATAGACTGGACTCTGCCATGGACATTCCTCCACTATTACCCCTCGCCATTTTACAACCCCCTCCAATATTGAGCACTTAAATAAACACCCTTGAAGCAAAAAACAATCTGGAGTCAGTCTGTGATTTCCAAATAGTGTATTAGCAATTACAGTGTCAAAATGCTCTTTCAAATGTAATGTCAACATACCTATGTCACACAGCTCTAGTTCATGATGAAACAAAGCAGATGTCACACAGTGGGACCCACATCTATGAAATCGTAAGGGAAAGTGACAACTCAGTGACCATACACTGGGTGAAAACGACAGACAGTTGAGAGGTAGTAGTGTTAAAGTACATGTAGTAAGCAGGTTTGTATTCTTACCTGTGTCTCACTGGAAATATTGCAGGATCACAGAGTTCCTGTTGTCCATGTCCTCTTCTTCTGCTTCCTCATCTTCACTGTCCACAGGCTCCACAGCTGCAACAACACCGCCATCTGGACCATCCTCCTGCAGAAAAGGTACCTGTCATCCCAAAGCTAAGTTGTGAAGCATACCGCAGGCCACGATGATCTGGCACACCTTCTTTGGTGAGTAGAATAGGGATCTACCTGTCATATGGGGGCACCTGAACCTGGCCTTCAGGAGGCTGAAGATCCGCTCTATAATCTGCCGAGTTCGCCCATGGGCCTCATTGTAGCGTTCCTCTGCCCTTGTCCTGGGATTCCTCACTGGGGTAAGTAGCCAAGACAGGTTGGGGTAACCAGAGTCACCTGCAAATGGCGAGGGACAACTGTTAGACACACACTAACCTGTAGGGATATTCCCAGACCCAGACAACCATTCCCACTGACTTGCTTCCAGGTGCTCACCTAATAGCCACACACAGTGCCTCTGGAGTTGACCCATCACATAAGGGATGCTGCTATTCCGCAGGATGTAAGCATCATGCACTGAGCCAGGGAATTTGGCATTCACATGGGAGATGTACTGGTCTGCCAAACACACCATCTGCACATTCATGGAATGATAACTCTTCCAGTTTCAGTACACCTGTTCACTCCTGCGGGGGTACCAAAGCCACATGTGTCCCATCAATGGCACCTATGATGTTGGGGATATGTCCCAGGGCATAGAAGTCACCTTTCACTGTAGGCAAATCCTCCACCTGAGAGAAAACGATGTAGCTCCGCATGTGTTTCAGCAGGGCGGGAAACACTCTGGACAACACGTTGGAAAACATAGGCTGGGACATCCCTGATGCTATGGCCGCTGTTGTTTGAAAGGACCCACTTGCAAGGAAATGGAGTACTGACAGCACCTGCACTAGAGGGGGGGTTCCTGTGTGATGGCGGATAGCTGACATCAGGTCTGGCTCCAGCTGGGCACACAGTTCCAGGATTGTGGCACGATCAAGCCTGTAGGTGATGATCACATGTCTTTCCTCCATTGTCGACAGGTCCACCAGCAATCTGTACACTGGAGGATGCCGCCATCTCCTCACATGTCCCAGCAGACGGTGCCTATGAAGGACAACAGCGAGCACAGAGTCAACCAACTCAGAGGTACATACCCACAGCTTACACAGAAAACGAATCATAATCCAAAATCTGGCCTGTATGAGTGTTGAGGCAAGGCCTAGGTATGTGTGACGCAGTTAGAAATTAAGCCATGTGGGCCCCTGAAATGGCGACTGCCTGACCTGTAAAGTGGGACAATGGGATGTGAGGTTACTGCGCTGGCATTGTACACCGTCGCGGTAGGCGGTCGAAGACCGCAGTGCAATTCTGCATTGGTTAACATTGGACCCTATGGGTCCCAGGTGCCAATGAGAATGTACGCCGGCGGTGACGGTACGCACCGCCGCGGACGTGACCGCCATTATCTATCTGTTCAATCACTCGATACCTGATCTTCGACAGGAGAGGACCTACACTGCATGTGCTGCTGTGACCTCAGTCTGGAAGAGACAATGGCTCGTGCGTCTGGGGAAAGGTCCCCTGCCTTCACATTGGAGGAGTTGGAGAAACTCGTGGATGGGGTCCTCCCCCAGTACACGCTACTCTACGGTACTCCAGACAAACAGGTAAGTACACTGGGAGCATGCGGTGGATGAAAGATGGGGGGGGGGAGATTGAGGCTTGGATGAAACGATGGTGAGTGCATGTGCCACATGTCAAGGGTAGGGATGGGGGCCAATGACTGTGACGGTGCAGTTGGTAATAACTTTTTGTTTTCCCCCTGTACAATTCATGTAGGTCAGCGCCCACCAGAAAAAGGATATTTGGCGTGCCATCGCCAAGGACGTCCGGACCCTGGGGGTCTACCACAGACAGAGCACCCACTGCCGTAAGAGATGGGAGGACATTCGCCGCTGGAGCAAGAAGACGGCGGAGGCCCAGCTGGGGATGGCCTACCAACGTGGGAGGGGTGCCCGTCGCACCATGACCCCCCTGATGTTCAGGATCCTGGCGGTGGCGTACCGGGAGTTGGATGGGTGCTTGTGGGCATCACAGCAGCCCCAAGGGGATGAGTACACTCTCATTCTGCTGATTTTGCGCTCAGTGGAGGTGTCTGGGTGAGGGAGGTGGGCTGTGGCTTTCCCTAGGCCAGGGCGAGTGTGCTAGTTATGTCCCCTTCTTCTGGCAGACCCTGTGGCACCCCACCCCACCCCACCTGTGTACAGTGCCAAGTAGAGCTAGTCAGGCTTCTGTGTCATCCATGTGTGCAGATGTCGGCCATAGCCTTGTAGGCCATGTCCCAGGGATTGAACAGTGGACTCCAAGTGCGCGGCGTAGTGCAGGGGGCTTCTGTGTCTGTCGTGTCCTCCAACGGTAGCGGTAATGCATGCACTCAACATGTCTTTTTCTGTCGTCCCCCCTTTTTGTGGTCTCCCTGTTCTTGTGTGCATTAGCATTATCAGGCGGAGGAGCAGTGGCACCGGAGCAGGAGGGAGCTGCATCCCACATGGCCCTGGAGGGCAAGACATCGGACTCGGAGTTCACCAGTGGGACGGAGGGCGAGGGGAGCTCCACTGCGGGGACAGGAGCTGAGACCAGTGATACGGACTCGTCCTCTGATGGGAGCTCCCTTGTGGTGGCGGCAACATCTGTGCCCCCCGCATCTACAGGTACAGCCGCCACCCCCCCTACCAGCACCGCCCTCCCAGCAGCCCCTCAGCCTTTGCCCCGTGCCCGCTCACCCAGGATGGTGGGCATCACCTTCGCCCCTGTTCAGCTTTCCTACTTATCTCCTATCGGAGCTTACAGAACCTCTCTGGAATGCACTTCTGAGTTCAAAGAAGACCTTTATTGTTGTTAATTCTTCCCTACCCACAAGTTCTTGAGAGACGAATTCGTAGATTTCAAGCACAAAGTAGTCGCAGCAAGAAAACAAAATATATCACAGTACTTCTTAGTTGCAATGTACACAGCATATATATAATATATTCAAAGCAAAGCATAAAAGTCAAATTCATCACCGTTTGAGCAAGGCGGCAGGGCCTAAATATTCAGCTTCATCCTTTTGGGGTCTGCAAGTTGATGACTCCGGTCAACTGCGAGAAAGAGATTATCTACCCAAACGGGAGACTGGCAACTGACGTCTAGCTCCAGCCTGAAGTCAAGCAGATTCGAATCTAACTCACTGTAGCCCAGAGTCATCCTTACAAAAGCGTGCCCCCTCCTCTCAGACTCGGGAAAACTACGCAAGCCTTTGGAGACTGGCCAGATCTCCTAGACTTCTCCTATTCCCAAGGCTGAGCAGAAAGGAAAACACCAAATGTACTCTCTCTTATCAGGTCTAGTCTGTTGTGAAGAAAACAGCTTGGTTCATCTTGTGGAAAAACACAGCTTGGAAGAATACAGACATCTGCGATGTTTCAACTGCAATGTCTAACTCCACGTTAAAGCCAATAGGCAGCTAACCTAAATATCTAATGTAATGTCTAATGTCATGTCAAAGCCAATAGGCAGCTGAACTGAATACAAAATGGAATGTCTAATATCATGTCAAAGCCAATAGGCAGCTAAGCTGAATACAGAATGTTATGTCTAATATCATGTCAAAGCCAATAGGCAGCTAAACTGAATACAGCATGTCAAAGCCAATAGGCAGAATACAGAATGGAATGGCTAATGCAATGTCAAAGCCAATAGGCAGCTGAACTGAATACAGAATGTAATGGTTAACTCCTTGTTAAAGCCAATAGGCAGCTAAACTGATCAAAACATATAATGTGCTACTAGTGAACATTGAGCAACTAATATGCGCAGTGGTGAAACACAAAGTCATTGGTCAAACACAATTAATAGCATCACAACAGGAAATTCGTTTTGATCCAAAGGTGCATCCAGCTCTAGCCTTGCCGGGCTTTTTAACCTCCTTTGTTTTTTACAGAGCAGGTAACACAGATGAAAGCAACCTGTGCTCGGCTTAGTGCTGCGAAACTGCGATTGAATGTGTCTCAGACTTTTGCAGTGTAATATCTTACTCCCTGAGTGTCGTACTTTTAACATTTTTAGTATTTATTTTGTTTAATGGCTGCATCCAATGGTTGGACGGATTACATCATTTTTGTTGACTTCACTATGCTCTCCTATTTTAATTTTTGCAATAGTTTTAACTAACTGCGAAAATAAAGTTTGATTGATTGAAATGGAATGTTTACATTTCTCAGAGGGCATATAGGATTGCCTCTAAAGTTGTTCTCAAGAAATGCTCAGTTGGACTTTTTCTCACATAAATGTGAAATTGAAATTACTGCAATCAATAAGAAAAAGAGAGCAAAATATTTCTGGACTGTTGACGATGGAGAAGGGGCAGTGGATGTTTGTCCCATAAGAAGCCATCATACAAATAGTTTTCAATCAAACATCTTATTTTAAAGTTTCAATAATCTTTTTTAGATGGGCATTTCAAAAGCACATTTTGGCAAGTATATTGAAAAAACTCAAATGGTTTTTAAAGTTGTTTGTGAAGTGGCTGCATCACATTCCAAACAGTAAGAAACTTAACAAGTCACAAGCTAACAAGTTTAAACAGTCCCTGAAGGGCATAGAGGTCTCAACCTAGTACCATACCTGTGCCACGTTATGTACATCCTTCAGTCAATTTGCCACAATGGTGGACTGAATAAGAACGTCTATACTGGATACCTCCAACAGGTCTTTATCTCATAGGTAAATTAGTGTCATTGCAAAGCACAGCCATTTTGTGGCTTTCCTTTCCCTAGGCTGAAGGAGAGCCAAGTGGTGTCATCTATACCCTCCTGCTGAGGGAACAATTAGCCAAGGTGCATTCCAAACTTTACTTCATGAACATTACTCTGTTTTATACTTCTTTCCAAAATACCAATATTAGTGGACATTCCCCTACCATGTGTAAGTACACTCCTGCGTATTGGGGCATCTAGAGCAATTTCTTGCATGTGAGAAATGTAGTACTTTTTCAATGTCAACTCCTTGGCAAACCATTTGTGGTAACTAGGGGGCAGAGGCATTATAGGTAACTCCAATAGCAAATCTATGGGATCAGTAAAAAAAAAAACTTTTACTATCTATATTTTCATATATGAGATGTAATGGATTACGTGCCTCTGTTAATGATATATACTGATTGTGCTTTGGTCTTCTATTAAAGGTACCAGTCCATGGCCAGTAAGCTTCCTCCCTACCTTCCTGCTTCCCACCGCTTACCCCTGGCCAGCCAGCTCCAGAGTGTAAAACAAAGATGCTTTAAGACATGTGCAAAGTGAGCTCTGGCCAAGGACCCTAGCCTTTCAGGGGATCCCTTGATACAGACAGCTCTTTTTTACAGCCTGTTACCTTCGTGACCTTGAACAATTCTTCAACAGATCGTTTTAAATATTGTCTATCTTTAATTTATTCTTAATGTAAGTGATGTGTGAGAATATGTTACAGACATTTTGCAGAAAAATGTGTTAATGTTTCATGGAACATCTATAAAAAATGTTTATTTTACATCCAAATAGAACTTCACATATGAGAAATGGGAGGGTGTCACAGAGATTATTTATAGTAATATCAGTGATCTGCTGTTGCTCTACAATATTGAAAACATGCCTCTATCCCTGAATATTAGATGTGAACACATTTAGAATTTGGAGGAGTGTGTCTATGCACTGTCAATGACTTGGCCAAAGAGGTCATGAAACAGCTGGATTTGGATCATAAATTGAAAGCTGTTCTAAACAGAGGCCCCCAAAATATATTTGGCCCAGGGCCCCAAAAATCCTTAAAATGTCCCTGGTTTAAAAGGGATGCCATTGGGACTGGGGATGCATGGATCATTCTCCTTGTGAAGCGGCAGAATGTATTGTATTGGTACTTAGATCACTCTTTTCATACTCCTAGTGAGGCCTAACACGTTCTCGATTGTTGAGTAAGTGACTGCTCCATATGTCTAATTTAACACTCCGTAGCTCCGGTGAGAACGTGCACGCTCTGAAATTTTACTGGTTCTTCAGTGCTCAATGTGTGTATGAGTAAAAGGGTTTTGCCTGTAGGTTATTCTACCTTGGGGAAATAATGGGTACTGTCCATGAGGTTTGGAAGCTGACCAGAGGTACTGCATTAAGCTTTAAGCACATAATCTTGGATGTTGTTGAGTGTATGATAGACAGATTAAGCTGCACATGCAGGGACTTATCAGTTGTAAGCTGTTACTGTTATATATGAGACTGCCTTTGATAGTGCACAGCTTCAACACAATATTGGCCTCCACACAGTATGGAACAGGAGTAGAAGTCCTACAGTAGGTATTAGTCGATTTATCGAGTTGTTATGTGGGCCAAACTCACTGGACTATTGAATGCTTTCCTACTGCCTTTGGTCCATTTGATATAAAGACAATATGGAGTCTTTTGGGGTTTGAGTCATGTTTTGGAAGAAAGTCAAGTTTTTATCTCTTTAATGAATTAAACATGGTTGTGGATCATACTTACTTTCTTAGGTAGGTTATGCCATAGATTGTAGGTTTGTACCAAAAAGGATATCCCACCTATACCGATTCCTAAGAAAGGAAAAACGGTGAGCAGAGTTGTCATTCTTGATCTAAAGTTCCTCTTTTGGGAGTAGAGTTTGAATTTGGATTGGTGAAAAATGTGTTTAGTTCCGTGAGTTGCCCAGCGGATGAAGCAGAGAGCTTTTAAGGATATTTTTATGCAACACATAGCCAATGTACTCCTTAGAGTGAAGAGGTCATGTGGTCAGGGCTGTTCAGACTAAGATCCTGTGTTGCAGTGGTGTTCTATATTTGTTGATTAGGCATTTTGTGAGTCCAATAAAGAGTCCTTTGGCATAGTCCATTTGTGAAAATGCCAATCCTATAGAGGGCTGGAGCCAATAGAGGTAACCTCGATAAGGGAAAATCTGTCATAAAAGTTCGCTTGATAATGCAAGGTGTTTTTTTCACATTGTTAGCTTCTCTTCCGAGGGAGAGCTTGGTTTCATTATGGTTAAAGGAAATCTAATTTCCATCTACAAACTTGTTTTGGGTCATATGTTTTCCATATTCAACATGTTAAGATGTCAGATTTAAAGAGTTTTTATTTTCAAGTGATTCTGTATCATCCAGTTGCTAACTGCATATAAACATTTTGTAAGTCCTAAAGTCTCAAGAGCTGTTTGGCATTACAGTTTGTGAATAATCTGTGTCAATTCTCTAGTTGTAACAATTGAGTTTAAAATAATTATTACGCTTAGGTATTGGCATACGCTGAATAAAAGAAGGATGATTGTTGAGTCTTGGTTTATACCCAACTTTTGAAAGAATGGGGCCAACAGGTATGGAGGTAGATACATGATTTGTGTTGTGGCAGGTAGAACTGAAAACATTTTAGGGCTATACACTACTTCTGTATCATTAGTCTTGTAAGGAGCAGGTTGTGGTCCACTGCATCAAAGGCTAATGAGCTGCCCAATATGGGAAGAACACTCACTTCTTTGTAGTTAGTGAGGATTATGTGCCTCTCCCATGTCTGAGGCAAGTTTGCAGGTTAGAGAAGGGGTTGTTTCGCTAATGGAAATATGAGATCAGAATGAATGCTGCTTTTTCTTTTAGTTTGCTAAAACTGCCCTGTGATGGGCCGACACTAACATTGGACCCGCCATACCCCTGGGGCACCGGCCGTGCAGTGCTTCCTGACCCAGAAGTCCTCGGGCAGGAACCAATCTTGAGGAACGTCCGGGTGACGGCAGGAAGAAAAGGGGCTCTTCACTCTGACCCGAGAGAGCAGGAGGAGGAGCCAGAGAAGAACAAGACGATGAGGGAGAAGAACGCGACATCGGGAGCAGAAAAATAGGCTGTGACGGACCCGCAGACGGTGCGAGAGCAGGAGGACATCAGGACCACCAGGAGCAATCTGAGCGAAGGGAGGACCAGGAGGCAATACCCCAAATCCCCTGGCCACGCTCTAGGAAGAGCGTGGCCTCCGCAGGTGTGTGGGCAGGGTTAAACAATGTCAGGGGGGAGGAGGGGAGCAAGGAGGGAAGGTAAAACGTAAGGAGAGACAACGGGGAGGTTTTCTTTTGATTTGTGGTTAGTTCCTTTGGTTACTGTTTTGATTTTTCCCTCCTACACCCTTCACTTATTTTTTCTTGGGTATTGCTTGTTTTTTTTGTTTTTCCCTCTGTTTTGGTTTCTGGGGTATGCTACCAGACAAGGAGAGGGAAAGCGCCTAACCCTCAGGAGTAGCCTAGAAAGCCCCTCCCCTCTGAAGTATAAAAGTACATTGAAGGTCAGTCATAGCTTCAAACAAGGGAAAAGAAGGAAGAGAGAAAGGGGCACAAGACAAGAGAAGAGAGGGACAAAGAACCACAAGTAGAAGAGAAGAAAGGAAAGAAGAGAGAGACAGAAGAAAAGTGCAGAGAGGATAACAGGAAGAAAGAAAAGAGGAAACAGGTAGAGAGAGAAATAGAAAAACAGAAAAAGGAAAGAAATCGCAAATGGGCCACTTACCGTTGTCTGTATCCATTTCTTTTCTTTCCACATGTGCCTCCTGGGAGTCACCCTGGAAAAGAAGACCAGAAGTTAACGCTAGAGGAAGAGTGTCCAAAGGACGCAACATAAAGAAAAAAAGAGAACAAACATTGTCCTGTAGTCTGCAAATAAAGACTATACGTGTGCTATGTAACCACGGGGTTTGTGTCATCATTGCTGCTGAACTTTGTTGTAAATGCTCATTTGTAGCTTTTACAGAGAGAAGATAAAAAGAGGTTTTTTTGGTTGGGTGTCAGGGTGATCATTATTTGCTCCAGTATGCAGAGTGGTATTGCTAAGGGTGTCAGTGACAGGAAGTGGGTCTCAAGATAATTGTTTTTTTAAAGTAAGTGTTCTGAAAATAAATAAGATAGGTCTTAAAAGCGTTTGGTGTGGTCTGATGTGCAATCTGTTTTTTAGAGTTCAGCAATGATTTTGAATGCCGGATTGTAAGGGCGCAGATCAAGATTATGGTGGTCATTACAACCCTGGCGGACAGTGTTAAAGCGGCGGTAAGACCGGCAACAGGCCGGCGGTAAAAAAATTGCAATTACGACTCTGGCGGAAACCGCCAACAAAGACAGCCACTTTAACACTCTGACCGCCACGGCAGTACAAACAAACAGCTTGGCGGTCACCGCCAACAGACAGGCGGAGGACAATGTACCGCCCACAATATCACAACCTAGCAATCCGCCACCTTTTCCGGGGCGGATTCACAGCGGACAAAGACATGGCGGAAATGAGGACTCCGAAGGGAAAACGCTCACCTCTAGACACCCCACGAGGAATCCGGACGCCATGGAACCCGAGCTCCACATCCTGCCAGCCCTCATCTTCTTGCTCCTCTACCAGGAGCACGAACGCCGGCAGCGAAGACAAGTACTGCACCTACGACACAGGGGAGGGGGGAGGGAAAAAACAGGGACACACACACGCAACACCCCCACCCCCACCCTCACCCACTACAACACACACACTAATACAGCATGATACATTACAGTTACACCTCCCAAGCCTCCCGGAAGAATGCAAAGACAAAGGCAAATGAGTGTAACCAATGTAATCTATTAAAATCCAGGACTCAAAAATATATATACACCATTAACAAATATTTACACCAAGAACAGTAGTCCAGGTAGTGCTCCATTGAAGTCCGTGGAACACTGGGCCCACACGGCATGGGCGAGGCCCACATAAGATCCCCGAACATGACGGTGAGAACACTGCAGGGGCATCAGATAGCAATAAAACAGGCACCTCAGGGGGAAGGGAAAGGGGGGGGCACCTCAGCCGGTTGAATGCACGACGCCAAATCCACGAGGGGGCCACATGCCCAATGTTCAATCCTGGGGAGTGCAAAGCCACAGTCTCTCAAGTCTCTACAGTGGGTGGGTTGCCCACTGCTTTATCCTGGGGAGTGCAAAGCCACAGTCTCACAAGTCTCTACAGTGGGTGGGTTGCCCAATGCCATATCCAGGGGAGTGCAAAGCCACAGTCTCTCAAGTCTCTACAGTGGGTGGGTTGCCCACTGCCAAATCCTGGGGAGTGCAAAGCCACAGTCTCTCAAGTCTCTACAGTGGGTGGGTTGCCCACTGCCATATCCTGGGGAGTGCAAAGCCACAGTCTCTCAAGTCTCTACAGTGGGTGGGTTGCCCACTGCCATATCCTGGGGAGTGCAAAGCCACGGTCTCTCAGGTGGATGCCTTTCTCCACTGGTTCTGGAGGGGGCATGGTGCCCAGAGTGCTTCATCCTGCCAAGGACAGAGGTAGTGGATGTGATTCTCCACTGGTTCTGGAGGGGGCATGGTGCCCAGAGTGCTTCATCCTGGCAAGGACAGAGGTAGTGGATGTGATTCTCCACTGGTTCTGGAGGGGGGCCTTGTGCCCAGAGTGCTTCATCCTGCCAAGGACAGAGGTAGTGGATGTGATTCTCCACTGGTTCTGGAGGGGGCATGGTGCCCAGAGTGCTTCATGCTGCTCGTGACCGACTCAGTAGTGTCAGTGCCCTTGGCGCTCATGGGCCAGCGGTGCTTGTTGCGGCGGTGTCCTTGGCAGCGGTGCTTGTTGCGGCGGTGTCCTGTTCAGCGATGCTTGTGGCGGCGGTGTCCTGTTCAGCGGTGCTTGTGGTGGCGGTGTCCTGTTCAGCGGTGCTTGTGGCGGCGGGGCCCTTGGCAGTGACTCAGCTGCTGGCGGTCCTTCATGGCCCAGCGGGGCTGGTGCTGGCGGTCCTTCATGGCCCAGCAGGGCTGGTGCTGGCGGACCTGTCTGTCCCAGTGGGGCTGGTGCTGGCGGTCCTGTCTGTCCCAGCGGGGCTGGTGCTGGCGGTGGCCTCCTGGGCAGCTAGGCTAGTTCTGGGCAGCTGGGCCGGTGCTGGCAGTGGCCTCCTGGGCAGCAGGGCTGGTGCTGGCGGTGGCCTCCTGGGCAGCTGGGCTGGTGCTGGCGGTGGCCTCCTGGGAAGCAGGGCTGGTGCTGGCAGTGGCCTCCTGGGCTGCTGGGCTGGTGCTGGCGGTGGCCTCCTGGGCAGCTGGACTGGTGCTGGCGGTGGCCTCCTGTGCAGCTGGGCTGGTGCTGGCGGTGGCCTCCTGGGCAGCGGGGATGAGATGATGGCGGTGGCCTCCTGGGCAGCGGGGATGATGGCAGTCTTCTCCGCCGTGCTGCTCTTCCCAGACTTGCAGACTTTCTTGTGGCCCTTCCCCACCTTGGAAGGTGTCGCAGCTGACGCCACACTCCCACCTGTACCCCTAGGAGCGGCTTTGGTGGCTGGAGTCTTCCCCCTCTCCCGCCGGGCACTGGCCAACTTTTGATGCTTCACAGGTGGGGGACTGTCCGTGCTGTGGCTCCGTGCCACACTGGCTGCCCTGCTGCCCGGTGCACTCCAGATTCCGGTGACTAGAGGCACCACTGGTCCCGGAGATGGTGTGGCTGAGGTGCTAGGTTGGGGCCTGGAGAGTCGGGCCCTAGGAGGTGAGGGAAAGAGGTGAAGTTTGGACAGGAAAAGTTTCTTCGGGACACTGGGACGGGTAGCTGGAGGGGGTTTGGGAGTGGAGGAAGAGGTAGTGGTTGTAGGAGGTGTACGTTTGGTGACTTTGGGTGAAGGTGCATGCGCTGGAGGATGTCGTGAGGTGGATGGCTGTTGGGTGGGTGTGTGCCTGCGTTTGTGTATCTTGGGAGGTGGCGTCACAGACACACTGGGAGAGGACACAGGGGACGTGTGAATGGCAGTGGGGGTGTTGACTGCACGTGAGCGGGGTGTGGTGGTGTGGTGGTGTGTGTGCTGGTGATGGAAGTAATGGCTGTAGATGTAGTGCATGCAGGTGTGAGTGGAGACAAGAATGTGAGGGAGGAGGGAGACGAGGAGGAGGGGGACACAGTGGAGGCAGTGGATGTTGGTGTGTCTGCATGTGTGTGATGCTTGCGTGAGTGCCTGTGGGATGTATGGTGCTTATGTTTGCCAGAGCTTCCCTTGTGTGTTGACGTGTGTGCATGCTGGTCTGAAGGTGTGCTTGGGATAGGCTGAGGTAGAGGGGATTGGGTCGGGGTGGAGGAAGTTGGAGGGGGAGGCTAGACACACGAACAATGGCTGCCATCAGTGCTGAGACCAGAGTCTGAAAAGCTCGCTGAAGGGCCGCCTGACCAGAATGAATGCCCTGCAGGAAGGCATTTGTTTGTTGCAACTGCCTCTCTACACACTGAATGGCATTCAAAATGGTAGACTGCCCAACAGTGAGGGGCCTGAGAAGGTTAATGGCCTCCTCACTGAGGGCAGCAGGGGTGATTGGGGCAGGGTCTGAAGTGCCTGGGGCTGTGATGCTATTAATTGTGTTTGACCAATGACTTTGTGTTTCACCACTGGCATTATTAGTTGCTCAATGTTCACCAGTAGCACATTATGGGCCGTATTTATACTTTGTGGCGCACAACTGCGCCAACGCAGTTGTGCGTCAAAAAATTTAACGCCGGCTAACGCCATTCCAAAGCGCCATGCGGGAGCCGTATTTATGGGATGACGTTAGCCGGCAGAGCTGCCTGGTGTGTGTAAAAAAAAATGACTTACACCAGGCAGCGCCGGCGTAGGGGAAAATGGAGCTTGGGCGCCAAAAAATGGGGCAAGTCAGGCTGAGGCAAAATTTTCGCCTCAACCCGATTAGCGTCATTTTTTTTGACTCCCAACCCCCATTGAAATGACTCCTGTCTTAGCAAAGACAGGAGTCATGCCCCCTTGCCCAATGGCCATGCCCAGGGGACTTCTGTCCCCTGGGCATGGTCATTGGGCATAGTGGCATGTAGGGGGGCACAAATCAGGCCCCCCTATGCCACAAAAAAAGTTTTAAAAAAATACTTATCTGAACTTACCTTAAGTTCCCTGGGATGGGTCCCTCCATCCTTGGGTGTCCTCCTGGGGTGGGCAAGGGTGGCAGGGGGTGTCCCTGGGGCATGGGAGGGCACCTCTGGGCTCCTTCCGAGCCCACAGGTCCCTTAACGCCTGCCCTGACCAGGCGTTAAAAAATGACGCTAAAACGGCTGGACGTCATTTTTTTTGACCCGCCCACTCCCAGGCATCATTTTTGCCTGGGAGTGTAAATACGGCGCACATGCCTCGGAGTCATTTTTTAGACGGGAACGCCTACCTTGCATATCATTAACGCAAGGTAGGTGTCCACGCTAAAAAATGACGCACACTCCAAGATCTTTGGCGCTAGACGGGTCTAACGCCAAAGTATAAATATGGAGTTAGTTTTGCGTCGGAATTGCGTCAAAAAAAGACGCAATTCCGGCGCAAACAGAGTATAAATATGCCCCTATATGTTTTGTTCAGTTTAGCTGCCTATTGGCTTTAACATGGAGTTAGCCATTACATTCTGTATTCAGTTTAGCTGCCTATTGGCTTTGACATGATATTAGACATTACATTCTGTATTCAGCTTAGCTGCCTATTGGTCACAGAGCAGTTGGGGAGAGGAAAGTTACCAGGACAGATATGGCAAATTGATCAGGTTTTAGGGCGAATGATTGCTGCAGATTACCAAGGAGAAATCAAAATTATGCTGATAACTAGAAAGGAATCTGATTCATTCATACAAATTGGAGACAGAATGGCCCAACTTGGCAAAAGTGCAGTGAATGGAGGTTTGGTAAAGAAGGAGTCTGCCCCAGCTCTTCTGACAGTGCAAGAAAAGGGAAGCTATGGTGCAGCAGATAACAACCGTAGTGCTGAGGTGTGGGTGGAAGCCCCAAGTGACCCTCCAAAACCTGCAGAAATGATAATAAAGGGCCCCAAAAACATCCTGCTGATTATAAAACAGGGAAAAGAGGAAGGGTACATTTCAAATGACAAATGTTATTTGCAAGAAAAGTCATCCTTTTTTCTTTTGCAGATCCTACCACGTTTCGCCACTGTCCCTGAGTGTGCTGTGTGGTCCCCCTTCGGGTGTGTGCGTGTGGGATCGGGGAAGGGACCGAACCCCCAACCTGAACCTGACTGAGTAAAGTGCATGCACCATGGATCCATTTTGCGCAACTGGCGCCTTCAGTTCAAGTTCAACTTGTTTGATTGCATTCTTCCATTGGAACTAAGCAACCTTAACAGTTAACTGTCTGTGTTTTTTCGTGTGGAACTCTGACTTTCACTTACCTTCAAGCAAACCTTTCTGGTGTACCGTGCACCTTTACATGAGTAGAACTCATGCTACATAAAATTGCTATTTTAGAGACACTATAATCTCTTTCAGAGTATTTCAGTCTTTTCTGTGCAGATGTATCTGATGTGAAAGGTTATGAGATCTATATGTTATTCCACTTCTATTGCTTTACAGTGATTGCTTTGATCATTCAAATCTGATTTGCTTACAATGTTTTTTTTTTTGTGTTGATGTTTTTTTTTTTTTTGTTTGAAATAAGAGGTATGTGAAACAAAAATTCATTGGTTATAGGGTGGAATGTGATGCTATTAATTGTGTTTGACCAATGACTTTGTGTTTCACCACTGCGCATATTAGTTGCTCAATGTTCACCAGTAGCACATTATGGCGGTCATTCTGACCGCGGCGGTCGCCGGTCACCGCCCGCCAAGCGGTTCCCGCCGAAAGACCGCTTAGCGGTCAACAGACCGCGGCGGCCATTCTGGCTTTCCCGCGGGGCCGGCGGGCGACCGCCAGAAGCCCCTACAACAATGAAGCCGGCTCGGAATGGAGCCGGCGGAGTTGCAAGGGTGCGAAGGGTGCAGTGGCACCCGTCGCGATTTTCACTGTCTGCAAAGCAGACAGTGAAAATCTTTGTGGGGCCCTGTTAGGGGGCCCCTGCACTGCCCATGCCAGTGCCCATGCCAGTGGCATGGGCAGTGCAGGGGCCCCCAGGGGCCCCACGGCACCCGTTCCCGCCATCCTGGTTCTGGCGGTGGACACCGCCAGAAACAGGCTGGCGGGAAGGCGGTCGGAATCCCCATGGCGGTGCTGCAAGCAGCGCCGCCATGGCGGATACCCTGGGCCAGCGGGAAACCAGCGGGAAACCGCCGGCTCCCCTTTTCTGACCGCGGCTTTACCACCGCGGTCAGAATCGCCCAGGAAGCACCGCCAGCCTGTTGGCGGTGCTTCCGCCGCCCTCCGCCATGGCGGTCATGGACCGCCAGGGTCAGAATGACCCCCAATATGTTTTGTTCAGGTTAGCTGCCTATTGGCTTTAACATGGAGTTAGCCATTACATTCTGTATTCAGTTCAGCTGCCTATTGGCTTTGACATGGCATTAGCCATTACTTTCTGTATTCAGTTTAGCCGCCTATTGGCTTTGACATTGCATTAGCCATTACATTCTGTATTCTGCCTATTGGCTTTGACATGCTGTATTCAGTTTAGCTGCCTATTGGCTTTGACATGATATTAGACATTATAATCTGTATTCAGCTTAGCTGCCTATTGGCTTTGACATGATATTAGACATTCCATTTTGTATTCAGTTCAGCTGCCTATTGGCTTTGACATGATATTAGACATTACATTTTGTATTCAGCTCAGCTGCCTATTGGCTTTGACATGACATTAGACATTACATTTGATATTTAGGTTAGCTGCCTATTGGCTTTAACGTGGAGTTAGACATTGCAGGTGAAACATCGCAGATGTCTGTATTCTTCCAAGCTGTGTTTTTCCACAAGATGAACCAAGCTGTTTTCTTCACACCAGACTAGACCTGATAAGAGAGAGTACATTTGGTGTTTTCCTTTCTCCTCAGCCTTGGGAATAGGAGAAGTCTAGGAGATCTGGCCAGTCTCCAAAGGCTTGCGTAGTTTTCCCGAGTCTGAGAGGAGGGGGCACGCTTTTGTAAGGATGACTCTGGGCTACAGTGAGTTAGATTCGAATCTGCTTGACTTCAGGCTGGAGCTAGACGTCAGTTGCCAGTCTCCCGTTTGGGTAGATAATCTCTTTCTCGCAGTTGACCGGAGTCATCAACTTGCAGACCCCAGAAAGGTGAAGCTGAATATTTAGGCCCTGCCGCCTTGCTCAAACGGTGATGAATTTGACTTTTATGCTTTGCTTTGAATATATTATATATATATGCTGTGTACATTGCAACTAAGAAGTACTGTGATATATTTTGTTTTCTTGCTGCGACTACTTTGTGCTTGAAATCTACTAATTCGTCTCTCAAGAGCTTGTGGGTGGGGAAGAATTAACAACAATAAAGGTCTTCTTTGAACTCAGAAGTGCATTCCAGAGAGGTTCTGTAAGCTCCAATAGAAGATAAGTAGACAAGCAGAACACCTGTAAATTACATTGGGTAGAGCTTTATAAAAGACTGTGAAAAAATAAAATGTTCTCATTGATTACTGGGTCCTGGCGGTAGCAATTAGCCAAACAGTGCATGTAAGCTGAAAGATTTTGATTTGGCCAGTCCAGGCTGAAGCGTCCAAGGATGGATGTATGTTCCTTAGATGATCCTATCTGCTCCAATCATTCTTTGATTGTCGATTAGGTGAGGCTATTGAGAGAGCGTAACTTATATAATCTATATTAACATGAAATGTATATGAACTAATGTGTAATAATGCCGCATAGAAAATGTATTAATGTATTGTGCTAAAACGTGCGCTTGAAATGTGCCCACGGGGAGTGGCCGCCAACATATACGGGGACTAACGAAACTGACTAATAATGTTGAAATGTTATATTAAGAGATGATTTTGAACTAGTAATATTAGGTTATACGTTAAGTTTCTGTTAATAAATCATTAGGCCTTAGTTAGCATGAGTCGAGGCCTCGCTGCCTGACTCTCATATTAAATGTGTTTTTCTAACGTGCAGTGTGCTGACTTGCTGAAGGGCATGAACTCTTGTTTTTTTCTCCCAACTAGAAGCTGAATGTAACTGTAGTAGATCCGTTCTCATAAAATTCGACTTGCTTGTAGAAACATTTTAGCTGAATGCAACACTGTAGACCAATAGCAGGTACAAGGTCGCCTGAACCGGTACAGACAATGGAGCCACTGACCAAAGATGTGCAAAGGACCACAAGACTATGAAATCATACCGGACATTCCACCCGCTAAAGACGTCAATCATAAGGACCAATAAAATACGTGAGAACTGTTATGGGGTGAGAAATTCGATGAGCTAATGTAAAGACAATTGGTTAAAGATAGTGGGGTGCAACCCCTTGTCCAACCAAATTTCAGGGGAATGTACAATGAAAAGGGGATAAAAACCCTTGACACCAGGAAGTAAATTAGAACAGGAGGGATAGGAGAGAGTTAGGGAAGATGCTGATGCGATTTGCTATGACCAAGACACTTTGTCACTCTGCATAGAGACTTTGCTGTTTGGTTCTTAAAACCATTCTTGCATTATAAATTGCCCGTTTACACTTTACCTCCTTGTGTGGGAAGTGCCCCCTTTTACCCGATTGCTGAATTCCTGATGGCGAATCAACTGATGTCCTGAGGACGAAGATCGAACCTGAGGGCTGACCCAAATACGGAGGGTAACTATATGACAATGAAATTGTGATTGTCTGTTTGCTTTTCCTTTCTAGGTACCAACTGCTTCTTTTGACAGAGACCGTAGTTAGATGTTTTCCAAATTGGTGTTACTAAATTGTTTTGCATGAAGCCCAACATGCCAATGCTGATTTGAGGTTAGGAGAAGGGTTCACTAAACTGACGCAAATAGACCAATGACTAAATCTATGCTTTGTTGAGTAACATTATGATGATACTCTTTTAAAGATAACCTATGCTGACGCTGTGTTATATTCTAATGTTTGTGATTCTTGCTTTGATGAAATCTTATCAGAGTTGCCATATTGTGACCATGCTAATGTGTTTCTTGGTTTTGAGACTAATAAACTTGATAGTAGAATTGTAATCAATAGGGAATAAACTTCACAAAATCATATTAAACTGGTGTGGTTATTCATGACTGAAAGGTCATGGTAGTCTTTCGAGTTTATTAAATGACTTTAAATAATTTGAATTGTCGTATTACTGTGAACTTTGATGACATTATTGACATATTGATTGACATGTTGATTAGCTATCTCGTCCTAAGGTGTCTTCAATCAGGGTCAAAAGATTCATTGGCCTAAAACGAGTCCCAAAGTGAGTAAATTGGTCATAAAGGGACGCGTTATCACTATGATATTGTTGTATTGTTATGCATTACTACACAGGTTGCTACGTGAGGAATATGCATTCCAAGGTTGAGAATTCTGTGTAAGACAGTTGCTGGACGGAGGAACAGAGCAGACCTGTTTTTTGTGTATGGAGCTTGGAAATAAAAGAAGTAATGCTTGTCTTCTGCAGTATTACTTGTTGTGGGAAAGGATTCATCACAACAATATTGGCGACATGTTTCAATGGACCCTGACATACATGTGAGAAATGGACTTTGAGGAAATGTCAGATCTGCAGAGTTCGTCCTAAAGAAAATATCGGATCGTCTTTGTGAAGCAGATCACAAAACAATTCAAGACCTTGAAACCATTCGTAAGTTTTTTGGTGAAATGCTAACGGTTTAACTTACGTGAGCCGTGCATCTTCTTCATGAGATGCTTCACGTGACGACTAAGAAGTTTCATCATAGGCTCATGCTGTAATTGTTAATGACGTGCTTAGTCTTGATTGGGCAGTCCTTTCTACTAGAGCATTGTGGGTATGTCATACGCACGCATGTACATTGCCATGTTAATGGTAGTCACGGCAACCTATCACATTACCTGTTTTGACTGCTGGAGTAAACGCTGAGTGAAGCGGAATGATGCTATGGCAATTTTCACATTGTTTGCAGGTCAAAATTAAAGAAAGCATCTTTTATACACAATGATGGTGTGTGAAGTAGTTTTAATACATTAAAGAAAGGAAATATCAACAGTTAAGTTGGTCCTAAAGCATTTCACAATGAAAACAGATGAGGGCCAACAATAATAATATATATATATTGTCTTATAATTATTCAAAAACTGACATACTTACACATAAGTAGCAGCCTTATTAACTGTCATTATGGCACAACAGAATTTTAGTATTAGTCTTCCACGTGCATTTTGGGTTTTGGGAATTGAACCTTAAATGAAATGTGTAAAATGGAAAGACTATTTTACAAATTACATTGAGGCCATTGACAAAGAGGGAACAATGTCAGAGGAACAGAAAAAAATAATGCTCCTACATTCTTTGGGGCCAGTAGGTTTAAAAACATACAATAGAATGCAAAACCTTTTACCTAGTGGACATGGGAACGTTTTTTCAGCAGCACTACACGATTTAGAAAAATATTTTGCACCTAAAGTGTGCATCGGCATTACCAGGTTTACATTTTTTCAGTGCAAATAAAACAAAGAAGAAGCTTTTGATGATTACATTGCGCAACTGACAAGATTGGCCATTGACTGTAAGTTTGGTGTGTTACATGATGGTCTTATTAGAGATCAACTTGTCATGAATGCTAGTAACCAGGCCATACAAGAGCGGTTATGAATAAATGGCGACACTCCGCTTGAGGAGGCTGTAGCACTAATACGTAAGGCGGGAATTTCAGGAAGATGTGCAACAGAATTAAGACAACCTGACAAGGAAGAAGGATATGTTTACAAGGTAAATATCCAAAGACAAGACAAGGAGCTGGCAATAAATTACAGAGGAAAAGCTGGAAGTAAAGAATGGAAATGTTACCATTGTGACAGTAAGGAACACTTGGCATTTTCGAAAACATGCCCAGCAGTGAAACAAAAATGTAGTAACTGTGGCACAATTGGTCATTTTGGGAAGGTGTGCAAAAAGATTTTAAAAACTGGGTAAAGTGTGTTTATGAACAGAAAGACCACAGTGATCATGATACGGAGGATGATATTGGAAATTTGAAAATCGGCAAAAATCTACAGGATAAATTTGTGCTGAATATTGAAGAGGGTAACATTGGGGGAAAACCTGAATGTGAAATGATGATTGGTGGTGTACAAATTAAGATCCGATCCATGCAGACTCTGGGTCACCTTTTACTGTAATTAATGAGAATACATGGAGAAGTACATTTCTAGGGAAGAGTGGTGAATATTTATTACCTCCTGACATTGAACCTGAGAGTTAGACCAGTGAAAAAAAAATATATTCTAGGTTACAGGTGGTTGAATTTCCATTTTAAAGACAGAAGTACTAGAAGCAAACTATATGTAGCAAAAAGAGGAAATTCAATTCTAGGTTGGCAGGATCAAGGGAAGTTGCATATGATATTGGACCCTAATAGTAAAGATAAAGTACTTATTGTGGACGATGGAAATTCAGAGGGAACTGAGATGGGAAAGAAATCTCCAACGGCATTCAGCAAACAACTTGGAAAATTGAATGGGTTGTAGCACGAAATCGTGCTAAAGTAACATGCTCAACTGAATGTACATACGCTGAGACCAGTACCTATAATGGTGAGCGATGAAGTATCGGATGCATTGGAAAAATTGGTACAAATGTGTGTAATAGAGCCTATAGAGAGCACAGAATGGATTTCACCAGTGTTCGTCACACAACGTAGTAATGCAAATATCCATCTTTGTGTGGATTTGAGGCTCCCATATAATAACATTGTCATTGATCGCTTTCCATTACCAAGAATCACAGAAATGGTTTCATGCTTAAAAGGTGCTACTTGGTTCTCTACTATCGATTTATCTGTGTCTAACTACCAAAATATGCTTTCACCACAATCTAAGAGACTAAGGCGGTCATTCTGACCCTGGCGGTTGACTACCGCCAGGGCCAGGGACCGCAGATGCACCGCCAACAGGCTGGCGGTGCATCCATGGGCATTCTGACCGCGGCGGTACAGCCGCGGTCAGAAACGGGAAACCGGCGGTGTCCCGCCGTTTTCCCGCTGCCCTAGGGGATCCTCCATGGCGGCGCTGCAGGCAGTGCCGCCATGGGGATTCCGACCCCCTTACCGCCAGCCTGGTTCTGGCGGTTTTGACCGCCAGAACCTGGCTGGCGGTAACGGGTGTCGTGGGGCCCCCTAACAGGGCCCCACCAAGATTTTCAGTGTCTGCCAAGCAGACACTGAAAATCGCGACGGGTGCAACTGCACCCGTCGCACCCCTTCCACTCCGCCGGCTCCATTCGGAGCCGGCATCCTCATGGAAGGAGGTTTCCCGCTGGGCTGGCGGGCGGCCTTCTGGCGGTCGCCCGCCAGCCCAGCGGGAAACTCAGAATTACCGTGGCGGTCTTTTGACCGCGCAGCGGTATTCTGACGGCGGGACTTTGGCGGGCGGCCTCTGCCGCCCGCCAAAGTCAGAATGACCGCCTAAGGGCCTGATTACAACTTTGGAGGAGGTGTTAATCCGTCCCAAAAGTGACGGTAAAGTGACGGATATACCACCAGCCGTATTACGAGTCCATTTTATCCTATGGAACTCGTAATACGGCTGGTGGTATATCCGTCACTTTACCGTCACTTTTGGGACGGATTAACACCTCCTCCAAAGTTGTAATCAGGCCAAAACAGTCTTTTTTAATCATGTTGTATGTTTTCAGTTTAAAAGGATGCCTTTTGGTTTAGCATCAGCCGCAGGTGTTTTTCAACGTTTGATGCACAAGTTGTTTGCAAAGGGAAAAGGAGTAATGTTTTTCCAGGATGACATTTTAGTATTTGGGGAGGACTGGGAAAGCCATAATGAAAAATTGTGTATTGAGAGTGTTAGAAAACAAAGGTTTGACTGTTGAGCTGAACAAATGCAAGTTTGCGGAAAGAAGTGTGACTTATTTGGGACATGTCATCAGTGGTGAAAGGGTAACGCCTACGCTTTCATTAATTAGATCAATCACAGATGCTCCTCCACCCTCTAACAAGGATGATGTGAGATCATTTATAGGAATGCAGAGTTTTGTGTAAAATTCATTCCGAATTTCGCAGAAAAGGTGTATAATATAAGAAAACTCTTTAAAAAGAAAGTTACGTTTGACTGGAACTCTCTCTGTGAAGCAGAATTCAATAATATCAAGGAAAATTTGTGTAAGGTGACCAATTTAAGCAGTTTTGATCCTCAACTAGATTGTTTCCTAAGTACTGATGCAAGTAATAAAGGGTTAGGGGCTGTACTGTCACAAAATGATGCTATTGGCAAAGAAAATATAATCTTGTTTGTCTCAAGATCCTTAACACCTACGGAGGAGAAATATCCCATTATAGAAAGGGAGGCGCTTGCGTGTGCATGGGCTTTAGAACATTGTCGATCCTTTGTGTGGGGGTAGAATGATTACCATTAAATGTGATCGTAAACCCTTTATGAAATTACTATCTTCAGGGGAAGTGTGGTGGCATCTGCTAGAACTGCAAGATTGTCTATGAGAACAAACTATTACATTTAACAGAATGTTATGTTTCAGGCAAGAATAATGTTATGGCATATTATTTATCCAGGATGCCATGTCCATTAGAAGAGTCTAAGGAGGATCCATGGAATGAATTCAAGGTCGCACTTATTTTTGATACAGGTAAACCTGCAATAGAAAAAGAATTGTGGGAAAAGAAACTAAAGGAGGATGTGGAACAGCAAAATCTCTTAAGACACATGTTGGAAGGGTGGCCAAAGAAAGACTTGTTATCAGAGGGGTGTAGGCACTTCTGGGAAGTTAGGTCGGAATTATCCATTGAAAATGATTTGATCTTGAAAGGCAGTAAGATTGTTCCTCCTAGTGCTTTACATGATTATGGAGTTATGTCATGAGGGTCATTTTGGGGTAGTGAGATCCAAGACAGTAATTACAGAGCTTTTCTGGTTGCCTAGGGTGGACAAGGCGGTGGAAATGTTTGTGAGAGCTTGCAATGTCTGTGTGTTTTCTGATAAAATATTACACTTTCTAAGACCACCTATGGATCAGAAGTTAGTCCCTAAATTACCATGGGAATAGGTAGCTGTGGATTTAATGGGTCCTATAGGAGAGCTGCAAGAGTATGTAGTTGTCATAAAGGATCTTTTTTTTCCAAATGGCCAGTAGTAGATATAGTAGAAAGCGTTGATACAGCATCAGTGTTAGAGTGTTTATACAAAGCGTTTTGCTCTGAAGGAAATCCTGATTTACTTTTGAGTGACAATGGTGTGCAATTTATTTCTAACACTGCTAAGGCATACCAAGAGTAGGTTTAACTCATAAAACAACTTCACGTCATAACCCTAGTGGTAATGGAAATGTAGAAAGATTCAATAGAGTGTTAAAGGGAGTTATTCAAGCAGCAATGGGGAAACTTTATAATTGACATGTTGCAGTTTGGAAAGCTGTGTGGGCATACAGATTAACTGAGAATGTAGCCACTGGAATTAGCCCATTTGTAGCAATGTGAGGTAGGAAACCCAGATGCAACTTTGGTCCTGCATGGTTATGTAAGTGTGAGATAGAACACTGGCCCTTGGATAATGTACAAAGAAGACTAGAAAGAACACAAGAGAAAAGTAAATCATATTATGATAAGGTACACGAAGTGAGACCTATTCAGATTAAAGTGGGAGATTGGTTGCGAGTCAAGAAACCTTATAAAGTATTGAAGGAGGAGAGTCAATTCTTTGAACGAGAACAAATAAAGGAATTATTACAGAATGCAGTAGGATTGCAGAGTGGGACAGTATGGAATTTGAAGAGCATTGCTTATGTTCAGAGAAACATGGTAGGAAAGGTGAGAATGATTAAAATGTTGCGTCTGGTGCTAGTGGTTCTATATAGATGGATGACATAGACAATGTGGGTAAATCAACTGCATCTATGTTAGGTGATTGGGATAATACTTTTAGCACATCTGTTGGATCCTATTATGAGGAAGAGGGAGGTGTGGAAAGGTCTAGTGATTGTAGAAGAACAGGAAGAACAAGGGTTGGAACAGAAATATAATTTGGATGAGGTTAAGAGGAAAAGGGGATTACCTGGTTGGTTAAAATATTTTGTACTGGATTGAATGTTCAATGTCTTTATTTTTTGGTTATTATTGTTTTTATTTTTTTATGTGTTTAGAGGGAGGATGTGTTGTATTGTTATCATTATTACACAGGTTGCTATGTGATGAATATGCGTTCCAAGGTTGAGCGTTCTGTGTAAGACAGTTGCTCGCTGAGGAACGGAGCAGACCTGGTTCCTGTGTACGGAGCTTGGAACTAAAAGAATTAAAGTATTGCCTGTCTTCTGCAGTATTACTTATTGTGGGAAAGGATGCATCACAACAAATATTCCAGGATTAGACAGTCTTAGCAGAGAGGCCTTTCCAATGGTTCTAGCTTCTTTGGGATGCTTTCGGCTTCGGCCAGGTACAGTACATTTCCTCCCAAAAAACAGTTTGTTATGTTTTAATACCTGCTGCACTATACAGAGAAATGTTTTTTTTAAAAGCCATTGATTGTGGTGTAGCCCCTTTCAAACAGAACAATACTGTTGGTGACAGGTCCGAATGTTATTTGAATTGAAGATGTTTCAAAGGTACTTTCTGTGCCACAGCAGTAAGGCTGAACAGATGCATAATACATGCACCAAATCATCTTGTGGGTACTGGCATAGCCTGCACACCTTGTTCTTCCTCAGTAGGTGACATTTAGGTAGATCATTGATTGATGGCAAAATTCCAAATCTGGCTTACAAAACTTTGATTTTTAAAAAGTTTCTCAGGATGATAGTTAAGTATGGTTGCACGATTGGAGCGTTATAGGTATTGAATGACATCCAGGCATATTTGCACAGTCTGAATTTCACTGTGTCTTCCCACCAGGAGATCTGAATTAGTTGTTTATCCAGCACGCAGACTCCTTTTGCAGGGGATTTAATTTCCACCGCTGTTCTGCCTCCAGATGTTTCATAGAAACTGAGATTTTTGCTGACCAGCTGTTTATGTTCTGAGTAGAATTTAAAGCAATTTCCTGCCATATTAACCCTCTTAGTGTGTTAGCATTTGCCTGCTTTAGTAGGGAGGCATATTTGAGAAGTGCCACCTCTTGGGCAAGTCCCTGTTCCTGAAGGTTGAATTCCAATTTAATATACACAGGTGATGCACCTTGTGGTAAACTAAGATGATAGACTTTGCTTTGGGCCTTGTTCAGGAAGTTAGCAAACTTCCTAGGAAAGGTTTGTAAGCTGTTTGTCAGTGAGGGCAAAACCTGTGTGTTTATTGCTGTTACCAGAGGCAACCATGGGGGGCTTTGTAGTTTGTTTGCCAAGGTTTGAAGAGCTGTTATTTTTGAAATGCCACTTTTGCTTTCAGTGTGCTCAGATGCAAGTGGTGGGACCAGCGCTCTTGCAGCCTTATGCCTAGAAACTTGTACAACTTTCCTCTAAAGACCGGACTTCCTCCGCAATACAATGTCTTCTTCCCCAGGTGACCTTGTTCTCAAAGACAACTACCTTTGTTTTCTCAAGGTTTATCAGCAGCTCATTGGAAGTGCAGTAATGGAATAAAGAATTAATTAGATTTTGTAGGCCGGTGCCTGATAGACTCAGTAGGTTAATGTTGTTGGCATATAGTAATGCTGTGATGTGTTGTTGTCCTAGTTTTGGCAGATGTGAGGAGATGGAGTCTAGTTGTGTGCTCAGGTGTGCCAGATATACACTGCATAAAGTAGAAGCCAGAACACACCCTTTTTTGACGTCCCCCTCAACCTGAATTCTGGATGTTATATCCCCGTTGCTTCCAAGGGTGACTCTGACCCAATTGTCTGAATAATATAGTTGTATCCCTGTGAGCAGATTCAGTGGAATTTTCCAGGCTGTGAGGTTTTGCCAGAGGTGATTCCTGTAAACCAGGTTGAATGCTTTGGTAAGGACAACAAAAAAGGTGTACAGTGCCATTTTCCTTCTTGTGTATTTTAACGTAAGCAGGGCTAGAGTTGAAAGATTGTCTATTGTGCTTGATTCTGACTGAAAGCCAGTTTGACTTAAATTAATTAGATTATTTTCGATTGCTCAGGATTCCAATTCAGCAAGCAGCACACCTGAAAATATTTTTGCGTCAATGTCAACTATCGCAAATATGTGATAACTGTCCTGGTTGGCATAAGAACCTTTCTTATGGATGGGGTAGATGATTGCACCTTTCCAGGAGTCTTGCACTTTATTTTCTGAAAGCAAGAGTTGAAGAGTCTGCCAAAATAGGTTTTCCAGAACACAGGTTTGTGCGTGAATAGTGTTGAAGGCAGGCCTTTGGGCCCGGGTGCCCCCCTTTTTCGGCTGGTCTGAATCCATGCCTCAATAGTGTCTTCAGCTAGAGTGAGGACAGGGGGGTCCGCTGGTGTACACTAGCACTTCCAAGAGCTTGATGAGGATAAGGTGCTGTTGCTTGCAGCATTCAGACTTATTTGGGTATATTCATTACATCCTTGAATATCAAGTTTGCAATAACTAATGCTTGTTAAATATCTCATTTATAACCAATACTTTTGATATGCACATTGTATCCCACCTGCTAACCTCGTGCCAACTGTAACTGCCAAAACATTTGCTCTTCTCAATGTGATAGGTATTGAATTTTTTGCCCCAATCAGAAGGATAATTTCTCATTTCCTTAAAGGGCAACCAACTGCCTTTCCACCTGCTGCAAACGGAACTGCAAAAACATGTGCTCTTCACAATGTGATCAATATTGAACTTGTGCCACGATCAGGAGGATAATTGCTCATTTTCTTAACAAGAAATCAACTGCCAAAAGGCATAGGTGCACTTTTGATTATTTAAGGATGCTTGTGAGTCTGAGGCCTTGCTTGGCTTTGTACCTATTGCTCCACTCACCTGTCTCCAGTTCAAGTCAAGTTCCTTGTCCTCCAGCCTGCCTCCAGTCGAGTTCCAGTGTTCCTCATTCTACGACCAGCTTCTAGTCGAGGTCCAGCATTTTTCATCCTCCGGACAGCCTCCAGTTGAGTTCAGATGATCTTCGCCCTCCGGTTGGCTTCCTGCAGAGTCCCGGCTCTCCTCTTCCGTCTTCTACTGATGATCCTGTATTTCTGTAAAAAAAAGAAACTAGGAAAAGTGAAAAGAAAACCAATTTGTTTTTTTCTGAAATTTTCAAGCAAGTAACTTCACTTCTAGGAAAAGAAAGATTAATTGCTTAATGTGCGCTGCACTAAAATCAATGAAACAAAACAGAGCTCTGTCTTTTAAATAATTT
The DNA here is from genome assembly GCF_031143425.1 of Pleurodeles waltl. Classification (NCBI taxonomy): domain Eukaryota; kingdom Metazoa; phylum Chordata; class Amphibia; order Caudata; family Salamandridae; genus Pleurodeles; species Pleurodeles waltl. Next base: position 677,169,981 of record NC_090449.1, on the reverse strand, counting down.
ATGACAAAAAGAACAAGCATGATTTATTTTTTGGGTGGGAATCCAAGATACTGCTACAGAGACATTAAGGAAATATGTATTTCCTGTAACAGGGGCTCCTCTGAGAATTAGGAGATAGGAAATAGAGAAAGTTTATTAATACTATTGTTGGCAAGATTACAGTAGAACACAAAGAAGCCCTCTAGTTGAGTTGATTGTTTTTGAGTTTGTACATTGCTTCAGAGACTTCGTGAAAGTATTGTAAAAAGAGGAAGAGACTTGTTCAGCCTTATAGAAACTTAGGTATGCACTATGTGTCAACAATAACCGACATTACCCAATGCATAGTTCTGCAATAGTTTTTGCAAGTTCAATGTATTAATGAAGTAATTCTTTTGCAGCCCAGAATCTAAGAAAATCAAGAACCCAGTATTTTGAGAAATCAGAAGTCCTGACACCCAACACAACGTGCAGTCCAGGGTCCAGCAGCCCGATTCCACAGTCCATGAAGCAGAAGCTGGTATTTTCTCTTCCCAAGGCCCCTTCCCCTTGAGGACTAGTGAGAGGGGAATGTACTCCTCATTGCGGTCACATTAGTCATCACCGGGATTGAGGAATTGTCATCGCCTCATCGGAACGCCTGGAATTCAGGTGAGTGGCTCACACAGAAAGGCTGGCGATGACTATCAGAGAGACTTTTTAGTTTGTTTCCAATATAGTTTAGAGATATGCTGTACCCAACTTTCTCCTGTTAAATTATTGCCTAGTGCTCCAGTTGGGCCCCCCACTTTAACTGATTAATGATTGACCAGAGAGGCTTTCTGTTTTTAAGCCTTACAGGCCTCCACAATTCTGAGCCAATTGTGGTCCTTGCTTGCCCGTTTAGCCTCCCATGTGGCCTTCTTGGATGCTGATCTTAGTTCCTGGATTGTATGACATATGGCCCCTCTGAACAAATGTGCTTAGGGCTTCCTGCTTCCTTGTTTAATTTCCAACTCTGTTGTTGCAGTGCCGAAATTAACCAATTTTATTGCCTATGCCTAAAGTATTTGCACTTTGAATTTGTTGGCCTACCAGAGATTTCATGGCTAACTGCGTTGTCTCTCATTCCTTGATGGGATACGTTTTGGCCTATTGGAATATTTAAAGACTTGTTTTCCAATTCTCAAAGTTATTCAGGGATAAGTTGTTCCATCGTACGTGTGGACTAGTGAGAGGGGAATGTACTCTTCATTGCCGTCACGTTAGTCATCACCGGGATTGGGGAATTGTCATCGCCCCATCGGAACGCCTGGAATTCAGGTGAGTGGCTCACACAGAAAAGCTGGCGATGACCATCAGAGAGACATTTTTAGTTTGTTTCCAATATATTTTAGAGATATTCTGTACCCAACTTTCTCCTGTTAAATTATTGCCTAGTTCTCCAGTTGGGCCCCCACTCTAACTGATTAACGATTGACCAAAGAGGCTTGCTGTTTTTAAGTCTTACAGGCCTCCACAATTCAGAGCCAATTGTGGTCCTTGCTTGCCCGTTTAGCCTCCCCTGTGGCCTTCTTGTCTGCTGATTTTAGTTCCTGGATTGCATGAGGTATGACCTCTCTTACTAAATGTGCTTAAGGCTTCCTGCTTCCTTGTTTAATTTCCAACTTTTTTGTTGCAGTGCTGGGGTTAATCAGTTTTATTGCCTATGCCTAATGTATTTGCACTTTGAGGTTGTTGGCCTACCAGAGATTTCATGGCTAACTGCGTTGTCTCTCATTCCTTGATGGGATGCGTTTTGGCCTACTGGAGTGTTGAAAGGCCTGTTTTCCAATTCTCAAAGTTATTCATGTATAAGTTGTTCCATCGTATGTGTTGCCAGTGGCTACCTGGATCTTGGGTGCCAAGGATTTCCACTTTGGACATACCCCGGTTATTGTTCTTTATTTTTAAATTTGATTATGGGGGTCGCTTTCGCTTCTGATCTCATAGTGAAAGTTTTGAACTTTGTGGAATTTGGAGGCTGTGGTGAAATTATAATCTAATGTTGACTCTGAGTTCTTCGTCCTGTGTGTTGCTGCCATTGGTGAGTCTGATGGACTTCTTTCATTTAGGGCTCTCAGGCCCAAGGCTTCTAAGACGCACAGTAGAATGTGATCACTTTTGTTGATTTTTATTAGATGGGATATGTGCACTGGGATCCCTAGCCTGATGTTAAGTGCCCTTTTGCTGTAGCTTCTGTTGTTGTGGTTAGCCATAGTTCAATTGAAATCACCAGTGATGATCCACAGGATTGTCCCGTGAATGTCATGTATCTCTAGTAGATTATCTGTTTCTTTTATTGCGTTTTGTTTTGTGGTGGCATTTGGGTTAATGTAGATGTTTATTATTATGAAAGGAGTTATCCACGTTTCTGATTTCCAGTTAGTAATTTGTATTGCCTGCTTGTGTCTAGTTTTTAACTTGACTTGGTTAACATTAAAAGTTTGGGAGGTAGAAATGTACATAGATAGGCCTCCTTTAAGGTGCCCCTTGTTCTTGATTTTAACAGCAGGGATAGAAAATTCTACATAGCCTGCAAGCAGATGCTCAGTCATTCACCAGGTTTCCTGTAGGCAGAATATGTCAAAGTCATTCAAAAGCTGAACTAGAGACAGGTCCTGGGACAGTTTATTGGCCCCTGCTATATTCCATGAGATTGAATTGGGTAGAATAAATCTCCTTGCCGGGGGAAATGGCTTTAATGCCACCTGGAGCATTTCCCCCATTAATCTCTCATTGTCAGGACTGCTATTGATGGACTGCTGGCCTATATGCACTCGCAACTTCTGGATAAATGCTGCTGCAATGCCGAGTGCCAAGAGGACTGGGGATAATGGAGATAGTTAGATTGTTTGCTGAGAACAAAGAGCTGCTTGATGCCCTCTCGGCATGATGGTGAAATGAGTCCTTTTTCGCTGACTTGTTGATGTTTTTAACTTGACTTCCATCAGGGGTTTTGATTCCTTGGGGTTTTAAAAAGGATAGGTATCTCTCTATTTTAGGTGTCTGCAACACAATCCCCCACTCCTTAAGCACCTTAACTTTGGCCAGTAGCGATTTGAAATTGAATCTCTTTACTCTCATTAATTGCCCTGTTTTTGGGAGGTTGAAAGGCCACAAATTGCACAACCTTGCTTTTGATGGACTCGAGGACTTGAAGTGAGTTACATATCTTCACTATGTTGCCCTGGTTTAAGATATCCCATGGACCCCATGATATGTAGTTTGAGTGGAAGGTGAGACTGTGGGCACTCTTGTCCATTGTATCTCTCACTTGAAATTTTGCTACCTGGAGCTTGCTTGATGCATGTAGAGTGGATGTTAATATGGCATTTGCGAGAAGCCCTGCAGCAGCCTTGATTACCTGCACCGATGCTGTTGATGGATTCCGGCATTGGGGAGAGGCTCTGCTCTCATTGCCCCCGTAGGAGTCAGAAGTGGGGAATAACCTTGGCTGATCAATTGAGTTTGTAGGGAGGGGCCAGGGATTTACAGCTGAAAGAGTGGGATTGGGGAGATTTTGCCATGGCAAGCCCCCATAAGATCTCCCTGTAGGAGATTGCCTCAGGCACTGGCCGTTGTTGAGGGCTGTTCTTCTGCTTTGAGATTTTCCCCGATGGAGTCTTTGGTTAGTTGTTGGATTGTTGGCCCATATCATGTAATTTCTCTGTCAATTGTGACTCTTATGTCCGTGCTCTCTCTGTGGATCACGGGTTAATGGTCTGCACTGCCACATTGAGGGTCTTCTTTGGCTTACTGTATGTTACGGATACCCCAGAGCTCTCCTCTGGAACTGAGCTGTTGGTGATTGAAATGACCCTCTGTGGTTTGCCCTGCTCATCATTCTTAGATGCTGCTGATCCTCCTTCCCTTTGGAGGGGCTGTAATTGAGAAACCTGAGCATGATAATTGTTTGCGGTGATTGTTGCTAATTTTTCTGAGATTTGTTTTGTTGTTCCCAGAAAAGGCACGCTTAAATGGCTCAGCTGCACTACTACTCTGCTGGTTCGGGCTTTTGTCTGGGATGGATGCATCTGAGATAGGGCTTGCTATGGCATGGCTTTCCTTGTGTCTCTCCTCTTCTAGCTACCCTTGGCGTGAGTTGCTGCAGTCAGTTTCCTTACTACATTTTAGTTGCTCAGATTCCATTTTGGAGTCCACTACTATCACCGAAATTATGCCTGGTAATTCTGTAAGTTTGCCCAGTAGGGGGAAGCATGGGCATGTCTGTGTTTCTATTCTGACGTCTGCCTGGACCTGGACCTCAACTTTTTTAATAAATGAACTTAGGTTGTCCAGTTTATTGTCTATTGCTATTGTATAGGCAGCAAGTTTTGGTAAGATTGAAATTTGAATGTCTAGTTTGTCGTTGTTAAGTAATGTTGGATTGGTTATGACAATTAGAGTTTCATCGAGGGCTTCACATGTAGACGAGAAGAAAGTTCCGCCTGTTGCTTTGAGCTCCGCTCCTGGTGTAGTTATCATTTCTTGCTGTAAAGGTGCAGGGATCTCTTGGGCTCGCAGCTGGGCCATTTTCTATCCTTTGGGGAAGCTCTTTGTTTATATGGAGGCTGGCCTCGGCCCCCTCATTGAGCAGCAGCAGGTATGTGGAATTCCTATCGCCCGACAGCCATGACATATTATTTGGGGTCAAGGGCAACAAATGTTCATGTTTATTTTGGCCTTGGGACAAGTAGGCCCAACCCCCTGCAGTACAAACCCTTTGGCTGCCAGTTTATAGAGAACTGTCTGCAGTTGGGGTAATATGTGTGTCCATATGTTAATGCTGTTTGAACTTTTATTTATGGTTCATTCATGAAAAACCTTCATTATTAGGGTTGAGCGCTGTAAATAAACGTTTTAAGGTCACACTGCACTACTGACAGTGGTTCCAGTAAAAAAAAAGTGTACAGAATGCTGTCTGATTAGATGGAAATGTTTGCCGGAGCTTGTAAGCAAGAGTGATGATTCTTTGCTTTCAAAATAAAATGTTCAGGAAAAAAAAAGCAAGTAGGAAAAAAAACGTTTCGCTACTATGAAACTTTAGGTGCTATTTCTTTGAAGCGTCATTTAGTAAAATGTGTTGATGCATGCTAGTATATCCAAAAAATGTTCCTAATGCTAAATCACTGTAACCATTTTCAACAAGATTGTGGGAAGCATGAAAATAAACAAGTACTGGCAAAGCCAAGCAATCCGACATCTTTATTGTAAGTCTTTTTGTATCGTCAATGAGTGTCTTGTTTTGGCATGGCTTTTGTAACACTTTATTGTTCTGGGTCCTGCCAGGCCCTCACCATTGTAAAACTGGCAAAAAGAAAAAATTGTTTTGGTCTCAAAAACCACACAGTGCCACTGGTGGCATAACAAAAGCGCAGCAGCCCCCCTCCGGGGTCCCCTCAGCACAGCACCTGCCCTGAGTGAAATCTGAAGGGGGGCCCTTCATGTTCTTTGCAGTGGGGTCCCCTCTAGTTTCTTTACGCCACTGATTGCCACAGTAGTTCTTGGCACTGAACAAAACTATTTTGTGTCACAATATGGTCCTTGTGGAAGAGCAGAATGTGATCACTCACAATAAAGCCTTCCAATAGATAGAGAGAGAAACAGAAGTTTAATAGAAACAAAATGTCTTTGTTAATTCCAGACCTAATTAGGAACCCAATTCTTAAAGAAAGTCACAAAAGTGCACCCATGGTATATGTCTTTGAATTAGTGGCTTTCATTAATTCACAAGAACTTACAGAAGTAGACTAGGAAATGGTACTCCTAGAAAATAATTGTGAACTGTATTTTAACACGAGCAAATATGCATGTGTAGGTTTGCTCATGTGAAAATCTATTGAGAGTTTACAAGTTCACTTCCCTCCAACCACTTTTTTCCCAACCCTGGAAGAACGTCTACTTAAATTTCCAACCTTTCTCAATATGGGAAAATATCAGAGAAGAGCTTGAAAATCCTTAAAACATGCAAGTTAGTAGGTTTGCAGACTCAAAGGTATTCCAGCCCTGGAACTATCGCTTACTGCTTCCTCCAGTCCCAGTATGTAGATCTACGGAGTGATGGCAAAATAAGGAAATTGCTATTGTAGAGATCGAAATTGCAAGAATTCAAGCCCTACCATAGGGGTAGCCCTGACATGATCAGAGAGGCTATTATCAGAGCACTTACGTGATGAAATTGCTGTCATCATTTGTCGCCACACTACATGGCACCAAAGGAACAAGTTTATTTTTTTGTAGGACAAGTAGATTTATGAAGCAACCTGTCCCATGGACAAGTAGATATGTAATGAAATTCCACACCCCTGGGGCAGGATTTTCTGGCTTGTCCACTCAGAGGCGTCTCCTGCTGTGCTTACTGTGCTTATTATTCTTGATTTCTTGGTTTCTTTGACACCCTTTTCTGGTGATACACTTGGGCCCAGGGCTCAGATGTTTCCGCTGCGATTGATTTATTCCCCTTTATTGTAATTGCTGGTGACAGGGTAGCCCCTGTTTGAGGTTGAGGGGTGGTGCTGTGTCAGGATCGGTATTTTAATTTTCCAGACTTCACAGGAGCAGAATGATGCTGTAACTCAATGCCTCTCCCAAGCTCTCAGTCTCCATCAGTATTCTTAAATGCATGGAGACTAAAAGGTTCCAGGAGGGGAAAGGGGTTGGATATAAGAGAAGAGACTTCCTCATCTTCTACACTGTTCTCTCCTATCACTTTGTCTGTTTTCTTAGGGACTTAGTGATAAACTTTGCTTGAGTTGTAAAAATAATTAAAACATTAATACACTTATCACTAGTCTCTATTTCCTTTATTTAAATAGAGCATTACTTTTTGAAGAAAGACTTTTGTGTAACCTACCCCAGTGTAGAGTGGCATTAGCTTCTCTTCTGTTCATTCAATTGTTTTATAATATTTTGTGGCAGTAATTATAAACATGTAATTAATTAACATCAAATTTCTTAGTCAAAACTGCAACCTTTATACAATGCCCTTCTTCCTCTTTCTTTTATAGCACTACATGTGTGACCGTAATCGAGTAGATTCAGGAAAGAAAACTCTGTTGTCTCAAATTTTACATCACCTCAGCCTTGACCTCAATGAAGCGTAGTTCTGTTTAGTTTTTTGAAATCTGTGAATTTCTGCCGTAATGCCTTGTTTCAATAGAGAGAACCCTAAACTGCTCGACGGACAAGCGCTATGAACAGTATCCCTCAACACTACTCTGATACACAACCGTGTCAAAAAAGACTACTGTCTCTGAAATTCTCTTCAGTGAAGTGTGCCACTAGTGATGCTGCTTGTACATTTCACAATGTTCTGTAGTTCCCAAGACCTCCTTCTGCAGCATCACTAGAACACTAATTTCGAGTCATGGCTGCCGCCATCTTGAGAGATCGCCATTTCCATTAAGATCTCTACAATAATATTTTCAAACCTTGCGTGGACTGTTTACTCTGAACTACCCTCTCTATTTGAAGGGAGCCCAGACTACATCAAGGTTTCTGGCATGCTGCAAAGGGCTTACTCAAAGGTTATTAGAAGGTGAACTCTCTAGGATCGTTAAGTCTGGCTTTGATTCTTGTGTGGGCTTAAGAGTGGATAATCCGTCCTATGTTAAACCTTTAGTAATTGCATTATTGCTAAGGGAGCTCCAGTATAGAAGGTCCAAATCTGGCTGTTGTAGCGGCCTTTGTTGCTCCCTTTTTTGGCTCCTCTTGGGGAAGTTCTGCCTGAAGGGTAGCTTTCCCTAGTGGAATAAAAAAGTCCTTTATTGATTTGATGTCAGCTAGCCTCTTCTGGAACTCACTGTGTGCCGATCTGGGCATTGGAATTACGGTTGCCTCCTCCGTGGAGTATGGCATCTCCAGTCCTGGGGGGGAACCCTTGCCCTCTTTCATGGGCTTCCCCTTTTTAGTCAGAGAGTTCTTCTGCTTTTTCATTTAGTTTTGAGTTCTGTTGTGTGCCATATGAAGGAGAGAGCTCTGTGTTCTCATACTGTCGCCACTACAGAGGGAGTGGAGTCCAATGAAGATTCGATTTGAGCAGTGGTTGTCCTTGCTTCTTTTTATCCTTTTTGTCTTGCCTCCTATGTTTGTGGCAAAAGCTGAGAGTCTGTGGCAAAACAGCCTGGCTCATATATCCTACAAGGGTTCAGGGATACCAGAGGTGGTTTTGGAGTGGTTACAACCCCTGCACCACACACGCACCACCTAGTCCAAGGGGATTTTTACTGCAAGTCTAAGCTGTGAGTTGAACTGTAAGGTTAATAATGCAAGGCCGTGGAGGGGAGGAGGTCACAGAGGAAGCACACAGAGTGGCATAAGCTGCACCGGGGCCTAGCCTGGCCACCTCCGCACCACTCTGGCTCAATCGTGGGGTCACCGCTCTTATGCTGTGACGACACTCACTTCTGGCCACATCAAGCCCCTGTTGTCCACTTCTTGGAGATGGCCTTCCTCTCACCGAAATCTCTGGAAACCCTTAGAATCCCATGTGGGACTGGGGGATGGAGGGCGGTTCACTTGTGGGGCCTAGCTGACCTTGTGAAATCACCCTGATGGACGACTGCTAGCACTGGGCTCCCAGCCTAGGCGCTGCTGTCTGCCCGATTCCTCCTCCTCATGCGAGAACAGTACACTTACCCAGAGACTGGCTCATGCAGGACTGCAGCTGGCTGAAAACCTGGCAGTTGTGGGGAGGAAGGGCTTTGACATGGGCTGACTTGACGCAGCTGTTGGTTAGAGATTGCCCCGACTAATTGCCGGAATCTTGGCCTAGCTGTCATGCTGTCGCTGCCAGAAAGGTCCTCCAAGCTGTGCCGAGCAGTGCGCTGAGTCATCCGCCCATATAAAGTTGCATCCAGTACTCAGAACGGAATGCGGAAAGCAGCAGCAGTCAGACAAAAGCTGCCAATAGCGTCTTTGTTACATTACACTACAAATATTTGCACTGCCTTTTTACATTGTCCGAACCCCAAGCCACCAGCTTGATTTGTGCTTATACTTACTGCCTACAAATAAACACACTTTCTATGGGGAGAAGGCCATGTTTGGCTCTTCTACCCACTGCCTGTAGGTCCACAAAACGAAAAGAGATGAGTCATGGTGTGCAGGAAGTGAGCAAAACACCTCACCATTGAACCACTAGGATGCGAAAAAGGCAGTCTCCAGAGCCAGCCTTTTTCCCTCAAAGTCTTTATTGATTGTCATATAAACGTGCTGTAATTGTTTGTACATTACATTTAAAACTCGTTCTAGATGGATGTTAAAGGTTAGCTCTTATTCTGGTATTATTTGTGCTTACTTGACTCTTATTCTTATCTGTCTCTTGGTGATAAATCTTTTGGGAGTTGTCTAAATCACACTAGGAATGCTGGATTTATTAACCCCAGTCCTGCATCTTCAGAAGACTACTCAAGAGTTGGCTCTTTCCTACATAACCACCACACTCAAACAGCAATGTACAGCATATCCCTGTGTATGTAAACATTTATAAGGTGATTTATATATATATATATATATATATATATATATATATATATATATATATATATATATATATAATATGTATAATAACTATGTTTTATTCAAATATATATACATACTCTTTAGTCCTGCTCAGTGGCGGCCGGCAGCTTTAGGAGGGAGGGGGGCTGGCGGGGCACACACACACACTCATTCTTTCACACACAGAAACGCACGCATGCACATCCATTAACAACACTCATACCATTCAAACATGCATGCATGCACCAAACATTCATTTAAAAACATTACACACACTCATTCTTTCACACACGCACACACGCATGCACATCCATTAACAACATTCATACCATTCAAACATGCACGCACGCACCAAACATTCAATTTGAAACATCACACACATACACACGCACACACACTTACCTTCGGCCTCCAGGTCCCAGGAGGGTTGGGATTGCTGCCTTCCCTCACTGGCTGACTTTAAGTCAGCCAATGAGGGAAGGCAGCAGTCCCAGCCTCGTCACAGAGTGGGATGGGGTCAGTGAGACTGCTGACCCCTCCCCACTCTGTGACGAAATGTCACTGATTGACCCTCGCCCTGGGCACTTCAGGGCTTAAACTGAAGCGCCCAGGGAGAGTGTCAATTGGTGACGCTTTCCTCGTCACCCAGGGTTGGGCCTTGAGGCACCTTTGCTGGGCCAAGGAGGTCACGCCAATAGGAGCTGTGATCTCCTCAGCCCAGCAAAGTTCAGCTCAGGTAGCCAGGAGTCTGCACAAATCACGCATGTCTGCTCCTGGCTGCCTGACCTGAACATGAAGAGTGTCTGTCAGGCTGACCTTTGTTCAGCCTGACAGACACTCTTCATGGGGGGCAAAATCTACCACAGTAGGTAAATATTATCATAAGTATTTATCTACAAGCACTTCACTATTGAAATATTGAGGAAAAGATCAAAAAAAAAAAAAAAAAATCAGAGTTATAAAACAAACATAAATAAATTACCTTCATAGGCTTGGATTTCTTCTATAGGCACACAACCTACCAAGAAGTTCCTTGTACTCAAGGGGTTCCAAGATTGCACAGTGCCCAGCCCTTACTTACCCTTAATAATAGATTATCTGTTTTGTCAGATCTAGAAGACAATGGTTGACCCATAAGTCTAGCTAGCTGCCCTGTTCAAGATGTGTTCTTCTCTGGCTGTACAAAGGGGCCTAAGCTTCTTCCTTCTACAGGGGTGATTCCTGATACGGATCCCTTGTCTCTGTCATCACTAATTTCTTGGAATATTCCAGGGTACGATACCAAGCTTCAGGATGACATATGGGCGCAGTATATCTCTGCTTTTGGTTTTATCCTGTTGCGAGAGACATGGTCAGAGGGTGAAGCTGAATGGGATGGGTTTCAAGGGCTTGTAGTTCTAGCTGTTTGTGTTCCGTCGACCTAAGGGTGGGCTCGTGTCCCTTGTCAGCATTTCTAAGATCTATAGGGCATATCATATTAGATTCAATCACCAGCGCATCTTAATTGTCTGGGTGGGTTTTCCTAACAAATAGGAAGTAGAACAGGATTTAATGAGTCAGGTTCAGTATGAGTTTAGGAAAGGGCTGGGGACTCAGGAACAGTGCTTAGATTTGTTACTCCTTATCAGAAAATATATGATAGCCAAAAAAGGCGCTCTTTACTTGGCATTAATGGATCTTAGCAGGGCTTTCAATAGGATTAATCATGTTAAGTTGTGGGGGTTGTTATCTAAGATGGGGATGTCGGCCTCAATTGTTGACTTTTTGTGAAAGCTCTATTCTGGAACTAATGCCTCCGTGAAGTATGGGTTGAAGGGTGAATGTACATATCCCTTCACAGAGGGTGTGGCAGGGATGTATCCTTTCCCCCATGCTATTTCTTCTGTATACTAATGGTTTGCATGATTTCCTTGTGGGAAGATGTAAGAATAGTCCAAAAATTAATGGAAGGAGTGTGCTGTCCTTTGTCTTTGCCGATAATGCGATGTTGCTGGCTCGCATTATGAATGGCCTACAAACTGCAGTGAATGTTTTTGTGAAGTTTGACTGGCCTAAGTCTGGAATTTAATATTGACAAAACACATTATATGGTGTGTGGGAAGCCACAGAGCAAACCAGGAGTTGTGTCTATGGACAAATAATTAGCCGTGTTCACAATTTCCTCTATGTGGGGGTGACCTCTGACGATAAATGACTTTGGGTCCCCTACATTTTCAGGCTCTGCTCACGTTTCAGTGCTGCAGTTGGTGCTACATTTGAGTTTTTGGTCAGGTTCGGGAACAAGCCTATTTTACCCGTAGTCAAGGTGCATAGATGTAAATGCCTTCCGGTTTTATTGTACGGGGCCTAAATTTGGGGGAATTGCAGCAGCATGATGCCTCAAAAAGAAGAAAATCGGTTTTGCAGAAGGTTGTTAGGGGTTGGCCCAATAACTCTGGGTATTGCCTGTATGAGGAGCTGGATTTGGGGTATGTAGAAGACATTAATAAGATTGCTCGCTATGTTTGTGGATTTCTATCTGGACCAATGAGCGTGCTTCCCTGAATAGGAATGTGATCCTTGACTGTTTGGCGTGTGATTTTGGACAGGCCATTCCTTGGTTACGCTATATTAAAAGCACTGCCTCCCTTTTGGGACGCCTGGAGACTTTTACTTCCTGTAAGCACTGGGTTAAGGTGGAATTTAATAAACTTATGTCGAGTAAAAAAGAAACCATTGAACTGATGAAACTGTCTGTGCAGGATTTTCTTATGAGGAAGACATATCCTGGACCCCAGTCTTTTTTATTGCTGGTTCAAAATGTGTGGGAAAGGGCGTTTATTACTGGATTGAGTCTTGTTTCAATTAGATGTAATTTGTGCTTTCCTCTAGGCCAGTATGACCCTAGGAGTATTCTTATATGCCCCTGAAAGTCTCTGTTTATGTAATACAACTTTAAATCTCATAATCTTCTTATACATATACTCCCTTTCTATGAAATCATTTTCTATATATTTATTACTCCTACTGTACAAGAGGAAAAAACACTCTCTCTAATGCAATTACCTGTCTCATCGTATGCCTCTCTAAAATCTATCCTCTATCTCCACTCTCTGACTCATCCCCAACCTCATCTACTACTATGATCTCCAAAATAACCCTTCCTAGGCTATTCCCTCCTCTATCCCTCCTGGCTCACCCCATAACTCAGATTATTACTATGATCTCCCAAACATCCCTACTAAATTCTTCCCTCGTGTATCTCTCCTTTGACTCATCCAAAACCTCCTTTTACTATTATGCTCTCCCTAGTCCCTTTCTACAGACTATTACTACCTCCATCTCTCCTCTTTTTCATCCCAAACCTCATCTTACTACTATGATCTCCCAATTAACACTTTCTATATTCTTCCCTCTTCGATCCATCTATTATTCTGTTCAATCCAGCTAACAGACTCACATGCCCACCGCTCAAATTAACTCATATTTCCCTATATTAATCCACCACTAATCTTTTTGGATTCCAGCGTTGCATGCTTTGGAGCATCGTCAGGGGTAGATAGCACTATATAAATACAATTACTATTTAAAAATGGTTATTCTCCTGTGGTGCTATCTTATTTTCTCACTCTATTTCCAATATGATTCTTCTAAATGTCTCACCTTTCTTGCTCATCAGTGTGTTTTTCGTTTCCTGCACCCTGAAGTTTTCAAATAAATATTTCTCATCTGCTACCTTTTGAAGTGTCATACACTGTATTTTGAACTTAAATTTGTTCTTACTGGTTTGGGAAATGTAAGGTTCTCAGAACGTTTTTTCCAGCTATTACATTCCAGTGTTAATGTAATAGTCGTTTTGTGCTGATTACTTGGTGTTCCCTTGTATGATCTGCCTTAGGAAAATAGCAAAAAGTAAAACTTGTTCCTTTGCCCCATTTAATGATACAGTAATTCCGTTATGTCACACTACAATTCCACATACTTGCTATTCAGAATAACGTTTTTGTATTCTTCTTCTCCTTTATGCGACCTATTCTCTTCTAATCACTACCTGTGTTTACACAAGATGGCCACTCAATGGCCCCCCAACTCATCTTAGTCCCTGCCTTGGACAGGTAAATTTTGAGATTGCCTACCCAGGCATGATTACTGATCACTTTTACAATATTTCCAAGGCACACACCAAACTGATCTGCTCTTGTTCTCACCTGTTACTAGCACTTGGCCCAATGCCTTCATGGATGCTCTCAACCCTGATCAACAGGGGTAAGCTTCTCAGTGTGTCTGATAACATTCCCCTTCATTCAACTCTTTGGCCTTTAGCATTTACACTTGTCAACATATAACACTCATATAAACATTGTACTTGATGTCCTGTCTAGAGTAATCTGTTGTCTCCTCCGAGCCCCACACACGTTTTATATTAATCCCAGCACCCTAATTGTCTTTGTTAGCATTGCTACTGTCTCCTGGTGCATTGCATTGCTACTGCATATTTTTGTGTTTAGTCCTCAAAAGAACCATATTTCTCATCAAGGGGAATTCATATCAAATACCATCGGCCAAAAGGCTTCCAAGGCCCACCTGCAAGTAGCCCTTCATTCTCTGCTGTGAAAAGCCTTGCCACAACATCTCATTCACTCCAAAACCTCTCCTGCTAAAATCTTTTCATTAACCGGGACCTCACTGCACAACCAACCTCCACTTCCTGAATTTTGAATTAACCATTATCAACATGCTTTTCTGCCTTCCAAAACCATGGTCATAAGATTTTAATCTTAAACTTTGATAGAAGAACAGAAGTTTTACTTGCTAGTGATATGATGTCAAATGAACTTCAACACCTACTAGATCCCATGGTGTTAATCCTCAATATTTATTATGGATGAAAACTGATACACTCACTGTCCATACTCATATATCATTTTCAATCCATGATTTGGATGATCATTCCAATGTCCCACTCACTTCTAAAGTTAATTAGCAGCCTTCTCACCTCCAAAAGGCTCAGATCCCCTATGCAACACCCTCAAAAAACTGCTTCACCATTGTCCTGTTTTAATCTTCTCGATGCACAGCCCTAAACCATCTCATACCTGGATAACTCAGACCTTTTTCTTCCAATACCATGATTCGTATTCAGTGCTTATCCACTTACACACCTGCACCAAACATATTCCCTTCAAAAGCATCCTACATAACAGTCTATCTGTCATGTAGCTTACACTCCACATCAGAGCTTCCTTCTCTCCTCTTGAATTTTGCAAGTAGCTGAAGACCCTGCTTTTCAATTAACCAACCTGCCATTGGCAGGACTAGAGAGACACATCTGCTCTGTGCCAGAATACCCTCACGGCTGATAGTGCGCTTTAGGAATGCACATAACATGATATGTCAAAAATGACCTCTAGTATTTCAGAGCCAGTATTTTATCACAGTTTTCTTCCCCCAACCCGCCACCCAGCCCCAACATGCCATGGCTGCCCTCTCATAGGCACACAATTACCTCCACTGTGCCAGCACAAGCAGTTTGCCATACTCACCCACTCTCTCACTCATACTCACTCCCTCTCACATTTACTCTCTTCCCCCTCACTTCTTACATTCACTCTCACTTACTCATTCTCTCTCATACTCACTCCCACTCACTGTTAATCATACACAAACATAGTAACACTCCTTGGTTCTCACTCACAAAAACACACTCATTCACCTTTTCACACACACTGACTCTAGGCTCTAGTGCAATTATACCTACTGCCGCATTGATAGCTACACCCACCCTTGCTTGCACACCCTGTCACAGTTTCCAATCACTCACTCCTTATGCACTCACACTCCTTCACTCACTCACATCCACTTTCACTTATTCATACACACTCTCAAACGCAGATTCTCACTCACTTTCACGCTCACTGGCACTCTAAAACCCCCTTATACAAATACTTTCACTCAGTTTCGTTTACTCTCAATCTCTCACAAACACACTCACACGCACATACACACACACATCCACACATGCACAGAAGAACAGCAATTATTTTACTTACCTTGCTTCTTTTGCTGGCAACTCGGAGGCTCCCTTGCAGCAGCAGAGCAGCAATCAGGTGCAGAGTGTTATAACCAGGAAGTCATATTTCCCAATGAGGAGCCAGACAGAGCAGCATGGCCAGGTTTTGAAAGGGGAAGAGCCACATCAATCCCTCTCCCAGCTTCTTGACTACAACCACAGCCGCAGAGGAAACTGGCACGGTGCTGGGGATCCTGACCCTGCTGCTCTGTGTGGCTTCTCATTGGCCTCAGGTATGCCATGACGTTTGTCCTTAGAGCCACATTTTAGCAGATATACTGTGCTGCTTGAGTCATGTGCAGAATGCCTGCTAAATAAAATCGATTGTTCTTGTGTGAGAGTTCGTGATTGAATTTACACACTTACAAGAGCAATCCAGAAGTCCACCTACAGAGCGCTGTATTTTTAGATAACATTCTGTAGATATATTGTGTATCAGTCCCCTCATCCTCCTCCTCCAGTCCTCAGGAGATTGGACACAAGGTTGAGAAGACTGTTCTGCGCACTGGCAGTGTCCATAACGCTTCTAAATGAAATAATGCACAGCGTCGGGGAGGCAAGGATCAGAATGTGGGGCCTCACAGGTGGCAGGGCTGTACCCTGAAACCTGTGCTGATGAGTCTTCTTTGCTAATGGATATATTCTAGGAAGTTTTTCAGTAAACAGCTACTGCAACATTCTGGATAGAAAAAAATGGCATGCTACTGTTCACTCAACAAGCATTCAGACTCGAACTTTCCACACTGGATGAATGGGTAGCACCTAAATGTCTGGCAGAGAAAAAATGTAAAACACAAAGGAGGGTGGTTGTATGCAGAATACATCAATTTAACTACCTCTTTTGATTTTATAGATAGAAATAGATTATGGAAAAAATTGAAGCATTGGGAATTCCTGAGGGGCTCCTTCAGTTAATAACTGAATTGCATAGGGAAGCATGAACACAGATCCAACTGAATATAGACACTGCAGTAGCAACAAGTATGAATATCTCAAATGGTCTGAGACCAGTGTGGGGGAATAAATATGATATTGATCGACTATTCTTCATGTTGTGTTCCACTGAGATTTCATGAACCCTGCACCTGTACAAAGCCTGGATTTTGCACATGGGCCAAGGTAAAAGTTCATCAACTATTTTTTTGTTAGCTTCCACCTTGTTTTCAAGAACTGAAAGACCAGGTAGATAAGAAGTAGATAAGAAAGGACGGTAAACAGCAGCTGTTTACACATCATCTGTCCACAGCACTGTGAGAATATATTTATGCTTTGATAAGATTCCTGTTTTTGGCTTCAGCTTAACATGCATTATTTATTTGTGCACACGTATAACTTCCATATTTAAGTGTATGTCAATGAAGTTCAAACAGTATATAAACATTGTGCCAGCTGCATCTGGTAGAGTACATTTAAAAGCCGATGGCTTCTTGTCTCTCTGAACTAAAACTTGAATAAATATACCAGTACAACTGTTTCTGATTGCCGTCTCTCATTAACAGACAAGTATACCCAATTTGTGCGTTTTCAAACTGGGGGCTCGTCCTAGGATCCATCAAGTCAATCCATTTGGAGAAGAAGGAGCTGCGGTCAAAAGTCTGGTTGGTGAACTGACTGACTTTGAAGTACGTACCCACAGAGGGGATTGCGCTTCCCGTGGTCGCAGTCTGAGGGGATGACCGGTATCCTGTGACATGAGTTTGGCTTGGTTGGATCCAAAGTACTCAGAGGCAATACTGTTGTTGAGAAGTGGTAAGAAGTACCATGGATGTGTGTAATGATATGAAACGGTGTGAAATGATATGAGAGAAGTCTAATGATGAATATGGCCATAGAGACAGTACAGTGTTTTGTACTTTGTTATGTTAAAGTCCCACATGATGTTGATTTTTATTGGCTAGTGGTGTGACTTGAAGAATTTGCATTGTGAGTGTGTAGAAGAGTCACCATTACTGCACTAAAATAATTATTTTACAGAAGTAGTATAAATGGGTAGCTGTTGTAGTAAACTGCATAGTGTAAATTAACAATATGTAGATGAAGTATAGCCATTTCCAGTAGAAGGAACTCCAGCATGAGAGATGATGACTAAACAAGGGATGGAGACTAGACTGTTTATGCATTGATGGCATGAATACACTGAAAATAATCCCTCATTACATTTTCCATTGAATGGCACTTTTTGATTATGATAAGTTGAATTATCCGAGGGAGTGTATGTTTGAGAAAGGAAACAGGAAAGTGAGACTGCTGCAGTTTGACGTGCCGAATAGGTGTGAAAAATATGCCTGGTAAAAACACATTTTTAAAAAAGTAATGAAGCCAAAAAGGGGAACGCAAGAGAATATGACAAAAAAGGGGATGATGAATTTCTCCAGTTCTGATATGCCTGCATTAGAAGTACAGGGAGACCTAATGGAGGATGACCTTCCTTTTCCTTCACCTCCCTCCAATGTATTATTTACAGGGGGACCTGCTCTGAGTACTAATTTATTAGGAAGCACTATAACACCAGAAAAGCAAGATCAAATTAATATATTTGTTCAGAACTGCATGAAACATGACACTAAGCAATATGCATATAAGGAGGATAGGACTTTGAATACCAGTGAAAATGTAGTGAAAAACTCTATAGTGCAAGAAATGGGAAAGGTTATACATTCCATATGCATTAGTTGTAATTCAGTAAGGTTTAAACAGGGTCAGCCGCAGGATGTGGCGCTGCCCAATAATTTCACCTATTTATAACAATGAATCTCAGACATCTGGCCTGATGGACGGTGTATGTAATACTGCGTTTGAACTATATCTTGAATGAATTGACATGTACCAATCTTTAGGTGCCTCTATGATGGCCAGGTGTTAATGTCAATAACCCTTGTTAACATGCCCTCTGAACTAAAAGAAAACTGAATGTCTTTTCCAAAGACTATCCCAATATAAGGGAAAGCCCAGATGAATGGTATACCAGAATAGATATTGCACATCGGCCACTTAAACACTGTAAAACAGAGACCAAATGTTTTCTTGTATTCTCCCACCCGATATATGGAAGAAGTGCAGGAAAGAAAACTTTGAAGATGTTGACTGGACCAAAATTCCTACTACAGGAGATGCCAGGAAGGCTGATGGGCAGGTAACTGATGAGATAGCAGCCCTGCCATGCAAATTAATAACTAGGTTACAAGAAGTAGTGCCTGACAAAAGGTTAGACTGGCCTAAGTTAAATAACTGTGAACAAGAAAAAGACCAACATGTGGCAGCCTTGTTCTCCTGAATACAAAAGTATTCTCTGCCTATAGTGGGAGGGATGCTGCTGTTGAGGGGGCCCAACAAGCCCTGTCCATTTGTTTTGTAAATGGCCTCCAAAAATGTCTGAGATTATCCATCCATACCTATGAGACAACATGGGGAGTAAAGCGACTAATAGAAGTACTGGCCATTGTTCAATACTATGCTGAGAGACCATGCACAGGCTCAGTGCAGTAATATGATCTAATTTACTAAGGTGAAACGCTTTTACATGTTAATGAAATATACTTTTTTTAATTTTGAAGAGACTTTATCTTGTTTTTACACATTTTTTCTAATATGTCTTTTAAAATAAAGGAGTTTCTAAAGTGAAGAGGTTCTGGACACCCTAGTTACTACCCTTTCTTTAAATTCAGGTAAAATATAAATAAATGCTTGTCCATTTATTTAACATCTTTCTGAATTCTAGTATTCAGTAAACACCAGCCCAGTGCTGTTTTTGACCAGGAGCCACATGTAATGGTCAGGAGGGCCACAAGTGGCATCAGCCCATACTTTGAGTATCACTCTTGTAGACTGCAGACTGTTGGAATTATCAGCCTAAACAGCCATATTAATTGCATTAAGAAGAGCCTGTGAGCTGAGCATTGGAATAACCATGAATATATATACTGATAACCAATGTGTGTTTCGAGTTCGCACATAATTCGTGGAGGCTTTTGGCAGAAAGAGGTTTCATCATGTCTCAAGGAATAAAAATACAACATGGTCCACTGATTGTTAAATTATTGAATGCTTTATCATTGCCACATAAGAATAGCTATCATCAAATGTAATGCACACAAAAAGAAAGCAGATGACATAGACAAAGGAAATGATTTTGCTGCCGAGATAACAAATGAGACTGCACAGAATGCCATGTTGTTAACATATCTTTCTCATCAAATGTTTATTAAAGAGAAAGTGCATATGATTTCACTGCTAGGGGCATAACGGATTTGCAAAAACAAGTAGCTAAGGAAGAGATACAAAATGTCAACAATATAGTACGCTGGTGAATAGCTGTTGAAAGGATCAAGATGCTTATCGATTTATGCTACCTAATAAACTGTTATATCCTATAACATTGATGATGCACAGCCCTTCCCATTTGGGAAGAGATGGCATTGTGAACAGCATGAACTGTTTTGGGAAAATGCTAATATACAGAAATCTGCGGACAAAATATGTAAAAACTGCCTGGTATGCGCAGAGTATAATGCTGGTAAAATAAATCCTACTCATACAGAGCATTTTGCACCAGCTGAGGCACCCTCCAAATATTTGCAAATGGACTTTATTGAGCTGCCTTCTGCAAACAAGTATTAGTGAAAGACACCTTGCCATTACCTCTGCAGGGGCCTGGGCACAATCTTCACACTGGGGCTTGGTCAAAAAAACGTTCAGAAATCTAATTGCCTACAACAATGCTGAAGGGTTCCGTACATGTTGTACTTGAAACGCAAACAGGCTTGAATATACAGGATAAAATAATTGGATGCATCTCTCAAATGCATAAAGAGCTTCCTTGCCTCAGACCTTGCCATAGGTTGTAGCACACAGGACTGTCCCAATGACTGTGCTGCCTCAGCCCATCAAGGATGCTGGCCCTCGATACAACCTGCGTCCAAGCCATACTATAAGCCCATCATCTTGCCCCAATCAACAATAGTTTTCTATCTGATCCAGAGCCACAAAGTACTGGCAACCTCTCATGGCCTAGTGATGGTGAAGAATAAGAAACAAAAGGGCCCAACTGGTCAGGAGGAACAATCAGGATGGAAAGGAAAAGGAACCATGCTGACAAAAAAAATTTGCATAGCATTTGCCCTGATCATCATTACTACCCAAGCAGCTGTTGTTTGCTACTTGTATGGTCAATACTTCACCGTAATACTAGATTTAAACAACAACATGCTTACTAAAGATTTCCACGCCAACCATTCCAGAGAGTAAGATGAAAACATAGCCATACAAATGATGAACGCCTATCACAAGGAATTAAATGCCTCAGATTATTGGATTTGTCTAAACCTTACTTCTCTAATACAATACTGTATGCCTTTCAGTTTGATGTTTAATGATTTTTGTTATATTCTATTTAAAGCAGTGATCACCTGGTTTTCTAGCCTCGAAGGGTACTGATGTCAGACACACATACAGAATTGAAACAGTGGTACAATTCAATCAATTAAACAGGAGATTATTGTAGAGCACAGCTTGTCACCCTGAGGGGTCTCCTTACACTGGTTTGGTGCTTTGCTGTCGGACCCTCTGGCAGAGGTGATGGTTGAAAAGACAGGTATTGAGCTGCTGCTTGAAGTCTTTCAGGGATGGTCCGGAGGTGGGGGGGAAGTTTGTTCCAGGATTTGGCGACGAGGTGGGAGAAGGAGCGTCCTTCAAGGGGCTCGTGTTGGATGCAGGGGATGTGGGCGAGGGAGGCTGAGCAGAGGTCTCTAGTGGGCTGGTGGAACTTGAGGCACTGGTTGACGTAGGTGGGTCTGATGGTGTGGAGGGCATGGTACGTGTGGTTTGAGGAGTTTGAAGAGGCATCTTGGCTGTACAGGGAGCCAGTTGAGTGCCCTGAGGTGGAAGTGATGCAGGTTCTTTTGGGGAGGTTGAGGACGATTTTGGCAGCGATGTTCTGGATGATCTGGAGGTGTCTTATGAGTTGTTTAATGGTCCTGACGTAGAGAGCATTGCTGTAGTCGTGGATGAAGGAGAGGATGATCTGGGTGTCATCGGCATATGAGATGATGTTGAGGCCGTGGGTGCGGATGAGGTCTGCTAGCTGAGTTATGTGGACGTTGAAGAGGGTGGGGCTGAGGGAGGAACCCGGGGGGACACCGCAAATGATGTCTTCGGGGGCAGAGATGAAGGGAGGGAGGAAGATCCTCTGTGTTCGGCCAGTGAGGAAGGAGGAGATCCAGTTCAGGGCTGTTTCTTGAATGCCAACTGCATGTAGCCTGGTGATCAGGGTATTGTGGGAGAATATGTTGAGCTGCCGAGAGGAGGATTAGGGCTGCTGTGCCGCCGAGGTCTAGGATGTTCTTGATATTGTCTGTAGCTGCGATGAGTGCTGTCTCTGTGCTGTGGTTGGGTCGTAAACCAGATTGGGAAGGGTCAAGAAGGTGGTTGAGGTCGAGGTGGTGGGTGAGCTGACTGTTAATTACTTTTTCGAGGACCTTGGCGGGAAAAGGGGTCAGTGAGATTGGGTGGTATTTCTTCCGTTCACTGGGGTCTGCTGAGGGCTTCTTTAGTAAGGGTTTGATCTCTGCGTGTTTCCAGGCGTCGGGAAAGGTGGTGGTGATGATGGAGGCATTGAAGATCTCTGTGAGGGTAGGTGCTATTACTTCTTGGCCCAGGTTGGAGAGGTATTGTGGGCAGTGATTAGAGGGCGCTCCATAGTAGACAGCGGTCATGAGTTTGGCGGTGTCTTCCATGGAAGGCAGTTTCCATTCGGTGATCCAGAGGGTGGTGGTGTTGGTAGGGTGCGAGGGGAGTCGGGGAATGGGAGCTGAGTCTAGTAGTTCCTGTAGATGATTTTCTGGTGGAAGTAGTCGAAGAGCTGGTTGCAGAGGGATTGGGAGGGGTGTGAGGTGTTCGTGGTGGCGGCGGGGCAGGAGAATTCTCTAACGATATCGAAGAGTTCACTAGGGCAGTTGGTGCTGGCTCCAATGCGGGAGCTGAGAGCTTGTTTCTTGGTTGTTCTGAGTTGGCCGTGGTAGGATTTGTGGGCGCACTTGAAAGAGTTGAGGTTGGTGGGGGTTTTGTTGACACACCAGTATCTCTCTAGGGTCCTGCATTTCTGCCTGAGAGTGTGTGGTTCAGGGGTGAACCAGGTGGCTTGCTTGGTAGGTTGGTTGCTTGAAGATCTTTTTAGGGGTGCTACGGTGTCTGGGGCAGCAGTGAGCCAGTTGGAGAGGATTTATAGTTGGTGTTTAAGGGTGTCAGCTGGGGGAGGTCTGGTGTTTTGAAGGGTGGTGGACCAGGTGGCCTCCGTGACTTTGCCTCAGTTGCGGCACAGAAAGGAGTGAGGTTTGGTGGTGGTGTTGCGTCAAATGTTGATGATGAAGTGTACTATGCTCTGATCCGTCCAAGTTAGTTCATTGTGTGGTTAAACCTGGTTATACTGCTAGCCCCAAAGATGGGGTCCATTGTGTGTCCTGCAATGTGGGTGGGGATGGATACCAGTTGAATGAAGCCGATGGTGCTTAGGTTATCGATGAGCGCAGTGGAGTTGGCGTTGTTAGGGTCTTAGAAGTGGACGTTCAGGTCTCCCAGGAAGATGTAGTGATCGGTGTCGACAGCTAGGGGGTGATGAAGTCTGGTATGGTGTTGCAGAAGGAGGGGTGGTGGCCCAGTGGTCTGTAGGCGAGGGTACCCCTTATGGTTGTGTTGGCGTCCGGCTTGATCTGGAAGTTGAGGTGTTCCATGATTGGGTGGGGTTGTAGTAGGTGGAGGTGCAGTGGATGGAGTCCTTGTGGATGATGGCAGTTCCTCTGCTGTGTCTGTTAGGGTGGTCGCGTGGATCATTTTTTAGCCTGGGGGATCCCTGTGGTGATGTTGGGGGTGGATGACAGGGTGAGCCAGGTTTCAGTGATGAATAACACGTCGGGGTGAGGGAGGTGATGGTGTCACAGATTTTGATGGTGTGTTTGCACAGAGATTGAGCACTGAGGAGGGCGCTGCGGAGTTGGTTTTGGGGCTGGTGGTTTGTTCTGGTGGGTTCTATGTTGCAGGAGAAATGGCATTTGTGGAAGGAGAAGGGTCCTTTGGCAGTCTGGGGTGAGGTGATGTAGCAATCTGAGGAAGAAATATTAGGTTTGAGTTGTTTGAGTTAGTCTGGGGAATATCAGTGGTGGGTAGGCGGGCCACTGTTCCTGGCGATAGGCACGGATGGGTGCAAACAGGCTTGCCTTTGGCGCACCTTCGCTGTGATGGCGGCACAACCACTGGGTGCACCCTGAGTGAGGTTGAACTGCGCCATGCATTAAATGGACTGGCAGGTGGGTGTGGCCTGGCAGGAGGCGGGAATCCTAAGAGGTGGGAAGCGGCGATGTATGAGAGTGCTGAGAGCGCAATCAACACCAGGGCATAAGCAGGCTCAAAGAGTTTGGGCGCGATGAGGAGAGTGCCCTCCCCACACCAGGCAGGTCAGGCAGCTACTCCATTGGGTAGTTCTGTCAGAGGGGAAGGTTTGGCCTATAGGGAAGCCTTCAATGATGGTGTCATGAGTGAATGATATAAATAATTCATCCAGGGGATGAAAATTCTTAACTATTTGGAGCCTGGGGTTGGACTATGTTAAAGGTAATTATATTGATTGTAATGTTAGATGTTTGTTTATGTGTAAATATGCTTCCTGCTTGCTGTCAGTCATGTACCAAATTGTGCTTTTCTCCCACCAAGTAATGTCCATGTTTCAAGCATCGTGATACAGCAGGAAGAAGTGTCCGTATTAATGCAACTAAATACTGAAAAGCAAAATTATAACAATATGTTGAACAGTAGTGCAAAAGGCAGTTTGTGGGAGCATGTGATATTGATCAACTATTCTCCATGTCTTGTTTCACTGAGATTTCATGAACCCTGCAGCTGGACAAACCCTGGCTTTTCCACATAGTCCAAGGAGGGTAAATGTCCATGAACTATTTATTCTTGTGAGCTTCCCCCTTGTTTTCAAGAATTGAGGGACCCCGTAGTTAAGAAGTAGATAAGAAAGGACAAGCAGCAGATGTTTGCACATCACCTGTCCTCAGCACTGTGAAAATGCATTTATGCTTCAATAAGATTCCTGTTAGTATTTGGCTTCAGCTTAACTTCCATTATTTATTTGTGCACACGTCTGACTCAGCTATTTCAATGTATGTCAATGAAGTTCAAGCAGTATATAAACATTGTGCTAGCTGCATCTGGCAGCATACATTTGAAAGCCGACAGCTTCTTGTCTCTCTAAGTTTAAGTTTGAATAAATACACCTTAAGGATTGTGTTTGATTGCCGTCTCTCATTAACAGACAAGTGTTCCTGATTTGTGCTTTCACACAAGGGTGAATACTAGCACCATTATAGTTTTTTATCTACATATTCAAAGCCTCAGCGTACCTTTAACTGAACCCCCCCCCCCCCCCCCAAAACAAATGGGCAAAAATGCGGATGAAACATATTTAGACTATCCTCTACCCAGATGACATGATAGAATACTTTTAAATGTAACTCCAATAGGATTGCAGAGAACACAAAATGCTTTCTCCAAATACTGTTTACAATTTATCTGAAGATAAATATATTGAAATAGAAGATTATGATATTTGAAAAAAATAAAACTAAGTGGAAATTTAAGTAGAAATTGGAAAAGCAAATGCTAGGGAAAGTTTGATCACATATTTGAGTGTCACATTTTCAAGGAATCTCAGTTTTAAACAACATGTAGAGATTTTAGCTGCTTGTGTATTTACAAGCCATGCACTAATCAAATTAGGCACCACACTAGCACATAAATCTAGAGAGATGCTAAAGATGAAGTAAAAATCGTCAAAACCCTGCTATATGGAAGTGAAATCCTTGCAGAAAAAGAATGCATACAATTTCAGTCAATAGATGGATCAATCTGATCAGGCTTTAGCACACTGTACATACAACTAAAATAAATATCTTCATGTAGATTCCCTATGGGAAAGACTCTCCTCGATGTTTTTTGTGAAACTCGCTCTCAAAGGGAAAAGGGGGTGGATGTTATATATGAGGATGGGTCACATAACAGAGCAGATCAAAATCGAATTTATTATCACTACAGCACCTCAAATTCTTTTGCACAACTTTTCACATTGAAAGGCAGAATAAACTAATAACAGAAATGTGAAAACTGAATATTAGTCATCTATCTCCTATGAGGAGAACATCATTAACTACAAGAATATCACTTTATGCACCAAATCTGGGAGTATTTTTTAATAGTATGTATAGGAAATTAAGTGAAATGCTTGGAAATGCTATAAGTTAAGCAAGAAGTTTAAAACTGTGTTTAATTAACAGTATTTGTGAACAAGACTAGAGGCATATTTATGATAGGGTTTGCGTTGCTCTTGCACCAGCTAACTTGGTGCATGAATGACACAAGCCCAAAGTGTGATTTATCAAGCCACACAAGGACACCTTGTGGGGTCCTGAGTGGTTTGATAAATCTTGAGTAATGCAATACAGCACACATTTCTACATTGCTTTACTCTGCGGTAGGGAAGTGTTCCATGGGTGTTGCATGAGTGTTTCCATGCAACATCCATGGTATTTGACACATTTACTGATTTACCAAAAGTGGTAGGCCTTGGAATGCTCTGATGGAGCCTGCAGGGAAGTGGAAGTCAGTCTCTTCATCTGATGGCTCTTTTTAGTTGACTAGGAAGCAAGGGAGTTAACCAATTTACGATTTAACTTTCGTACAGCCCATTTGACCATGAAATGAGAACCACAAATCAGTATGTAAAGTTTACTAAGTTCATTACAAATTAATAATCAATTCAATGTAGGTGCAACTCAAGATCATATTATAAATGTTCAGTATCAGAACCGGCAAGCTGAAGTGTCGAAGTAGGTTCAGTCTCAGTAGCATAAGGCATCAAAACAATACAGGTACAGCAATACATATACTAAGGGACAGAAATTGGCTTTTCTTACAGAATTTCGGACCATCCTTTCTAAACATGAAAATAATTAAGGGTCATCTAATCCGGCTCTAAGCTAAAATGGGAATGATTAGAATATAGGGTTTCAGAGGATTCAATGAAAAAGGAAGGAATGTGTTAGCATAATGAAGACTCTAGTAGATGTCTTCTGTAAAACGGAAAACAGTGTTTAGCATAATGCTCCACACTAAGAAGGACAAAAGAAAGCAGAAAGGTCTGTACTTCCCAAAGTCTAAAGGGAATCTGCTGTGTGACTAACAGTTTGAACACTAACTTAAGACCAAAAGGTCCAGAAGCATCCATATCTCTTAAAACATCACCAAAAACCCAACTACTTCTCTTTCTCACAGTATGCATCTGCAAAATCTGTTGATTTTCCCATTCCACAGAGCTCTAATGGCCAATTTAACCTTGAGCGCCCTTGTTCCTTATACACAATGAATAGGAGACTTCTTCTGCACATTAAATTGTCCTGTTCTTGCCAAGATTTCTCTTCTCAGGCCTTACTATCTCTAATACACAATACTCCTTTCTCCATGAAATCACGAAAATGCACCTGCAGGTCAAAAAACAGAGGAAGGAAAAATACATTTCATATAAAGAAATAAAGGCCTAGTCGAGCTAACTTTAGTTAATTATTTTCAATGTTCACTTCTAATACACGATTATATGTGTACGCATAATGTTAGAATAAATGGAAATTCTAAATAAATTAATAATGATTACATATGCAATGTACTTTCAATAAATGCAGTGTATTTTGAAAGACATATATAAATGGAATGAGAACTACAAATCTTCATGTGCAACTAAACATAAGGGGCCAGATGTATCAAGATTCCAGTTAGCGATTCTCAAATAGCGATTTTTAAGAAATCGCTATTTAAGAAATGCAAAAAGCGGTGTATCAAAATTGTAAATCGCTAATAGTGATTTCTTAAAATTCGAGATGCAAATACCGAATCGCAAAACAAATTGCGATTCGGTAATTGAAAATCGCAAATAGCGAAAACGGCAAACTGGAACAGCCTGTAGCATCACAACCAGGAAGTGAGTCAGCCCATGCTGTTTCCAGGAGCCACACCCACAGGAGCAGGGAGAGAGACACAGCCCAGCACCAGGGAGCCAGCATTGTGAGCAAGCCAGGACCAAACTGCAACATGGCCGATGCTGGAAATGGGAAGGAGAAGGGAAACAGGAAGAGGAAGCTCAAATTCAGTGAGCAAGAATTGGAGGTGCTCACTGAGGAGGTTGTTATGAACCATGACAGACTATTTGGCAAGAACTCACTCCAAGTACATGAGAGTGAGAAGCGGAAACTCTGGTCTGACATCCAGACAAAAATTTGCGCAGTGGGTGTTGCACAGCGTTCTGTGGAGGAGATAGGCAAGCAATGGTATGACTTGAGTTCCCATGCCAAAGAGAAGGTGGCCAGCAGGCTAAAGGAGGCAAGGAGCACCGGAGGTGGACCATCCACCCAGACACTGTCCACCCCCATGGAAAACCTGGTGGGGTCCACATTGCTTCCAGAAGGTGTCAGTGGCGTTACTGATATTGACACCTCAGGGACACCCAGCAGCAGCAAAGGTAAGGCCAGTAATTATGTGTATCCCCATATGTTCATGTACAAATGCCCCTTAGGAAATAGCTATTAGCTTAATGCACAGTGAAACATAGTCCATGCCACATCTTACATTCAACACAACTATGCCTTATGGGAGTGGTAGTACACAACCCTAAGGTGAATACACAACATAAATAGCAAGATAGTGGTCAGCCGCATAGAGAAACACAACAAATGAACTAATAGTGACCCGATTTAATTGTACATTTAAAGCAACAATGCGAAAGTCTGTGAAAAATGCAAAAACTGTCATGCTGCACATTGTCCTTGAAGATGCTCCGGTCCCTGCTGCTGCAGGATCTGAAAAAGTGGGGGAACCAGAAACACAGCCACAGTCTGACTCAAATACCAGTGAGTCCTACAGTATTGCACCTACTAGACGCAGGGCAAGGGTGTTACCACTCCCAGAGTGTAACCTGGACTCAGATGAGATGCCAGAAGACGAACCCACACCACCACCAGAGGCTAGTCCTACAGGAAGACAGCAGTCCCTGCGCCAGCGCCAGTCAACTCCCCTCAGGAGGTGCCACGATGCAGGCAGACAGTGCACAGATGAGGGAGAGGGCCCATCAATCTTTGGCGGCCTTGAAGCTTCCATGCTGAAGGTGCAGCGCCTGCAATGCAAACACATGAGGTCATTGCACAGACAGTTTGTGACTCACAATTACAATATGGGATTACTACACAAGCAGTTGGAGTTTCTGATTGAGGGACAGCAAACAGCAGCTGAAAACACCAAGGAGTTGACACACGTCATTGGGGAACTCTGCACTGAGATACGGCAGGAGCGCATCAGCCAGCGCAGGCGCCATCACCATTTCTTGGGAAAGTTTGATAGCTTCTGTAGATCCGTCAATCGGCTTGCAAGTTCAACAGCCTTGATATCACGGCATGTCGTGGCCACACAGGTGGAGATGGCACATTGCAGTCGGGACGTTGTACAGGGATTGGTGCAAATAACCAACGTACTGGATGCAATGCAAACAGCACGCAGTGCCACAACCAGCGAACTGGGTGTTGGGGATAGTGAGGAGTCCTCTAGCCTCAGCAGTCTGACAGTCCCTGTGATTGATCCGAGGCGTTGCAGTGCTGGCACAGTACTGCATGTGAACCTGCTACAAGAGGTGCCAGCGAGGGCACTGAGCACTCAAGTGGAGTGCGTGGACGTAAGACGTGATGTTGAGGGCTACAGGGGACTACCTAAACATGTAGTATTACAGTTATACTATGATGCTAATAGTGTGACACTGTTAATCGTTCATGTCTGCCTACTGTGCATAGCTATATCCTATTGACACATTTGTTACCTGAAGTCAAGGTAATAAAGATGCTAACTAAAGAAATACATATTATTGAAGTGGAGTTGTCATTACTTACATCAAAAATGGTTGCTCGTAATGTCAGCATGTCTTTGCCTGCCCTTTGCTGCACTGCTCCTGTCTGCTGGTTGAAGGGGTGGTAAAGGATCATCATCATCATCATCTGAGTCCATCTCCGTGAGTTCCACTGGTATGCCCTTGGCGGTTCATAAGTTGTGCAAGATAGCACATGCGGCCACAATTTTGATGGCCTTCTCTGGGCTGTACTGTAGTGCACCTCCACTCTTATGGATGCACCTGAAGCGGCTCTTCAGCAGCCCAAAGGTGCACCACCACAATGCGGGTTGCCCTATGTGCAGCATTGTACCTCCTCTCTGCTGGAGTTGCAGGGCTCAGGTAGGGCGTCAGCATATAGGTGCACACAGCGTAGGCACTGTCTCCTGAATGCAAAGAGAGTAAAATGAGTATTTGTGAGATCTGACGTCGCACTTACATCAATGCAACATTGTAAACTATCAAATTACCTAGTAAATATCCTTCACCAAACTCCCCAGCTAGCAGTCTTGTGTGAATTCCGCTGTGGCGAAATATGTACGAGTCATGTGTGCTACCTGGGTATCTGGCCACGAGATCGGTACTGATGTGGGAGGCATTGCATATCACCTGTATGTTCATAGAATGATTGTTTTTACGGTTGCGATACACACACTCGCTGGACGATGGTGGACATATTGCTACATGTGTCCCATCAATGGCATCTATGTGGGAACTGTGCTATCTGGTAGAAATTAACCTTAGTTTGTTGTAATGCCTATGGGGTGTTGGGGAACAGTTGTGTTCTGCTCAGCATGGCATTGAGGAATGCATTGAAAAATCTAGAGAGGGCACTCTGTGATACCCCTCCAGCTGCTGCAATGACCCCTTGATAGCTCCCTGAGGCTAGTAGGTGTAGGGGGCATGTTAGCTGCACTTGGGTGGGTATGCTATTGGTCCTGTGTGTTGTGTGCTGCAGTATGGGTTGTAGCTCAGCTATCATGTCAAGTATCATGGCTGAGCTTAACCTGTACTTCTCATAGATTTCCTCCTGAGTCTGGTCAAAAAGGCTTATGCGCACTCTGAAAATGCATTCCTGTCTCCTCCTCCCTCTCCTCAAACCTGCCAAGATCCTCATTCTCCTCGCCATGACGTAAAGTGCAGCCATTGTGGAAGAGCAGCTGAGGCATTCTGGGCCTCTTTATATAGGTTGCACCTGGTTACCACCTGGTTTCAATTTGTGGTAAATTGCATGTGCAAAAGGCCATTCTGCGAACAATCGCAATTTGCGATTTTTTGATGCATCGCATTGCGATTCGTTTTTTGCGTGTCGCAATCAGTGTATCACAAATAGCGTCCTGATTTAGGGAATCGCTATCTGCAATTCGCTAATCGGTGTGACAATTTGCGTTTCGCAATTAGCGATTCGGTAATTCATATCGCTATTTGTGATACAGAGTTTGCGACACGCAAATTCATGTCTCATTTGCAAAAAAACGGCTTTCATACATCCCAAACGGCATTTTTGCATTCGCAAACGGACGATTTCTGCGATTCGCAGCGTTTGAGAATGCAAAAAGCTTTTATACATCTGGCCCTAGAACATTAGAACGCATATAAATATCCAGTTTCTACAGTGAATACACCTCAGTAGTATGTGTTTGGTGCTTCACTTTACATTAATAAAGTTAGGGCACACAGAGACTATAGTGTCAGGTACACACTCCAAGTTAACTATCAATGCCCATGTGGACAAATTAGCATGATCAAGCTTCATCACCTTGAAAACTCTGCGATGCATATTCCCCCACCTCGGATTTCCACACAAGGTGCAGGCTACTATCTCTGTTGTACTATCTAAACTGGATTATGCCAATGGCCTCTACCATGGATCATCTCTATCTATTATGAAAAAACTACAAAGTATTCAGAACTCAGCTGCCAGGCTACTATTATATGTAAAACCACAAGCCCACATCTACCCTGCCTTGAGAGCACTACACTGGTTACCGGTCGCCAGCACCTTCAAGCTGCTTTGTATCACCCACAAAGCTATACAAGGAACAGGCCGCTTTTCATCAGAAAAAAAATAACCAAATACATTCAACAAAGAAACCTCTGCCTCAAGATTGGCACCCAGTCTTAAAACACCACCATACAAGAAAAAGAAAATAGGCGGTACATCCTTATCTTTTCAAGCAGCTAACCTATGGAATTCATTACCCCCAAATATAAGATCCAAGGAAAACTATCTTGTTTTCCCAAGACTACTCAAGAGTTGGCTCTTTCCTTCATAATCTCCATATTCAAACAGCAATGGACTGCATATGCCTGTGTTGATAAATATTTATAATCTGATTATGTGTATATTTTAGATTTGTATAGTTCTTTAAGAAATATGTATAGTTACTATTTCATAATAATAAAGTATACACATAATATTTAAGCCTGTTTAACAAATGAATATTTACTCATGGTTAAATATATATATATATATATATATATATATATATATATATATATATATATATGTGTGTGTGTGTATGCATGTGTATATACAATTATATATATATGTGTGTGTGTGTGTGTGTGTATATACATTTATGTGTTTTTTATTCTAAACTTAACATGTTCATAGGTCATTGCAGAGCTCCTAGATAAGTTGTTATATTAGATACTTATGAATCCCTGCTTTCTTTTTTATATCACACTGAGCAAATGTTACCTTAACTGTTTAACAACAAGCATTTCACTATTGAAACATTGAGGAAAGATAAATGAATGTTATAAAAGTACACTTATTAATTAACATGAAATATTACAAATCTTGAAATTCTGTGTTTATACAATACAACTTTACTTCTCATATTATTTTACCCATTAATATATTCCTTGCACATATATAATTCCTTACTATATATTTACATATCTATTTATTCATTACTCTAGTCTTACTGTACTAGAGAAAAAATAAATACAAATAAATAAAATTAAATCTATAAATAAAATAACAAAAATAATATAAAAAAAATATGATGTTTACTCTCTCGTAAGCTTTACTCTGTCTCCCCATCACCCCATGTCTTTATCAATCTATTCTCTATCCCCACTCTTGACTCATCCCATCTCATTCTACTACTTTGATCTTCAAAATAACCCTGCTTAAGCCCTTCCCTCCTCTATCGCATCTAGCTCACCCCAAACCTCAGTTTACTACTACGATCTCCCTAACAGCCCCACTAAATTCCCCCCATTTATCTCACCTTTGACTCATCCAAAACCCCTTCTGCTATTATGATCTCCCTATCCCCTTTCCACAGACTTTTCCCTCCTCCATCTCTCCTTTACTCATCCCAAGCCTCATTCTATAACTTTAAACTCCCAATTAACACTTCTGGATTCTTCCCTTCTCTATCCCTCCATTACTCTAGTCAATCCAAATAACAATCCTCTGCTCATAAGAAGTCACACTAATACTAATACTGTACTCATATTTCCCTATACTAATCCACCACTAATTCCTCTTCGGTTCCGGAATAACGTGCTACTCCCTGAAAAGCGATTTGACGCCACGTCAGGGGTAGTAAGCATTATCTAAATACAATTACAATATATATTGCTTTTGTGACATGTAGGAGTGAAGCCTAAATTACGCTGCTCCAATACCCCTCTGATGGCAAATCTAGCTATCACAATCAAGTCTCTTATCAGATGGATCATGCATTTTCGTTTGGACTGTTCCAGATGTTTTATTTCATCATGGTACCCACACTGACTCTCCTCCAATTCTCTCCCTTTTGCTTGTATACTATTATACACTTTAAAGATCACAACTAGAGATATTATAGAAAGCACAATTATCATAAGGAGTCTCCAAATGGAACCCAATATTCCACTTCTCAAGTCTCCAAACCATTTGCTAACAGCAGCAAATCAATTTCCCATTGCTTCCCCAGCACCAGTTGCTTCTAACTTCTTTAAATCTTCATTCAAACCAGAATTATTCTTGATATATGCCTTCAAGTCTTTGCTCTTGTCAGGGATATATAGCATTGCTGGACCTTTATCATCCTGCAGATTCTGCCCTCTTTGGCGAAGGGAATTTCTAACGGTCTATTTTGTAAAACCATGGATCTCACAGCTGCCATTTCAGTATCTACAGCCAATAAAGCTCTTGCTGTACTAGTGGACAGTTTATCCACTATGGTAGACAACTTCCTAATCTTTGTCATTGAAAATCACACCTACAGATGGAATCATTGTGCCAAAGATGTCTCCCACTATGTCTCCAACATTAGTATTACATTTAGGTCTGAAATTTGTTTCCCATGCAGGATCATTAAAGTGTTCCACATTATGGGGGTGATTCTGACCGTGGCGGACGGCGGTCGCCGCCCACCAAGCGGTTCCCGCCGAAAGACCGCGGCGGTCATTCTGGGTTTCCCACTGGGCTGGCGGGCGACCGCCGAAAGTCCGCCCGCCAGCCCAGCGGGAAACACCCTTCCCACGAGGACGCCGGCTCAGAATGGAGCCGGCGGAGTGGGAAGGTGCGACGGGTGCAGTTGCACCCGTCGCGAATTTCAGTGTCTGCAAAGCAGACACTGAAATTCTTTGTGGGGCCCTCTTACGGGGGCCCCTGCAGTGCCCATGCCATTGGCATGGGCACTGCAGGGGCCCCCAGGGGCCCCGCGGCACCCCCTACCGCCATCCTGTTCCAGGATGGCGGTAGGGGGTGTCAGAATCCCCATGGCGGCGGCGGGAAGTCGGCGGTACACCGCCGACTTTCCGTTTCTGGCCGCGGCTGAACCGCCGCGGTCAGAATGCCCAGCGGTGCACCGCCAGCCTGTTGGTGGTGCTACCGCCGACCTCCGCCATGGCGGTAATTACCGCCAGGGTCAGAATGACCCCCATATATTTTCCAGAAGACTAGAACTAAATAACACATGCCCTCCCTTGGGCAACTTGAAATATGGAGGTTCTTCACAAATATAATTAACTCCAGAGATAACAGGATCTTTACCTGCCAAAACGAATTCCAAATTTCCTCTAACCTCAAATGTGTGACCACATTAACACTTTACCATGAATATAGTGTCAACTGAAGATTTATATGTAAGTATGCACAAGCTCCTTTCTAATTCCAACCCAAAGTCAAAGCTGCTTGATTTTCTGCCACTTGGTGCTTCATTTCTTCTCTAGCACACATATGCTGATTATTAAGGTCCTTGACTGTTTTTGACTGAGATTCCATATCTCTTATCCTATCTTCAACTAAATAGAGAAATGTCTTCTCAACAGCTGTCAAAATACAAGTCAAACTGTTTCAGTGATCATAGCGTCCAATGCCATAGTGGGTTTAAAGAACCTTTAATTAATCCCTTTAACACCGGGCGATGACTTAAATACTCAAGTATGGGAACTTCTGAAAAACGAAATCATAATTTGAAAAATAATACTGGAAATGATCCTGTCCACAGAAAATACTCAGTAAAAGAATACAAGCAACATCATAAGTCAGAGGAATT
This sequence comes from Pleurodeles waltl, assembly GCF_031143425.1. Classification (NCBI taxonomy): domain Eukaryota; kingdom Metazoa; phylum Chordata; class Amphibia; order Caudata; family Salamandridae; genus Pleurodeles; species Pleurodeles waltl. The sequence continues at coordinate 677,134,958 of NC_090449.1, read as the reverse complement.
TTATGGTAGGTAATGCCCTCTGCAGCAGATGCAGGCTATTTCATACATATATATAGCAATCCCTGGCATCCATAGTGTCAATGTACTGATAAAACCATTTAAAATAAGCATCTGAAGAAAAATCTCCTCTAGGTGTGTCTACATGTAATTGCCTAACATCAAGTGAATGCAAACTACTATAAATAGGAAAAAGTCTTTTAGGGTGTAATTGTAGATCTAGTCTCCACTAACCTAGAAGATATGGGGGAATACAATCCCACGAGTAAAACAATCAATACTACATGTACTGCTAGTAACACACCTGCTATTATGTACCTACGTCTACTATGGTTATTAGTTTCCATAACTTCTCCAAAATGAGACCGTTGGCGGCAGCAGAGTCTTCTCTGTCGATTTCCACTGGTATAAATGGCAAAACAAAGTTCAAACAAAATATAATGAAGTTATTTACAAAATCTTCGTGAGCCTTTCTTAACCCTACTCTTTGTTCTTCTAAATGACACTATTACGCTCCTTCGGCTGCCTTGGTAATCTTCATTCCCTCACAAAGTCTCTTTAAATGTCTCTAAAAAGTACACATTTGGGTGACCACACTGATAACAAATTGGGTCAGTCCACTCACAGTTCAACCACAAAGTTCAGTTCAGGAAAGTACAGATGGATTTGCACTGTTATCCTCAGAATCCAAAAATGCTCTCTCTCTATCATTGACAGCAAAGTATGTCCATTCAGGTGGAGAATATCTTCAACAAGATACCCTTTCTCTTTTTGACCTTGTTGCAGACCTTTCGTCCTTACTGTCAGTCAGGACAGAACCCTCAGTATCCTCTGGGATAATGTGAGGCACACTTCCCATAGGCAGACTCAGTCTCTCCCTCTCCTGCCTTGTCGGCCAGCGGTCTCCAGCTCACACTCAGACTTGCACATCACTAGGCCCTTCATCAGGGTCTGAATATGACTCATTCACCACCACACAATGTGACTCTCTTGTCTCATCTTCAGTTGTTGACTCATCCAGACCCTCCTCAAACTGAGCACCTACTGTTTCAGGCTCTTCTTGATCCACGGTTGCTTGTCCAACCTGCTCCTGCTGTCTCTCTGTTATGGCTAACGGTTCTGCAAGAGGTGGTGTCACATCATCAAGGGGACACTCAACTCTGTGAGTATAGGTGGAATGAATCCAGTTGGGGAGACCGCCACATTTGACAGCAGTAGTTGTCACAAGAATTACTTGGTAAAGCCAACACCACCAAGGTTCTAAGCATGTTTTCCTCACATGTTTCTTCACCAGGACCCAGTCGCTGGGACTGAGGTCATGCCACTGCTCCTGATGTGGCGAGGCTGTTGCTGTACCAACTTGGGGGATTTAGAATGCACCACATCAGCCAGTCCTTTGCAGTAGTCAAGAATCCGTTCATTTGTAATGTTCACAAGCAAACTTGAAGGTACAGCTGGCATTCTTGTTGCTCTGCCCATGATTATCTCATGGGGGGACAGTCTTATCCTCTGATCAGGGACACTGCGAAGACTAATCAATAGAAGAGACAAAGCATCAGGCCACTTCAAAAAGTTGAAGCACACAAGTTAGCTAGTCTGGATTTCAGTGTGCCATTTACCTGTTCCACTATTCCTGAAGCCTCAGGTTGATAACTGCAGTGTAGTCTTGTCTCCACTTCTAATGCTGCGCACAACAGTTTCAGGGCCTCATTAATGAAATTAATTTCTTGGTTGAACTCCAGTGAATTTGGGAATCTGAACCTGGGGATCAGTTCTTTCAACAACAATTTAGCTACTGTGAGACTGTCATCCCTCCTGGTTGGGTAAGGTTCAATCCAATGCAAGAAGATGCACACAACCACTAGGACATATCTCAGCCCACTGCACACAGGCCTTTTTATTTGATAAAGTCCACCTGCATCCTGTTAATTGGACTACCTTATCTTCCTATGTGGCTCAGTGTCACTGCAGGTCTTTTCTCTGCATTCATTTGTTACCACACAATATATATGTGACAAAATCCTTCAGCCATCAATCTAAATCTAAATCTAAATCTAAATCTAAATCTAAATCTGGGGTTAAATCAAGTTTGATGAAACAGAGGGACCATGGCATCCCTCCCTACCTGAGCAGGGCCATGAAAATGTCTAGCCATTTGGGACAACAGACTATCTGGCAACACAGGGCTTGCATCTGGTGAAATCCAAATGTCATCATCCCATTTGATACAATCTGCTCTGACTCAACTTTGCTATTCTGCCTATGACACTTCCTCTTGCAACCTCTTAGCTTCTTCCCATCTATCAGCTATTGTTAATAAAAGGTTGCGATTTGTGTCATCTATAACCATGTTTGAGTATTCACCATTGGATGCACAAGCTCCATGAGCACAGTATCTTGCGATTTCATGTGCACACTTGTTACCCACTGTCACATAGTCATCTTTACTGTGGTGTGCAGAGCATTTCACAACCGCAATCTGGCCAGGCAACTATAATGCTTCAAGCAGTTTGTTCACATACTCCCCATTTCTTATAGGAGACCCCAAAGAGTTCTTGAAACATCCTTGTGACCATAACCGTCCACAGTCGTGGACAACACCAAAGTTATACTGGCTATCAGTGAAAATTGTCTCTTTCAGCTGTTCAGAAACACAGCATGCTCTAGAAAGAGCGACTAATTCAGCCACTTGTGGGGATAGTGCTCCTGGAAGCCAGGAGGCTTCAACTACCCCTGGGACTGTACAGACTGTCTGGGCAGTTCTTAGATTTCCTTCATGGTCTCCCAAACAAGACCCATCAACAAACAGTATGAAATCAGACTCAGGTAGTGGCTGATCTTGAGTGTCTAGTCTTGGCTTGGTGCATAGTTCAGTGACATTGAGATAGTCATGCTCTACTTCATTATCTTCACCCTCCATTTCAGAAATGGGCAACAGTGTACAATACTTTCACATCTCTCTATGCTGACACCTACGGCCACCACTGCTTTAAGGCATTCAGGCAGCACTGCATCTACAGGGTCAAGGGTTCCATGTATCTGTGTAAGCACTGAGAAAGCACAGCCCTCCCTCTCTCATTGCAAAAAAGAGCAAATGCTTTTTTATAACCAGGCATACCTGGTTCCGGGGCAAAACAGAGATTTTGTCTCAGCTTTAGGAAAGCAATCAAGCAATCGTTATTCTAGGGTACCAGATCAGACACATCTTTATTGGTCAGCCACGTAAAAGCTTGGCCACTAGGAAAAAGTTGGATATCCACTGGCGACAGTAGCCCACCATTCCCAAAAACATCCTGACTTCTCTCTGAGTAGTTGTCAGATTCATATTTAGGATCGCTGACATTCTTTCTTGCAAAACCTTCCTCGCTCCCTTCTCATTGTGATGTCCGAGATGCAGGACCTCTTTTTGACAATACTGCAACTTACTCAAGGACACTTTGGCCCTCATTACAACACTGGCGTTTGGTGTAAAAGTGGTGGTAATACCGCCAACAAGCTGGCGGTAATTACTGCCAAATTATGACCGTGCGGGATAGATCTCAGATAGACAGCCAGTTTACCACACCGACCGCCAGGGCGGAAACAAAAGGCACCACGGTGGTAGCCGCCTACAGCGAGGCGGAAGTCAATGTTCCGCCCACCGTATTAAGACATGCCAATCTGACACCTTTTCCGGGGCGGTACCAACGACATCAAAAGCCTGGTGGAAACACTGCACAGAAGGGAAAGGACTCACCATTGGAGACACAGGGAACAACCACGCCACCATGGAGCCCAAGCTGCATGTCTTCCCCATGCTCTTCTACGTGCTGCTCCACCACAAACACCAATGACGGCAAAGACGACGACGGTGAGTACAGCCACCCAGCACACAAGGGAGGGGGGAGGAAAATGAGGGTGACACACACACACGCACAACACCCCCCGACATACACACACCATACACACAACCAGATGCACAAGAAAACAAGTGATTTCCCCTAAATCGGCTGAATAATGCAAGGACATAATGATTTTACTAAAGTGAGTGTAATAAGATCAACACAGTATAAATAAAAATATAGCCAATGTAACAGATATTTACAATTGTACAGTTCAAGGGACACTGCCCAGTCCTCAGTTTGCATGGGCCACATGGCTACAGGCCAAAGTCCAAGGCCCCACTTGTCACTTGCATCAACACAGAGAGAACACTGCAGGGGCATCAGTTGGTAAATAGGCAGGCACCTCAGGGGAATGGAGGAGCACCTCAGCCGGTTGATGAAACAAGACCACTGGTTCTGGAGGGGGCAACATGCCCTGTGCTTGCTCCTGGGGAGTGCAAGGCCACAGTCTCTCGAGTGGGTGACTAGCCCACATGCTCCGGAGGGGGCAACATGCCCTGTGCTTGGTCCTGGGGAGTGTAAGGCCACAGTCTCTCCAGTGGGTGACTTGCCCACATGCTCTGTAGGGGGCAACATGCCCTGTGCTTGGTCCTGGGGAGTGCAAGGCCAAAGTCTCTCGATTTGGTGTCTTCCCCACTGGTTCTGGATTGGGCATTGTGCCCTGTGCTCTTGATCCTGGGGAGGCTAGGGTAGGTGGGTGTCTTCCCCACTGGTTCTGGAGGGGGCATCGTGCCCTGTGCTCTTGATCCTGGGGAGGCTGGGGTAGGTGGGTGTCTTACCCACTGGTTCTGGAGGGGGCATTGTGCTCTGTGCTCTTGATCCTGGGGAGACTGGGGTTGGAGGGTGTCTTACCCACTGGTTCTAGAGGGGGCATTGTGCCCTGTGCTCTTGATCCTGGGGAGGCTGGGGTTGGTGAGTGTCTTACCCACTGGTTCTGGAGAAGGCATTGTGCCCTGTGCTCTTGATCCTGGGGCGTGCAAGGTCACAGTCTCTTAGGTGGGTGTCGTACCCACTGGATTTGCAGGGGGCAGGCCGCACAGCAGCCCATGGATGCAGCACTACATACCGTCCGCCGGCGGTGGCGGCTGCTCAGTGGTGGTAGTGGTGCTGCTGCAGCCGCTGGTGGGGGGAAGCCCCAGCCCATCCCCTGCAGCATCGGATGGCTGCCCACTGGTGGTGGTGGTGGTGCTGCTGCTGCTGGTGGGAGGAGGCTGCAGCCCATCCCCTGCAGCCTCGGATGGCTGCCCATTGGTGCTGGTGGTGGTGGTGCTGCTGCTGGTGGGAGGAGGCTGCAGTCCATCCCCTGCAGCCTTGGATGGCTGCCCACTGGTGGTGGTGGTGCTGCTGCTGCTGGTGGGGGGAGGCTCCAGCCCATCCCCTGCAGCCTCGGATGGCTGCACAACCATGGTTGGTGGTGAGGTCTCCGTCAGAGTTCTTGCCCTATGCCCCTTTCCTTTCCTGCCTGCTGGTGCTGGCTCCTTGGTTTTCCTGGCAGCAGCTGGGGCAGGCTCCTTCGTCTTCCTGGCAGCAGCTGGGGCAGGCTCTTTGGTCTTCCTGGCAGCAGCTGGGGTGGCTCCTTGGTCTTCCTGGCAGCAGCTAGTTAAGGATCCATACCCTTGAGGCTGCCTGGTGCAAGCTCTTTCACCCTCAAGACATGTGCCCTGGATCCTTTCCCACCACGAGTGGGTGTGGTGACTACTGGGCCCGTGGACTGGGTGGCTGAGGTACTTGGCTGGGTTTTTGGCACCCTGGTCAGACGTGCAGGATGGGGGGACAGGGGTAGGGAAGAGGTCAATGGTGGATAGGAAAAGCTTTTTAGGGACATTGGGGCTGGAAGAGGGAGAAGGTTTGGGAGTGGAGGAAGAGGGAGTGGTTGTAGGGGTTGTCTGCTGATTTTGGGTGCAGGTGCATGGGCTGGATGCTGTTGTGAGGTGGATGGCTGTTGGGTGTCTGAGTGCTTGCGTTTCTGTACTTTAGGAGGGGGGACAGACACAGTGGGAGAGGACACAGGGGACGTGTGCATGGCTGTCGTGGAGGTGTCTGCCAGTGAGGTTTGTGTTCTGCTAGGTGTAGTGGTGATGCTGGTAGTGGATGAGGATGTAGTGCATGCAGGTGTGAGTGTAGACGGAACTGGGAGGGAGGTGGAAGAGGAGGAGAAGGGGGAGACAGTGGAAATTGTGGATGTTGGTATGTCTGCATCTGGGTGGTGTTTGTGTGAGTGCCTGTGGGATGACGTGTGTTGCTTATGTTTGCCTGGGCCACTCTTGTGTGTTGTCTTGTGTGCATGCTCGTCTGCCTGTGTGCTTGGGATAGGTTGGGTTTGAGGGGAATGGGATTGGGAAGAGGAAGTTGGAGGGGGGAGGGTGGAAACAGCGACAATGGCTGCCATCAAAGAGGAGGCCAGAGCCTGGATCGATCTCTGTTGGGCCACCAAGCCAGTGTGAATGTCCTCCAGAAATGCATTAGTCTGTTGCATCTGGGCTGCCAGCCCCTGGATGGCATTCACAATAGTTGACTGCCCTACAGAGATGGAGCTCAGAAGGTCAAAAGCCTCCTCACTCAGGGGACCAGGGCTCACTGTGGCAGGGCCTAAGGTGCCTGGGGCAAAGTAGATGCCCACCCTCCTGGGTGAGTGGGCATGGGCAACTCGCTGAGGGGCTGCTGGGAGGGTCGGTGCTGGTCATGGGGTGGTGGCTGTAGCTGTAGCTGGGGTGGTCACAGAGGTGTCCACCACCACCAGGAAGCTTCCATCAGAGGAGGTATCTGCATCTGAACTGTCCCCTACAGTCTCTGCCGTGGTGTTCCCCTCGCCCTCCATCCCACTGGTGCCCTCACCGTCGGTGGACTCCGCCTCCTGGGTCCTGTGGGATGCAGCTCCCTCCGTCACCAGTGCCTCTGCTCCTCTGCCAGATGATGCTAATGCACGTAAGGACAGGGTGACAAAACAAAAAGGGGAGGAGACAAAGGATACTCTTGGTCAATGGCTGCACCAACACCACGGTTGGCATACACCGCACACTCACACACAGGGTACAGGCCTATGCACCATGCATTGCACTACCAATGATATTGCTAGCCACTAAGCCATAGGGAGGGGCACACACCGGCAAATCCAGCACACCTGGGACCCAGGCAGCCTTGACCAGTAGTGGATGCCTACGAGCTAGGTAGCAGGATTACCCCTTCAGGACCCTTGCCACCAGGGGATCTACGCTGCAATGTCAGGCCTGGTCTAGGGGCACCCACTGACACACATCCCCCACCCGGATACCACCCTACCATGTGTAAATTGTAATGATGGGCACTGTACTCACCCCCTTGTGGCTGCTGTGATGCCCTCAAGCGCCCTTCCAGCTCAGGATAGGCCACTGCCAGTATGCGGGCCATCAGGGGGTTCAGGGTTCAACGGGCACTCCTTTCTCATTGGGAGGCCATCCCCAGCTGGGCCTCCGCCGTCTTATGTGCCTGCGTCTCAGGTCCTCCCACCGTTTCCGACAGTGGGTGGTTCACCTGCCATAGACCCCCAGGGTCTGCACGTCCTTGGTGATGGCACGCCATATACCCTTCTTTTGATGGGCACTGACCTGCAGAGGGAATACACACAGGAAATAGTATTAGTCAGAAAGTCATGCCTGTTATACTTATGGCCCACCATAACCCTTCACATCACCATTTACACACACATGGCCCAGCACCCAACCTGTACGCCACCCAGGGGACATCCACCCACCCCCCTTACACGAGGCCTTCACACACCACTCCATGCATTCATGCCACATGCATCATGCCAACAGTGTACTCACCTGTTGGTCTGGAGACCCATACAGCAGTCCGTACTGGGGTAGGACCCCATCCGCCAGTCTCTCCAACTCTGCCGAAGTGAAGACAGGGGCCCCTTCCCCAGTCACATGGGTCATGGTAGGTTCCAGACACAGGTGACAGCAGCACATACGGTGTAGGTCCTCTCCTGCTGAAGGTCAAGTAGCAAGTGAGGAATCAGATAACAAATGGCGGTCACGTCCGCGGCGATGCATACCGTCACCGCCGGCGTACATCACCACTGGCCACTGTAACCCATAGGGCCCACTGTTAACCAATGAGGAGTTGCACGGCGGTTCCTGACCACCTCCCGCAATGGCGCACAACATCAGCGGAATTAACTCACTTCCACCTGTCCCTCCACACAGGACAGGTGGACGCCATTTCAGGGGGGGTGCAGGCCCTAGATAATTACTGGGTCACTGTTTAAATTTTGACATACAGGACAATTCTCACTGACCCATTACAATTTGACAGCCTGCTTTGTACTGTTGTTGCCCCATTGTTCAGTTTATGACTGACTCCTCACTCTTTTGCCCCATAGATTGCTACCGATGCAGATGAATAGGAGATGGAGACATACCACCATGTACAGACCCCTGGTGGACTGGGCAACAATGGAGGACAGGTACATCATCCTCACCTATAGTCTGGACGGGGCCACAGTGACAGAGCTGTGTGCCCAATTGGAGCCTGACCTGATATCTGCTATCCATTACCCCACTGGGATCCCCACTCTTGTGCAAGTTATATCAGTGCTCCATTTCCTGGCAACTGGTTCTTTCCAAGTGACAGTGGGCTAGGCAGCAGGAATGTCACAGCCAATGTTCTCAATTGTGCTGACCTGAGTGTTGTCTGCCCTGATTAAACACATGTGCAGCTACATTTTATTTCCCCAGGTGGAAGATTTGGCCACGGTGAAGGCTGACTTCTATACAATGGGACATATCCCCAATATAATTGGTGCAATTGATGGAACACATATTGCATTTGTCCTCCCCCGTCAAAATGAACAGGTGTTCAGAAATCGTAAGAGTTTCCACTCAATGAATGTAAAGATGGTGTGCTTGGCGGACCCGTACATCTCCCATGTCATTGCTAAGTATCCTGGGTCGGTGCATGATGCCTTTGTCCTGAGGAACAGCAGCATCCCAAATGTGATGGCCCAACTACAGAGGCACAGGGTGTGGCTAATAGGTGAGCCCTGGTCCCCACCTAGTATGTGTTGATGTGTGGGTATGGTGTGGGCCATATGGGATAGTGTGTGGCTAAATGTTGTCCCTCAATATTTGCAGGTGACTCTGGTTATCCCAACCTATCATGGCTACAGACCCCTGTGAGGAATGCCAGGACAAGGGCAGCAGAACGCTACAATGAGGCACATGGGCGAACCAGAAGGATCATAACAAGAACCTTTGACCTCCTGAAGGCCAGGTTTCGGTGCCTCCATCTCACAGGTGGATCCCTGTGCTACTCACCCAAGAAGGTCTGCCAAATAACAGTGGCATGCTGCATGTTGTACAACCTTGCCCTGAGACGCCATGTACCTTTTCGGCCGGAGGAGGAGGCTGGAGATGTCCGTGCGGCTGCAGTGGACCCTGTGGACAGTGAGGATGAGAATGAGGATGAGCAGTGATCAGACAATATTTCCAATGAAACACTGGTAAGACAGTGTTACTTCACATTTCGTTGTCATTATTTTGAAATTCTTTGGCACTGGCATGCTGTTATTTCCCACTTCTATGCCCACTTACTGTACCCTTTGGCAATTAATTTTACAGATGTTGGTGCCTCACAATAGCTCCTGGTGTGATCACTGCAGCCAACTACAGGTCTTTCATATGTGCTCATTTACTGTACAGTTGAGTTGCAATGTTTGTACATGGTTAAACGTATACATACTTAAAAAATGTGCCATACTCCATACTTCTATTTTTTCCAAGGGTGTTTATTGAAGTGCTAAGATATTGAGGGGAATTGCAATTGGATGGGGTGATAATGGAGGAAAGTCCAGGGTATAGTTCCAGTCTGTGGCACAGGTGCATTGTCCATGGGGACATAGGAAGGGGAGCAATGGCAGTTCAAGTTGGTCAGGGTGACAGAGTGGGACACAAGGGTGACAATCAGGAGAGTCTCATTTCCTGGTAGGGGTCTTGGCAATAGTCTCAGGCTTCTGTCTGGATCACAGGGAACGTTTGCAGGGTTTTTCTCCTTCTGCAGGGAGAAGGGTGCTGGTGGTCTTTGGGTCCTGTGGCAGGGCCTCCTGTCCAGTAGTGGTAGCGGAGGTGGAAGGCAGTTCAAATGTCTGGCTAGTGGCAGGGGCCAGCTGTTGTGATACTGCCTCCCTCACAATATTGGCCATGTCTGCCAGCACCCCTGCTATGGAGACCAGGGTGGTGTTGATGGCCTGCAAGTCCTCCCTGATCCCCTGGTACTGTCCCTCCTGCAGCCGCCTGTTCTCCTGCACATTGTCCAGGATATGGCCTATTGTGTCTTGGGAATGTTGGTATGCTCCCAGGATCTCTGCAAGTGCCTCCTGGAGAGTCGGTTCCCTGGGCCTGCCCTCACCCTGGCGCACAGAAGTCCTCTCAGTTTCCCTGTTGTCCTGTGCCTTTGTCCCCTGAACCGTGTGCCCACTGCCACTGACCCCAGGTCCCTGATTGTCTTGGGGGCGAGGTCAGGCCTGGGGTCCCTGTAGAGGTGGACACACTGCTGATTGACGTGTCCTGTGGACTGAGGTGTGGGTACGCTGAGTGGGTGCTGTGGTGGTGTTTCCAGATGGGGGAGGCTCTGTGGTTGTCTGTGACTGGGCTTGGGTAACCGACTGTCCTTAGGTCCCTGATGGGCCAGGTTGGTCATCCAGATCCAGGCGACCAGAGTTGCTGTCATCACTGTGGGTCTCTTCAGTTGGGGAACTGGATCTTGCTGGCACCTCCTCTCTGGCGACATTGGCTGGGATACCTGTGGGGATGTAAATGATGTGTTATTGTTTCTGTGTGCGACATATTGTGCATCGGTGGCTTGCCCTCTTTGGTTGTATTTGCCCTGGCAGCTTTCACTTGCGTAAGTTGGTAAGTGGTGGGCTAGCTGATTCTCTCTAGTGTGCATGATTTAGTGATAGGTGTCCATGCAGGGCTGTGAGTCATGTCCATGCATTGGTACAGCATGCAGGGCTTGCATTGGGATGAGTGAGATGTGATGGTGGGGTGTGTGGGAGGTGGTGGAGTGATGAGAGTGAGGGTGAGGGTGAGGGTATGTGATGTCATGCAGGTAGTGGGGTAATAGTAGTAGAGAGTTTACTTACCAGAGTCCAGTCCTCCTCCTACTCCGGCCAGGCCCTCAGGATGCATGTTTGCCTAGACTTGCTCCTCCCATGCTGTTAGTTGTGGGGGTCCACCGCCAGTCCTCTGTACAGCGAGTTGGTGTCTTGCTGCAATGGAATGTACCTTCTCCCATAGGTCGTTCCACCTCTTCCTGATGTCATCTCTAGTCTTGGATGCTGTTCCACAACATTGACCCTGTCCACGATCCTCTGACATAGCTCCATCTTCCTAGCTATCGATATCTGCTGCACCTGTGCTCCAAATAGCTGAGGCTCTACCCTGATGATTTCCTCCACCATGACCTTTAGCTCCACCTCAGAAAATCGGAGGTGTCTTTGTGGTGCCATGGGTGTTGTGTGAGGTGTGGAGGTGAGGGTGTGTTGGGGTCTGTGATGTGGGGTACGTGAGAGGTGTATAGGTGTGAGCAGTGTGTGGCTCTGGTTGTGTCAGTGGTCTTGCTGTCTCTCTCTGGTGGCAATTGTAGTCGTAAAGTGTTGTGGGTAATGTGTATGTGTGTTTTATAGTGGTGTGAGTGTGTGTGTGTGGTGTGTGTATGGGTGTCAGGTGTGTGTTGTTTGAATTGTCCAGTGTAGTGTTGTTTTGTTTGTGTGTGTGTATTTTGAGCCAGACGGTATGTACCGCCAATGATTTACCGCCATTGAATGTCCGCCGTGGTGATTTGTGGGTCATATTGTGATGGGCGTTGTTCTGTTGGCGTAACGTGTGGGTTTGGATACCACCAGTTTATCACTGACTTTTGGTGTGGCGGAATTGTGTATGTGGCTGAATAGTGACGGATTGGTGTGTGTGTGTCATAATATGGTAAACGGATATCCGCCGCAGCGGCGGTATGTTGGAGGCAGTCAGCGTGGCGGTAAGTGGGATTTACCACCAATGTCATGATGAGGACCTTTATGTCTATTCTTAGCCAAGTGGTTCAACATGGAAAGGGTGTCTTGCTCGCAAACGTCCTGTGTATCTGATGCAACCAACAATTTGTCAAAGTACTGCACTTGAACTGAGTTTCTGGGCATCACTAAGGGCTCAAGATTATTTTTAAGAATCTGATTGAAGATCAAAGGGATCTCTCTATACGCTTGTGGGACTTGGCACCATGAGAATTTACGGTTCTGGAGCCGAAACGCAAAGAAGAACGATCTGTCCTCATACAATGGTATGGAAAAGAAGGCCTAACATAAATCAATGGCAGTGAACCACTGAGCCTCATGTGGAGTTTGAAATAAAATCACAGCTATATTTGGTGCCACAGAACAACAGGTAACAACAATGGTGTTTATCTTTCCCAGGTCTTGGACAATGCAGTATTTACCGAGAAGCTACTGCAAGTCCATAATGGATGAGTTACTTGGGCTTGCCATTATCTACTTTAAAATGCCTTGTTGTATCATTGTGTCAGTCACTGGAGTGATCCCAGCAATTATTTTCGGGGGTCAGATTATACTGTGTTGTACTCAACATTTGGTTTCACTTTAATATGAAAAGGTTCAGCACATTTGATGAGACCTATGCCCTTTCGTGAAAAGTCCCAGACTTCAAGCTTCACTGTATCTCTAAGATCTGGTGGTAAGTCACCATTTGTCATCATAGGGAACAATCCAACATAAAGGCCATCTCTTGCCAATTTAAAGGCAACATTATCATCAGGAGTTTGCAACTCAACACTTTTCTGTGTACAGTAAATTGTACAATTAGGTTTGCACAGTAGATTCCTTCCTAAAAGATTTACCAGACTAGAATGACACACCACAAATTGGTGATGGTCTTCAAAGGGCTCTATTTTGACAGGTACTTGTTCTGCTACAAGGTGTGCCATTTATTTATTTGCGACTCCTAAAAGCTGGATTATTTTTCCAGAGAGGGGTACGTTTGGAACTTCCACTGCTCTAACAGTAGAGCGCATAGCACCAGCATCAATCAAAAAAGATATAGGGTGGCCATTCATTTCACCATCAACAAATGGATCACTCTGGTCTACCTGTAAGACTGCGCCAAGAATGTAATCTTCCTACTCCCTCATGCAGTATCATAATGACTGGCCAGAACTGTAATCCTCAAACGCTTCAAACATAGGAAACTGTTGAAGCACACCATGATTTTGGAACGCATTCTAATTTATGTTCGGAACTTGATTTAAATATAATCTGGGATCATCTGCATTTTGCTGTGGTATCAGGGCTTGTGGAACCTATAATACTGGAGCTTGAGGCACATTACATTTTGCATTCTCGGTCTCTGAACATTCTGTGACTGTATGGGGTTATTACCCTGGGGTTCTGTAGACCCTGAATTTTGAAGTTTTAGATGACATTCCCGTTTCCAATGCCCCAACTTATTACAATAATGATAATAATTCATATTTTTCAAAGTTGCCACATAATCCAAGTAATTCAGAACACCGCGTCCTCTACCTTGCTGTGGGAACCCGTTTCCACCTTGCATCATCGGTATTCCCTGCTGATACACTCCTGGCATAGGACCAACATTCCCTACAAAGGGCTGACTCTGTCCTCCTCTTCTCTGTGTGGCTTTCATTTGCACCACCATCAGTTTCTCCTTTAGTCTCTTTTGCTTCATCTCCAATTCATCACTGCAATATTTAGCATATTGCAAAATTGCATCAATTTATTTATTTTGCCAACCAATCAAATGCTGCTGAATCATCAAGCTAATCTCAGATCTCAATCCAGTAACAAATCTAGGTACAATATCCCATGTCTTTTACCACAACAGCCTTGATTCCCCTGTGCTGCTTAAACATTTGCAACAGTCTCTCACAATAGGCACGCACTGACTCTTTGGGCTGTTGGGTTGCCCTGTCAATCTTAACCCAATCAATGTCTTTAGCTGGTATCTTAAAGAAGGTCTTCACGTATTCACGCTTTTTCATCAGTAATGGTGACAGAGCATTTGTCACTGGATTTCGTTGTGGCTCCTTCTCTGGCAACTCTATAGCCACTTTACAATCTGCCCACAAATCATTTGGTACCACAGTGTCAATGAAAGCATTCAAATCCACCCATAGGACCTGCAAAATCTTCACAAACCGCTCAACCTGCATATACCACTCGAATGGCATTTCTCTCAATTTGGGGAACTCATTAATGAACAGTGCAAGATCACTTCCACTCCAAGGTATATGGACAAAACCTCCACCAGGCACTTCCCTCAATGGAAAAGCTGACGTTCCTTCTCCTTCCGCTATGACGGCTCTCCCTATGTCCCTTTATTATCTTCTTGTCCCACCTGCTTTCCCACTTACCTAACTCCCTCCATTTTCAAATGTTATGCATGAACTTCTTAATTTGCATTTTCATTCCTGGGCACTCGTGCTGCAAATGTCATTCTTATTAATATAGAAGCTATAGGTTCTCTGCAAGGAGTTGGTTCTGCTTAAATCTACATCATATTTTTGAGCCAATTAAGATAATTTATCATGTGCATGTCCTGCATGTTTAGTGACGTCTTTACACATAAACACAAGTTTGTTCTCTTGGTAGGTATCTAATCGGGAAAGATCAAGATTTCCTGATAACATTTTATCCAGTTCTAACTTTAATTTGACCACATCCACTGTATTTTCTCTTACTGGGGACTGAATTGTCTCACTACTTAATCCTGGGCTTGAACCTTCTCTCAAGTTTTCGACTGAACCTTTAAGCCAATCATCAAATTCTTTAGCACTAAGACCCATCTACGTTACAGGGTATTAGACACTATCCCTTCTCTGGGAGTATCCTAGTTAACACTTGGAGGTGAATTCCAAATGGGCATATGAAGGATTTGTGATCTTTTGGGCTGGTTCTCCTATTGGGTAAACCTGCTTGATTCACTGCTGAAGATACAGAAGCAACATTGGGTGTAGTTTCATGTACTTTCCATCCCTCCCTGTCGAGGGATGACAGGGACAGTACTTGACTCATTTACTCCAGTAGGGACAGTCAAAACATTTTTTGCAGCTCTTGATGACTCAGGTTTAAATAAAGGAACTGCGGGACCAATAGTGACTGTAACAGTAATTGTATACGGGGCAATCTGAAAAGCAGGATTAACATGGGTATTAATCCCTAAACTTCCTCCTATCTGGTTTTGATTCATATTTACTCCCATATTTACAGTTATGGACGCTGCTCCTGAATTTGCATTGGGAAGCACACCACTCATTCCCTCAACTTGGGTCTCGTCATATGGGTTGGATGCGCCAATACCAACACATCCAAGACTATGACTATCTTCATCTGTATTCTCTGTGTCTTTTGTTTTTTGCTCCTTCTTTTTCTTTGTCTTCCATTTCTCTTTCAATGCACGGTACAATCTAGCTCCCTCTATCATGTCAGTCCTCCACTCTTTTTGTTCCGCATCCCATCTAGCATCTGCACAAGTAGGCACTGCCTTTCTGACTCTTCCCTGATATCTTTCTTTCTGGTTAGCATGGGCTGCATGCTCCCGAGTGTTAAGTGCTTCATACTGTGCTGGTCTAGGTTATGGTTTCATTTCTTACAATATGCTCCTCAAATTATCAATGATTCTCAAACTAAATGTGCCATTTGCATGGAAACATCAATGCATCTGCTTTCTTTGTGATCTTATACCACTGATTCAACCAAATACATGTGTGAAGCAGGAAATAACTCTTTACCTACAATTCCTGTTTGACAGCAACAGCTAATAACAGCACAGTACTCTATGATGTACGCATCCAGTACCAGTGTGACTATACACCAACTGACCAATCCCAGCATGGCACACTGTGACGTCAGCCTCACTCCTCGCTGAGGCTCAACCTCCCTTACAATTTTTCATGAACGCACTCTCCTCAGCACTAAACACACATAGCAAAACACAAAGGCGCTCATTTTGAACATTGGCGGCTGAGACCGCCATGCTGATGGCGGCGGTAATGACCGCCACCGGCATGGCGGTCTCAGCCGCCAAATAATGAAGGCTGTGGGGACCGCCACAGGTGGCCTTCCACCACCGCCAGGCTACCGCCGCCAGGCAGCCTGACGATGGCGGAAATCATTATCCAACAGGGCAGCGCTGCAAGGATCATGATCCCTTTTCCTCCAGCCTTGCTCCGGGGCCCCCCTGGGGGCCCCTGCACTTCCCATGCACGTGGCATGGGCAGTGCATTACGGGTAGTGATCTGCACGACGGGTGGATGCTGCCATGTGGAGCCGCCGGCAATGTCCCAGCCCAGCAGAGAATTGTTTATGCGGCTGATGGGGTCTCGAGGGGGCGGGCGGTCAGTGAAATGACTGCCAGCATGAGCACGGCAGTAAACACTGCAGTGTTCATAATGACCCCCAAAGTAATTTCAACAAATACCTTTGATATTAAAGTACTTGATCATACAAGAAATAGTCCGAAGTGAGAACTTTCTGACCTATTCTTACTCATACCCAAATGAAACCTTGACCAGCTGGGAATCAGTCGGACTGGTGTAACTTCTCCCTGTGCACTTGGGATTCACCACACCAACTACACCTTACTAGGTCACAAAGATAAATGTCCCTATCTCAATTGTGCCGTGGATGATGTCTCCCGATGAGCACCACAAAACTTAGCAGATAATTACAATGCAGTATTTTCTACAACTCACACAGCAACTTAAAACATACCACTGCAAGCTAGCCATAAGCAATACAACACATGCACCTATTAATGCTCACTCCTCTGCTGTTACAACTCTGTCCTGAACTGCTGGAACTCCATCAATCCTCATATCAAACCATGGGCTTTAGAAGCTTGAATGGGACACTCTAACTTCCTACTTCAGTAACTAATCATCTGAAAAGCTACCATCTGATGGTGCGCACATGGAAGCGGAAATCAGTCTTCCTCCAATGGATCTTTTTAGTTGACTAGGAAGCAAGGGAGCAACCAATTTACAATGTAACTTTTGTGGAGCCCATTTGGCCACACAATGAGAACTAGGAGTTGGTATGCAAAGTTTAGTGAGTTTTTTGCAAATTAGTAATCAATCCAATATAGGTGCATATCAAGGTCATTCTATAAAGACACAGAATCAGAACAGTCAAACTGAAGTGCTGGAATGGGTTTAGTATTAATAGCATAAGGCATACAAAGAATACACTCACAGCAATAGATATACTAATTAAAGGAAATTGGAGTTCCTTAACGAAATTTGGATCATCCTTTCCAATCATGAACAGATTTAAGGATCATCTAATTCAGGCTCTAAGCTAAAATGGGAATGTTTAAAATAGAGGGTTTCAAAGAATTGAGGAAGAAAGGGAGGACGATGTCAGCATAATGAAGACTCAAGTAGTTGTCTTCTGAAAAAGGGAAACAGTGCTCAGCATGAAGCTACACTCTTACAAGGACAAAAGGAAGCACACAGGTCTCTACCTCTCAAAGTCTGAAGGGAATCTGCCATGTGTCAAACAGTACGAACACTAATTTAAGACCAACATTTTCAGAAGCATCTATAGCTCTTAACACATCACCTGAAAACCAATAACTTCTCTTTCTCATAGTGTTTATCTGCAACATCTGTTGATTTTCCCATCCCACAGAGCTTGAATGGCCAAGTTAAACTTGAGCCCCCTCGTTCCTGATACGTGATGAATAGGAGGCTTCTTCTGCTCATTAAATCGTCCTGTTCTTGCCAAGATTTCTCTTCTCACGTCTTACTATCTCTAATACACAATATTCTTTTCTCTAGCTATGAAATCAAAAAAATACACCTGCAAAGGAAAAGAAACATGCAGAACAAGGAAAAATACATTTCATGTTAAGAAATGAAGGCCTAGTTGATTATTTTCAATATGCGCTTCAAACACACAATTATATGTGCATGCATAATTTCTGAATAAATGCAAAGTGTAAATAAAATAATTCATGATTACATATGCAATGTGCTTTCAATAACTGGATTGAATCTTGAAAAAATATAAATGTGAATGAGAACTACGAATCTTCATGTGAAGCTAAATGTTTGAATATATACGTACATACATTTCTAGTTTCTACAGCGAATACACCTCAGTAATATGTTTTTGGTTCTTCAGTTTACATAAATAAAGGCACACAGAGTATATAGTGTCAGGTTCAGTTATGTATTGCTTCTGTGGCATGTAGGGATGAAGACTTAATTGCGCTTCTCTAGCATCAAAATGCTACGCCTTCCCATATGAGGCGTAGCGAGGAGAAATATCTTTATTTCTCCTTGTTAGTTCCTCTTTCTATGTCTGCTGCATCCTTCAGCAGACATAGAAAGAAGAATATGCCTCAGGGGACTGTTTGTGTGCAGGATGGTGTCCCTTTCTGCACAAAAACAATCCTCCTTCCTACACAGGCACCCTTGCACCAAAATATTTAAAAACAATTTGAAATTAACAGGTGTGGAAAATCCTCAAGCTATGGCATTATTCTGAAAGCCCTTTAGGTGGAGCCAGAGGACAAGTGAGGACCATTTGTGAAGCAACTATTTTTTTTTTACCCCTTTAGCACTTGTTGTTTTCGATAGAATCATCAAAGCCAGAATAAGCCGGAGGTCCAAGCTTTTGCTTGCACCAAGGACATCTCCACAGTATGTACAAAATAGAAACCATTGGAAAATATGATTGGGATTCGGCGAGAAACTAGACATTCTTTGCAGGAACACAACACGCAGTTAAAATTTCTTTGACATGACATGGGAACGAATCTTCCACAATTGCAAGCCTCAGTTACAAATGCTCTTTATACTGGTCCTCATTTTCTGCTGTTTAAGTGACTGTAATATCTCGCTTTGACTGCTGCCAAGCACGCTGAGACATGCCATGCAGCCTGGGATGCGACTGCAAGAAGTGCGCATTATTGGTACTGTGAGTGTTGGCTAAGCAGGACTCTCAAAAGCCTTTTCAGGCGGAAAAGTTCTAGTTTGCAATGTTAAACAAGGGCCCGAGCCCGTGAGTGTTGGCTGCATATTACGTTCATTGAAGAGCATTTTTCCGTGGCACAGTGAGGCTTCTTAAAGGAATATTACACAGCTCGTCTGCAGTAAAGCCCCGTGGTACCAACAGCACTTTGCAATTCAGCTGCCTCTCCAGTTCTGAACAATGTGGTTGCATCGCTCCAGTGGTTATTGGTGATTGATCAGCGAGAAACCAGTGCTGCGGTTCTTTTCAATTATTCTACATCCACTTCCGCTCCAACGTGCCTCCTAGTTGCCTGGCAATGGGAGCACGACTGTTCTCCTTGCCGGCAGATTTTTTTTTTGCTTCCTGTGCAATCATTTTAAACAAGGCACGGGCGGCCTACGCTTCAGCTTGAAATATTTCATTATTGAGTGCATCTCATGCAAATCAGCTGCAGGGTCGTAGCTTGGTCAGTACGATTGGTTGGGTGTGGGGGAATGTGGGATAAGCTTCAGAATGTTCAACACTCACACTGTCATATAATGTTAAAATACATAACACGACAAGCAGGGCACATGAGAGTGGCTGAGGAGGGCAGTGGAAAGGGAGACAAATGCGAATTCGTAGGGCTACTAAGTGAGAAAAAACACAATATTTTGTAAGATAACCAAAAATTTTGAAGACTTTCCAAGCATGGAGGGAAAGAGTGTATGTGCGTTTTTGTAAGTGTTTATGTAAAACTTCCGATTGAAAGCACCTGTACCTAACTTTTTACTGGTAAACTGGGGTGGCTCTTTCGCTATGGCGAAGGAGCGTCGCCTCACTGGCTGTGCCAGAAGTAGAAAACTGAAACAATAGCTTACTATTGTTTTAGTTTTGTGCTTCTGGCACAGCCAGCACTGCAGGGAGGGGTGGATCTGGGTCATGGGAGGTGGAAAGGGCTAGGAGGGAGAGTGCACCTAAGTGCGCATGTGTGTTTGGCTGTCCAGACACACATGCGCTCTTTGGTTTCTCCAGCCCACTGAAGGTACGCCTCTGATTAGCTGTTTACTTAGGCACAGAATGTTTCCACTTCTTCTGCTATTTGTGGCTGGTGTATGTTTTTGTAGTTTTATAAATATTATTCTATGGCTTTTAGTGCCACTCATTGCTGTTGAGAACTGTGTTTTCTTCCACTCAGCACAGCATCATCTTCCTCAACAGGGACAAAAAATACACTCACTCTCTAAACAACATTATGCACACAACTGCATTGTATCATCATGAAAGCAGAACAGTAAAGGGGCCACAAGAAACAGGACATAACCCTTCTACCTTTTCCCAAGCAAACTAACAACCGAGGATTCTGGCAACCCTCCCTTTTACTGTTACACAACAATGAAATTCACCAGCATTACCTGTATAAACAACAACTGCTGGTTTAGCTTTTGCTGTTAGTGAAATGCAATCTGTTTCACACTTGAAACATAAAGAAAGAGGCACAGAATTTTGATTTATGTAATTTATTCTACAAGATATTCCCTGGAGAAGTAGAATAACACAATGAAACGCATGTTGGATGTAACACAGGGCACCTTTAACTGTAAGTGGGCAATACTAACCTGATGCATAGGAAATTCATGCCAATTTGCACTTGTTTGGTTCTATTACCAAGATAAGATTGGATCCAGTTTAATGCTAAGCCATCAGCAGCAATCCCACATAATCAGGACAAAAACATAGTGAGTGAGGTGGTGTTGAAAGCTGCTGATAGACCTTACAAGGTGAGTGTGGTACTTCAACCCTCATCATGAAGCCACCTCATTTTATCAGCTATAGTGATCAAGGCTGTCTCAGTGTAATGGAGTGGCAGGAATCCCGATTGCCTGATATCAAGTGAACCCTGGGTATTTAGAAAGGATGATAAGACATTGTTCATGTTTTCCTATAATGTTAATTGGGAGGGGTACTAATTACGCTGGTCTGAAGTTGGTCATGCCCGTTGAGTTCTGCATTGGTGTTTTTTGAAAAGGGCATTTTTATGGTTTGTTTCCAGGTTGTTTGTATTTAGCCCAAGTTCAAAGAAAGATTGCATTGCTGGACTAAAGATACTGCCAGCATATTGGCAACACTGTGCCAGAACTTAACCGAGCAGTGTTTGTAGATGAATGTGATTTGATGGAAAGCAGTAACTTCAGTAGAGCTGGGAGATTCTCTATTCTTAGGTGAATCTCTGTGTTCTCCAAGCTTGTGGAGCTATAGGTGGTGGTAACTTTTCTCCAACTTCATGTCCTCACAGTTAGCGACTTCCCAGTACTAGGATGCACTGACCCCTAGTTCCAGGAAAAGAAAATTACATAGTGGCCAGTCCATATAATAGGTAGGCTGTTGACAGATTGAATGTTTTGTTCTGTGTTGAAAATATGGATGGTGTGTCAGCACACTTTGTAGGAACAGACACAAAGGCCCTCATTTTGACTTTAGTGGTCTTTTGCAAAGACCGCCAAAGCCGCGGGCGCCAGAAGACTGCCAGTGCTGGCTGTCTTCCGCCCACCAGATCACGAGTACTGAAGGATTTCTGCCACATTTTGGGTGGAAATCTTTCAGTAGTCGTGCTGGCGGTCGGAGGTGCACGGCGGTTCCACCACCGGCCCACCCCGCCAAAAGGACTCCACCAGCTGTATTATGAGCAGTAATACGGCCTGGTGGTGTCCTGATGACTGGGCGCTGCCGGTGGTGGAAGCGCCCGTTCCCTGGCGGATGACCTTCTCGCGGGAAAAGGTAAGTCGGGTGTCTGACAGGGGAGGGTGGTGTAAGGGTAGGGGATGTTGTGTTTGAGTTGGTGTTGTCTGCATGTGGGAATGTAAGTGTGTATGCATGGTTGTATGTATGTGTGGTTGAATGTATGTGTGTATGCGTGGTTGAATGCGTGTATGGATGTTGAAGTGAGTGCGTGTATGGATGCCTGTGAGTGAATGCGTGTATGTCAGTGTTGGTGTATGAGTTTATGCAGGGTGCATGAATGAGTGTATGTGGGGTGTGTGTGGGTGTCTGTGTGCGTACATGTGGGGGGCGCTGTACTAGAGAGGGGTGCTGTACTAGAAAGGTGGTGGGGCGCTATACTAGAGAGGGGTGGGGCGCTGTTCTGGTGGGGGGT
Source organism: Pleurodeles waltl (assembly GCF_031143425.1). Lineage (NCBI taxonomy): Eukaryota > Metazoa > Chordata > Amphibia > Caudata > Salamandridae > Pleurodeles > Pleurodeles waltl. The sequence goes on along the minus strand of NC_090449.1, from coordinate 677,112,916 downwards.
TGTGGTATGGAGGGGGTGAGGGTATTAGGCTTGCAGGAGGGTGTGGGGGAGTCATCTGCCGGTGACAGTAAAGAAATTTCCTGTCACCGGTAGCCTTTCCACCAGGGTTTTTGTGGCGGTGCTACTGCCGCTGAAACCCTGGTGGAAAGCCAGCTCCTAATATTTCCGGTGGTCTTCATTGGACCACCAGGTCGGAGATGCTAATCTCCGGCCCGGCGGGTCCATCCGCCCTGGAGGTATAAGTGGGAATGTGACAGGTTGGCAAAGGCCAACCCGCCACACTCATAATGTGGCGGTCTAATGAGGGCCAAAGTGTTTCAGTCCTTACAAACAGCAAGAATCAAGACATTCCAATGAATACAGCTCTGCATTTTGTTCTGCCCAAACGTTAAAATCCTATACCATTAGTAGAATTGTTATTTGAATTATGTGGGTTGCTAAAATAATTAAACAAGTAAAAATGAAATCATATTGTGGGGGTCTGTAGTGTCGCCTAGGCTCTCATTATCCTAATGAGACTACTGGATTTGAGCGGCAGAATCGCCTGTGGTGTGGGGGACTGAGTCTAACCCACTGCAGGTGACACCTGTCGGCCTAATCCAGGTTTTGCTCCGGCTAACTAGCAGTGCCTCATCTACACCCAAGAGTGGGGATGATTGGGCAGCTGAGCGCATGAGACAATTGACTCCTCAGGGAAATCGTGGTCACTCAGATCGCATCCGTTTCTCTCAGTTACATTAGTCTCACATATACAAGAACAACAAGAGGCAGTATATGTTTCAGTAAGGTTTTAATGAAGCAACTGCATCTTAGATAATAAAGCATGTACTGCAATAACCAGGACGATGAAGCATGACAGGATTAAAATTGTGACAAGGAGAGTAAAGCATAAAAATAACGCTACCATATTGTCACCAGAACCATTGAAATAATTCCTACCTAGGCTATGTTAGAGCACAGCATATTAAGCTCCAGTTCTGCCCTTCAGGTTTCCCTAGGTAGGCATCATCCCTCATACCTGAGCAAGAGACCTGTAGCCTACAGAAGCAGCGTAGCGAAGCGTTCAGCAATTAGCATACAGTTGTGGTCATCTGGCTGAAATCTTCCTCTAACATGTATGGGACAGATAAGTGTTTTTATAATAAAACAGCTGATATTCTGAGAAAATGTCCCTACGTAAGGATGTCTGTGTTTCTATGAACACTAGAGACAAAGCGTTACCACGTTTACCGGCGACCTATCTTACTGCAGCCTTGAGAAAAGCATAGAGTGAAAGAAATGTCTTGTTTAAGAACGCAGTGCTGACCTAGGCAAAGAACAGCTAGATAGAGAGAAACAAAACAAGACTGCAAATTTGGCTATTGTTAAAATAGTAAACGAAGCTGAATAAAATATATCTAGGTTAAAGTGCACAGCGGCAGGTCTAGTTTGCTAAAATAACTTGTATTGAGCTATAACTATAATGGCCACACAAGAGTAGATGAGCAGATTTTGTATAGGAACAGGATGGTGAACGCTCAAGTCCAACCTTTAAAGTTGTCACATTGTTCAGATTTTCTATCAGAATCATTATTGCCACAAATTCATTTTTAAAAACTATTGGCACTTCACCTCATCTGCAAGTTACTGTACCTGCACTAGCAATCTTGTATTTATCTGGCAATTCATATCTCTCAGAATGGCACCCTTGAACATGATCAGTAATTGCAGGGAATTCTTGAATGCTAACCTTCTGGCTGCTCAGCCGGCGAGTTCTTCTAAGGTTAAAGTACACAGTCAATGAATAAACACAGTTAAATCAATCGCTTCCCTCTAAATTTCAAAGTACTAATGTGCAAAAGGTACTTGTTTTTTAAAGAATCATACCTCTGCTTTCCAGTGTGAATGTGATCAACTACAATTTATATCTCCCAGAATGACGCCCTTGCACATGCTCAGTAAGTACTGAGAAAGCTAGACTGCTAACATTCCCAGAAGTCAGTAGGTGACTGCTACTAAGTTTAAAAACACTGTTAATGAATAAACACGGTTGAAACAGTCTCTCCCTTATATATTTCTTAGTACAAATGTATAAAATGTGTTCGTTTTTTAAAAGTAATACCACTCCTTTCTAGCATCTCAGTTGCAGCCCTGCTAAATTTCCCAGGACCATGTGTGGTGTGCTGCTCCAGTCCAAGTTTTTCCTTTAAATTCTGGAACTTGTCATTTTGTTTATTCCATTACAAAACATGATTACAAGCCCCAGAATTCAGAAGAAAAAACTTGGACTGGAACAGCACATCACACGTGGACCTGGGTAACTTGACAGCTATGCTCAGTGAGCTTTAGGGCACTCTCACAAGGTAGAACTAAAGGTTTCAAGTGTATCTCTGTGGTTTTGAAATCACATTTTGTAACTAGTTTTAGCATCGTGAACATTATTACTACAGTGGTGGAAATGAACCGTGGACATCATGTGGGGTTTGCTATAATCAAACATGGCCTTCACATGAAGTCCATTGATTATATTTCAACTAGGGTTGCTACCTAACCAGTTTTCTACTGCGTACATTCAAACATTTTAGAAGAGGAGTGAGGATGTATTTCTTCCATTGACTTCTATTGCAAGTAAGGCAATTTCAGGTGGGGGACAGCCAAAATAAATAAATTTTTGGCTTAAAAAACGCGGTTCTCACACTTTAATCAGGCCTATTGGCATGGTATTTTGATGTCCTGTCAGTATTATGAATGCTGAATTTTTATTAATAAATAGTTATGTATTCTGAATGTTGAATCTGCATAGAATTTTGATTTACTTTAGAAAATAATGCACGCCATGGACAATGTGCCTACTTGAGTGGCCGTCAGTAATCATGAAGTGTCCTTATTAATTGCTTATTAAAGGGGTTGATGTGCTCATGTTTAGATTAATGTAGTAGTATGTTATATTAATGATTACTTATTATATATTTTCTTTTCTAATTGTAGGCCTTAAATTAGCGAGGTTTTGGGCCTCGTTACACAGCCTCATGTTAAGTTGCACTGTTTAAATAATTCCCATAAAATGGCTGTTTAGAAAAATTAATACTTGTATTGTTTCACTGAGTGTACCAAAAGCAAGCAGATGTTTAACGCTCTCATGAGAAACTGCTTGTTAGAAAATCTTGTACTAGTAGAAGCGACAATGTAAAGTTTAGTGTGTGAGAAAGCAATGTTCCCAGGAGCTGACAATGGATACACTGACTGAAGGACAGAGAGATACAAAATTGTTACGAGTCCAAGGATGGGAACAGGAGAAGAGGAGCCAATCATGGACATGTGAAAGAAAGTTTAGTTATATCTTATATATTGGGAGTTCTACTTTCATTGGACTGAATGTAAATGTACGATTCTTTGACCAATGGCAATGTAGGAAGAGTTTTAGATGATTTTAACTTATCCTGACCGCACCGAGAGGGATGAGATTATTCTCATTTCCCTTCTCCACTGATGAGGTGTACTGCCTTGATTCTGCTACTTAGAAAATTCTATCTTTAACTGTATTGCTTAACTTTGGATGCTGAATGCTGATCCTTAGTCTTTGCTTTGCAAATGGTTCGGATAGTTTAGAGCCCAAGTTCTGAACCATTCCCTTTCATGGTCTGATGCCGATGCTGACCGAACTGATGTCCAGTTGACGGAGACAGTCACAGCTTGCTGATCCTTACCGAGGTAAACTAAATGTCATTGTTTTGATGTAATTTGTCTTTTGTTTCTAGGCATCAACCACTAATTTTGATAGAGCCATAGTTAGATGTCTTTCCAAATTTATGTTGACTAAATTGTTTTGCATGAAGTCCAAACATGTTATTCTATTCAGTGAGGGATGACCCCAAAGTAGGTTGCCATTATTAAATGATTGATGTTACTCAGTTACTGAATTTAAATGTATGCTATTTCCAATGCACAGTTATTCTGATTTGCACTATAATTACAGAGTGTGTAATAATTCATGCTTGGGTTCAATTGAGATTCTTTAGACGATTTAGTCAACCAGTGTTGTTTCTGTATGTATACCATCTGATTTTGAGATTGAGTTATGTGATGTTAGCATTGTTAATATAAGGAAATAAATATTCAACTTTTTACATAAAGGTGTGGTTATTCATGGTCAAAGGGGTCTTGTTGCGTGGAATTACTGACTCCAAAAATTATTGATACTGTTGATTGATATTTGTTGATGAGATGTATTGAAATTGAGTCCCCTTATAATTAAACATAAGAACCCAAAACGGGTCAGGTGCCCTCACAGAGATGTTAGCAGAGTATGATGATAAGTCTCCGTAGGAGCCCATCATTATAAGGTCAGTCATTTGCCTTTGCCCTCTAGAGAAGGTAAGAGAGTAGGATTGTTATGTTTCCTTAAGAGGCCACCAAGAAAGTTTCCCCTTGAGAAACAACTGGTCCCCAGAGATGGTAGTGGGGTAATGGTTACTCCCAGAAAGAGATAAAATAATTCACAGATTGGGTAAGAGCAATTGGTGAAAGTCCAGATTTTCAGATTCAGTGATGCAAAGTGGAAAGAAAATGTGTCCCTAAGAACTTAGGATGACTTTCCAAGAACCTTGGAGCTTGCCAATGATTGTTTAAAGATGTCCTCGGCGTTCTAGTGACAGTGTGAGTGGGATAGGTTTTGCGCTTGCACAGTTTATGCAAATCACAGGTGAATTGTGATGTTTGTGAGGGTTTAGGGAGTCTACGTACCCCAAATAAAGGTGTTGAAGGAGTTTTCGTACTCCAAATGAAGCAGTTGAAGGGGTTTGCGTACTCCGAAGTGTGAGAGTAGGGAAGTCATCGAACCTCACATGTGTGTTGCGCTTTGTGCTCAAAAATTGTCCATGTGGTTGTTTGTATATGGCCCCTGCGAGGCCTAAGACTCCGGAGTATATTGAAAAGTGTATGAGACACTTGGTTTATTGTTGTAATTTGTCTGGTTTAATAGGTCAATCAGGCATGGTTGACAAACTTGAGAGTGCGTGTTAAAGAGAGTGAAAGGTTTTTCAACTAAGATCTGACGAGTCCTGGGTGGACGGGGACAGACCCACTGATCAGTTGAGAGTAAAATTTACAAGTCGAATTTTGCTTGCGAATCAGGGAAACTGAGAAAGAAAGAGTAGCTGCTAGAGCGAAAGGCAGTCAGTGAAAAATCTGCAAGGTTTCTGAAATGATTGTGCTACCCTACCTGTAGTAAACTGACAAATTGGGATTTGATTTTGTATAGTGCTCGCAATAATTTTGCATTCGTTTTGTGTGAGACTGAGTTTAGGAGGACAAGCCGAAAGACTTTGTCAGCCTCTGAAGGTATGAGTGTGATGTCATTAGAGCCTAGCTGGGATAGGTTGGTTAGTGAGAAGAGTCGCGCACGGATTGGCGGACAACTGTGAAGCGCAATTGGTTAAGAATTTTGGCGAAAAAGATTTTGAGATTGAAAGTAATTTCCTGATTTGATTGAAAGTACCATAAAGTCGCAGAGATTAAATTTTTCAAAGCTTTGAAGAGTGCCCTAAGGGGAGATATATATATTCCAATGAGAAAAGGGGAAATTACACCACCAGAAGGTACACCCGCCTATATTGTATTAGAAGAGCAGGGTGCTGCGCCATGCCTTTGGCTGAAATAATGGTGTGAAGTGACAGCGAAAGATGGGAGTTTACCATTTCTGCCCATGGAACATTTGATTTGAGAAGCCTAGAGAATTTGTGGAGAGTATTATATGATTTGAAACCTCCTCCAAGACCAGCACAGTTCGAAGCTTTTACAATTTAGGATTTAGTAGCTACACAGCAACAGCAATTGAAATTCGTGAGAAGGATGAGAAAAGCTGAGAAGAGACTAGCGGAGGCTAGATAGGATAGTGATCAGAAATTTTGGAGAACTGAGATTTTATAGATTTTAAGTTGTTTCCTGCAATTACACAAGATAATGAAAACGAAGCTAGAAAAAGTACCAGAAAGACAAATTTGTATTCTTCTAATGACAAAGAGCAGAAATCCACAGAATCTAGAAAGTCTTTGACACATGATGAAGTCAAATGATGATAAATTAATTTTACAGTTACTGAGAAATCGTCCCCCGCGATATGCAGCTCATGAGAGAAGTTCAAACACTAGTGTAGATCCTACAGCTCCGATATCGGTTGAATCAACTCAGAGCCAGATACAGGTTGTCATAATTCTCCAGTTCAAAAGCCTACGCTGCAAATGGATGTTCCCAGAATTTACCCAGATGTACCCATTATAGATACTGCAGCAAACTTGATAGTACTGACGGGACAAGTTTACCAGAAGCCAACATTAGTCCAGATAGAGTCCACCCCGATACAGCCACAGACAGTTTGAAGATACAACTCCATAACAGGGTGACAGACAGAAATGTTCACCTTGAGAAATCAGAATACAGGAATAGTGCATCTATAAGACCAAATATCAGACCAAGCCCAGATGCAGTGTCAGTACCAGTTACCATAGGTCCAGTCATGCCATTGTTTGCCCAGGGAATTAACGAGAACAGTGAGCAGAAGTCTCTGAATCCGAGCGCAGAAAGAGAGAGAAACAACACGGATGTAAGAATGACAACTCCCATGACACCGACGTTTGATGTAACAGGTCCGTTAATTGATTTAAGTCCTTTAAGGACTCCTCCAAACAATGAGGTGAGATTATATATAGGTCCAAATCCAAGCATGGCGACACCAGAAACCCTGAATCTGACATTACAGCAAGTGCCAGGTGTGAGTAACAATAATGTTACGTTACAAGGTTTGACAGCTCAGCAGTTAACTGAATGGTTAGAGAGGTTGAGTACTACTCAAGGAGATCTTAATGGAGGAAGTGCCCTGAATTGGACAAGGCGTAGGCTAGAGGCAGAAGACCTAATTGAGGGAACCATGGGGTTAGACAAGATTGACACATTCAAGAAAGACGAGTTGCTTTACCTATGCAAGTGGATTACTAACAAGGCAGGAATAGTGCATCAGAAAGTAGCAGACTTAGCAGAGAAATATGACATAGAAATGGAGAAAATGAAGCACTTGAAGAGGAGTTACAGATTAGATTTTGATTCAAAAGATTTTGGGAACTTGAGAATACCAGGAATGAAAATTCACCTAAAGGAATTGATAAAGAGCATTCAAACATGGGGAGCATTAGACAAATTGGAAGTCAGATGGGTGAAGAAAAGGGATTCTGCAAGTGTTACTGCAAAGGTGCAGCAGGTTGAGGACCCAGTGAAAAATCAACCAATGAGAGATTCCAGGAGGGGATTTTGTCCATGTCCCTGGGAGTAGAAATGACTTTCTCTTGTTTATAAACGATTATCCCAGGTTGAGCGAGAAGCCAGTTGAATGGTACCAGCAGAAAGGCAAGTTTGTGAAACTCACAAAATGCCTGTGGGAGGACTTGAACACCCTGTTAGAGATAGTTGTTCCAGCAGACTTATGTGTGGAGTGCAAGAGGAACATAGATTAGCCGATGAGAGAACCTCAGAAAGATCCAGCAACAGATGCATCTTCTCCTGATGTAATGAAATATTACTATAAGGTGATTGAATTTTTTAAAACAAGAATTTCACTCAAGAATAGTGACTGACAGTGAGTAGACAGGACAGCCCAGGAAGCAAAGGAGTCAATACATGCCTATTATGAGAGATTGTTGCAGGCATTCAAACATTACAGTGGTACAGAGACAATTGAGCCGAAAGTCATGATTCATTTTGTGTTCAGATTTGTTGAAGAATTGAGACCTGAAATTAGCCAGATGATTAAGATGATTAAGAGTCATTTGATTTGCTGGCAAGCAAAGCCGATTGATGAAGTGCAAAGTACTGTAGTTATGAGATTGAGCTGAAGCAGAGAAAGTTGAAAGAAAAGGCAATGGTGATGCAGATCAAAGTGGCACAAACAGGAATGCAGGGACATTTTCCGCAACAACAGCAGCAGGAAAACATAGTGTTTTAAAATCAGGTAAGAGGTAGAGGTCGTGGAGAACGGGAAATGTGAATCGTAGTCCTGATTTGAATACTGTGGTGGTTCAGAATGATGTGCAGGGAATGAAGAGATTGTTGCCATGTCATGCTTGTGGAGGCCTCAGACATTGAAGGGGGCGTGTCCACTGTTAGGTCAGGAAGGTGTTGTTCAGCAAAGGAGTGATATCAATTCTTTTCAAAACCCAAGAGGACTGAGAATGAGAGGTCATAATCAAAATTTTCAAAGCAATGTGAATCAGATACAAAGTTTTCAGCCCATGCAACAGGTGCAAATGCCACGTTTGCAGATGCCACAGTCACAGCCAATGCAACTGCCAATTCAAATGGTACCTAGACAGCAACTTCAAATACCTCAAGCCCTAAATGGTGCAGCAGCATTGGATGCTTCCTCAGCAGGTCACAGGTCAAAGATTTAATCAGAGTAACAACAGTGTGCACCAATTCCCCTTACATAGTGTGAATGGAATAAATGATGATTGGGTGAGTGATAGTTCAGATGAAGAAGAATGTGTGCTTGCTGCTTCCCTATAAGTATATCAGAAAGTTCCATATGTAAAGTGAAAAGTAATGGGTCACAAAGTTTCATTCTTGGTTGACATAGGAGCTACACGCTCTCCAGTAAGAACTGCAGAAGTTCCAAACTTGCCCCTTTCAGAAAAAATGGTCCAGATTGTAGGAGTCACAAATCAATTTTTGACCAAACCAATTACAGAACCATTTCAGGTTAAAATTGGCAACTTTAAAGGATTACTCAAACTCATAGATTGTGACTTGAGTTCGGTATCCTTACTAGGAAGCGACTTGTGTAAAACAAGTTGCTCAATTTCTTACTCAAATGCTGGAATTGATATTCAGACAAATAGTGATGATGAGGATGACCTGGCTCCAGAGGCAGTGAATGAGGATTAGCGTCTCTCTGGTTTTCACAGAGAGAGATCTTCCTTCTGACTTATAGGGAACAGTTCAGATGAAAGTGTGGTATTTTACAGGAAAAGACATTGGTCTAATGAAAAGAGTTGAGCCAGTTAAGGCCCCAGTTAAGCCCACTGTGATTGTTTCCCAGATTCCTCAGTATCACATGATGCAGGACACCATTGAAGGTGTTGCACCCATAATTGCAGAATTTATAAGCCAAAGAGTTTTAAAAGAAGTGTTGAGCCATCCATGTAATTCACTAATAATGGGATTGCTAAATCCGTGTGGGAAATTACGGATAGTCCATGATTTGAGAAAGGTAAAGTATGATTAAATGTTACCCTGTAGTGCCAAATCCAGCAGTGATTTTGTTTCAGATTCCATGTGATGCTGAATGTTTTATTGTAATGGACCTGTCACAAGTATTCTTTTCTGTACCTCTTCATGAGGATAGTCAATTTATTTTCTGTTTCAAATGTTTGGATCGAGTCTACTGTTGGTGTAGAATTCCTCAAGGGATTTCAGGGTCACCTTCCATTTTCAACCATATCTTGAAAAAAAACCTGGAGTCATTGGAAATGCCGTTCCAGTAAACATTGGTACAGTACATTGATGATTTGTTAGTCGCATCAAAGACAAGAGAAGCATGCAAGTATGATACTGTTGCCTTACTGAATCATTTAGGGAAGAATGGACATAAAGTAGCCCCAGTGAAATTATACTACTGTCAGAGAGAAGTAAAATATTTCTGTCATCTATTTGAGAAAGGAATTAAAAAAATATCCAGAGAAAGGGGTCACAGCCATATTGCAGATAAATCCTCCAGCCACACAGAGAGATGTCAGGATGTTTTGGGGAATTGTAAGCTATTGTTGCCAGTGGATTCCCAACGTTTCAGTCACTTTGAAGCCACTGCAGAAGCTGACTTACAAAGAAGTTACTGATCCCTTAGTGTTAGATCAAGCCTGTATGAAAGCATTTTCGGATTTGAGAGAAAGTCTGTGCAAAACCCTGGCTTTGGGAATGCCTGATTACACAAAACCCTTGATGTTGTTTTGTCATGAGCATGATGCATGTTCACTGTCTGTCTTGACTCAAGTCCATGGTGGTGTAAACCGCCCAGTAGCATATCTTTCAGCTACTTTGGACCCAGTTGCAGCAGCTTTACCAGGCTGTCTGCACTCAGTCACCACAGTTGGATTGAGTCTCACTCAGAGTAAGAGCATTGTGATGGGACACCCTTTAGTTGTTATGGTCCCTCACTCCATTGAGGTTTTACTTATACGAACCAAAACGCAGTACTTTACAGGTGCCAGGCTGACTTGTTATGAAACGAACATCCTGGGGCCCCCATTGAAAAGGAGTACAGTGCTTAACCTAGCAACCTTACTCCCAAAAGAAAACGTTAAAATTGACAAATTGGAAGAAGTTGAACATGATTGTTTAAAAATAACCGATTTGTGCACAAAACCGAGACCTTATATTAGAGATACCCGATTGGAGGAAAATGACCAAATTACTTTTGTTGATGGTTCCTGTTTAAGAGACAACAGGGGAACACTGAGAGCACGATATGCCCTGTGCACAATTTCAGGTATACTTGAATTGTCATGACTTCGAGGAGTATATTTTGAACAGGGGCTGAACTGGTAGCCCTTACTAGAGCATGCCATGTTTCTGCACAGCTTAAAGTTACCATCTATATGGACAGCCAGTATGGATTTGGAATAGTCCATGATTTCGGCCAGTTGTGGTCACAGAGAGGTTTCCTGACCTCTTCTGGGTCTACAGTCAGAAATGGTGAAAGGATTCATGAACTGCTACAAGCTATTCAATTGCCTGAGAAGATTGCTGTGGTGAAATGCAGCGCACACCTGAGATTACAAGATTTTGTGTCAATGGGAAATGGATATGTGGATCAAGTTGCAAGGTTTTGTGCATTGAACTGTAAACTGTTCAGAGATAAATGGGAACTGTTATCGGATCAAGACGAAATGTGCCCAAGTTATGCATTACATGTTATAGATACCTTAGAAGAATTTAAAACATTGCAGGATAATGTTGAAAGGGAGGAGAAAAAGACATGGATTAAATTGAAATGTGTCTAACGTGAAGATGAACTGTGGGTTTCAGAAGTGGGCCAGTTGGTGTTGCCAAATGCTTTGTTGGCTCAAATGGTGAGGATTTACCATGATCAAGCACATGTTGGGAGGGATGATATTATTTGAGTGTTCAAACAATATTGGTTCACTCCAAAGTTTAGATAGGTTGCCGAAGCAGTTTGCCATTTTTGCATCATTTGTCAGCAAATGAACGTGGGCAAAGGGACAGTGGGCAATTTGAGCCACACTGGAAAAGCAGTAGTTCCATTCAGCAGAATGCAGATGGATTTCATTGAGATGCCTGTATGTGGAGGAATGAGATATGGTTGGTGATTGTCTGCATCTTTAGACATTGGTTTGAAGCTTACCCTACACGAAGAAATGACAGCCATACAGTAGCGAAGTTACTCGTTAGGGAACTGATACCAAGGTTTGGGTTTCCGGTCTCTTTAGAATCAGATAGAGGAAGTCACTTCAACTATGAAGAAATTAAATTACTATGTTCAGCTTTAAACAATGAGCAGAAGTTGCATTGTAGCTACCGCCCTGAAGCCTCAGGACTTGCGGAACAGATGAATGGTACTTTGAAATCAAGAATGGCGAAAATGTGTGCGTCCACGAATCTCAAATGGCACGACACACTGCTGTTAGTTCTGATGACAATGATGAACACACCCGACAGGAAGACAGGACTGTCACCTCATGAGATCCTCATTGGCAGACCAATGAGGTTGCCAGCAGTTCCTGCAAATGCTCGTGTGAACATAACAGGTGATATGGTGTTGGACTACTGCAAAGGTCTGGCTGATGTGGTAGTACTCATCAGGTGGAAGTACCACACTGCAACCGTCTCAAGATCAAGGACACAACCTGAGAGCAGGTGATTTGATTGTGATCAGAAAGCTTGTGAGAAAGATATGTTTGGAGCCTCGGTGGAAGGGTCCTTACCAAGCAGTGCTGATCACTCCTACAGCTGTGAAGTGCCCTGGAGTTCTGAAATGGATCCACGCAAGCCATACGAGGAAGGTACTGTGTCCGTTGGGCAATGAAGAGGAGTTATTGAGAGTACCAACAACATCTGGACCAACTCTGGGACTGGAGATGGGAAAAGGTGAATCAGAGACAGAATCTGAGCAAACTGAGAGAAGTTCAGCCACTCCTGTGAGAGACGAGGGAGAAGACCCACAGGAAAGTGAGAGCGAACCAACCTCAACTGAGGTAGCAGGAGAGTCTAGTCAGAGGAGGGCTCTCCCAGAAGGAGACAGTCTTGCTAGACAAACAGAGCAAACAGCAGACTCCTAGGGGGAAAGAGTTGAGGCAGATCAAAGCCAATGTTGTCTGACTCCTCCTGAAGCAGTTGCAAGTTCATCAAGAGAAAATCCTGCAGAACAAAGAGAAACTACAAGTCCGACACTGAAAAGAGCATTGACGAAAGGCCCCCTTAAAAGGAAATAAGTGGCCGAAGTCACAAGCAAAGAGAAAAGAAGCAGTTACAGTAACAATAATTGAGGAAGAAGTAGACACGACAAGGAAAGAAGATTTGAGTGAGGGATAATTAATAGGAGATTGAAGATTGAGAAGAAAGAGAATTGCAGGTCGAAGGTACTCTGGTCCTGAATGGGCATATGTAACAACAAGTGAATGGCAGAGTGATTTTTTGTCTTTTTTTTTTTTGATCGAGACACTCTAGGTCATTATTTTGGCAATTGAAGGAAATCAATGAACTGAACTGTTGAGAACTGTAAATTGAGAAAGTGCAAGAAAGAGACTATTGAAAGCAACCCGAAAAAACATTTTGATAAACTGATTTTGACAAGCTGCTAAACCGATTTGTGACAAAAAGGATCCTGAAAGAAAGACTGAAAGCTCAAAATAATCGCTAAAGAAGACTGAAGATTTGTTTTTGATTTTTGCTGCATAGTTATAATTTTTCTCTTCTACTTTCTGAGTCTTTACAGATCATGAGTAACCTTAGTCGGCAGGATAGGAAGAATAGGTGCTGTAAATATATGAGTATTGGTTTTGCGATTGCGTGGATGATATTGTGTCTGGTATTGATTGTGGGTATGACTGTTCTTGACAAAAATAAAGCCAACCATACCGCAGTTTTAGAAACCGTTACTACACTCACAGAAGTAGAGAAGTTAAGGTTAGATGAGAAATATTAGCATGTAGATGGCACACAAGGAGAACTTTCTTCTAATGTTTCTATCGCTTATTGAGTGAGTATGTTGAGCTGAGGGATGAGAGAGACTGTTACATTTGCACGCAGATTCCTCCATCAGTCGAGGAAGGAATTACTTATCATAGTTTTCCCCTTACTTACAGGATAAGTTGTAGTCTGGTACTAACAAGAATCTATAACAAGTAGTGCATTCAGTATTTCTATTCCAATTATGATGTTTTCTCTAACATGTAGTGCATTCAGTATTTCTATTCCAATTATGATGTTTTCTCTTGTCCCTATAATTAAGTACCTGAGTAGAGGAGCTAAGGAAAACACTATAGAACTAGTGAGAGGATTCTTCGAGCCTGTGTTGACTTCTAACACAGCTTAGGTGCACCGCAACAACTTGACATGTTTGCTAACACCCATAGAAAAGAGCTTCTTAGATCAGACACATGATAGGAGAGAGGCGTTGAAGGAGAAATTGGAAAAGGGCTTAGAGAAAAGGACATTTAGAAATGATTATGCATTTAGTGAGATAGAAACACCAGGAAGGTTAGCTTTAGATGCACAACACGTAGGAAAGCTTTGTGTATATAGGCCTAAATCTAGAACTGATACATTGTTTGTGGGAACCATTTAATGCAGACAAGTGTTTTGTGTTTCAGAGTAAATGGACGTTCATGTTGAATGGACAGGATCCTGCAATTCCAGGAGTTTATTACATCTATGGATCAAATGAGTATTACTGTCTTCCAAGAGGATGGTATGGCACATGTTACTTGGGGATAGTTTTCCTAAAGATATTTCAACTAGAGAACTTGAGTAAATTACCTAAAATTACTGAATCACATCATGTTAGACAAAAGCAAGAATCATATTCTGGCATAGTTGGAGACAAATTTGGAGCGATAATTCTTTCAGTAGGAGTTACTTTGAATTATTGGAAAATTCAAAAGTTGCCTACTATTGTGGATAACACGCTGAGAAATTTGTCAGGAGCCATGATCCTAATGGATACAGAATTGGCTGTGGTAAGATCTATTACTCTTCAGAACCGCCTTGCGTTAGACATTCTTTTAGCAAAGGATGGCGGAGTTTGCAAAATGTTGAACTTGAAGCATTGTTGCTCATACATTCCTGATAATAGTAAAGAAATTAGAAGCTTGATTAACAATCTGACTAATGATAGTGCTGATTTGAAAGAGTTGAAAGAACTAGGAGCTTGGGAAAAGGTTGGCAAAGGATTTGCTTCCGTGGAAAATTGGCTTGGCAATCTAGGAAAATGGATAATATTCAGAATAATACAAGGGATATTGATTATTGTGATTTGCATAATTGGAGCATAGGGAATATGTAAATTGTAACATCACAAAATAAAACGATGGAAGGAGTGTTGAAACTTTTCAAACACTCACCCCCAGTCACAGATCTGGGTTTAATCCATTGTTATTTTGCTTGCCACTTCACCTCAGTTCAGTCCCAGCTATATGCAAATCAGTCTTGACCCTGCTCCCTATGGGAGCAGTCCAGCCCGAACTGCCAAGCCTGGTCCTCCCTGGACAGGATTCAAGCAACCTAGGAACGGTTTCAGGTTATCACCCTTCATCAGCCAGGCTTGCTTGAATCCAGAGGCGCAGCAAGCAAGGTACCCACGTCTGGGCATACCCTGGCCACTTAGGGTGCTCAAGGCAACATCACAAAATAAAATGATGGACAGAGTGTTGAAACTTTTCAAATACTCACTCCCAGTCACAGATCCAGATTTAATCCATTGTTATTTCAATCAATCAGTCAGTATTTGTAAAGCGCAGCTACTCACCCGTGAGGGTCCCAAGGCATCCGAAGAGCCACCTCTTGAGGTTCTTCCTGAAGATGGTGAGCAACGGGCTTTTTCTGAGGTACGGGGGGAAGTTTTTCCAGCTAGTTTGCTGCAGTGTAGGTGAAAGATCGTCCTACGGCAGTGTTTTTGCGGATGCAGGGGACGGTGGCCAGGGCCATCTGGGCAGAGCGGAGGGATCTGGTGGGGGTGTGGAAGGAGACGCAGTGGTTCAAGTAGGCTGGTCATGCGTTGTGTATGGCCTTGTACGTATGGGTGAGAAGCTTGAAGGTGATTCGCTTCTCAACCAGTAGCCAGTGGAGGGTCCTCAGGTGTTGGGAGATCTGTTCTCGGCGAGGGAGTTCCCGAATGAGTCTGGCGACGGCGTTTTGGATGAGTTGAAGTTTTTTTGATATTCCTAGTTGAGGTGCCGGTGTGGAAGGCGTTGCTGTAGTTGAATTTGCTTGTGACTAAGGTGTGGGTGACTGTCCTGTGACAGTCTGCTGGGATCCATCTGAAGATCTTCTGGAGTTTGCAGAGTGTATGCCAGCAGGAAGAGGCGACATAGTGTACCTGGCAGCTCAAGGATAATGAGGAGTCGAGAATGACTCCTAAGTTGCGGTCATGCTCGGTCGGTGCAGGGGGGATGCTGAGGGATGTGGGCTACCAGGAGTCGTCCCAAGCTGAGGTGGTGTTTCCAAAGATGATGAGTTCCACCTTGTCAGAGTTGAGCTTGAGGCAGCTTTCTCTCATCCAGGTGGCAACCGCCTCCCATCCTGCGTGAAAGTTTCTTTTGGCCGTGTCCAGGTCTTCGGTGAGGGAAATGATGAGTTGTGTGTCATCGGCATATGGCAGGATGTTCATACCGTGGCTTTTGACGATGGCTGCAAGAGGGGCCATGCATACATTGAACAGTGTGGGACTCAGTGAGAATCCTTGGGGAACTCTGCAGTTGATTCCTTTGGGTCTGGAGGCATAGGGCAGGAGTCTGACACTCTGTGTCCTCCCACATTGGAAGGAGTGGATCCATTCCAGGACTCTTCCATGGATTCCTATGTCATGGAGTCTGGTGCGCAGAGTGCTGTGGGAGACCATGTCGAAAGCTGCTGAGAGGTCAAGGAGTATGTGTACTGTGGTGTGGCCATGGTCTAGAAGTAATCGGATGTCATCGGTGGCTGCCAGGAGTGCTCTCTCCGTGCTGTGATTGCTGCGGAGGCCAGACTGGGATGTCCAGGGAGTTGTTGGCCTCAATGAAATTCCGCAGTTGTGCATTGATTGCTTTCTCAAGCACTTTGGCGGGGTAGGGTAGCAGGGAGATGGGCCAGAAATTCTTTCGTTCTGATGGGTCGGCCGAAGGTTTCTTCAGGAGAGAGTGTATTTCAGTGTGTTTCCAGTCCTCAGGGAAGGTGCCTGTGCTGAGGGATCAGTTGATTGTGTTATGAAGCTCAGGGGCAATGGATGTGCTGGCTCTGATGTATATATGTGGTGTGGGCAGGAGGCCGAGGGGGCTCTGGAGTGGGTGCTGTTCATGATGTTGACTGTTTCCTCTGTGGTGAGTGCGGACTTGTCATGGATGGTCAGAGGAGCCAATCATTGACATGTGAAAGACAGTTTGGTTATATCTTAGATTTGAAGTTCTACTTTCATTGGACTAAGTGTAAACGTACAATTCTTTGACCAATGGCAACGTGGGAAGAGTTTTAGATGATTTTAGCTTAGCCTGACTGCACCAAGAGGGATGAGATTATTCCTGTTACCCTTCTCCACCGATGAGGTGTACTCGCCTTGATTCTGTTACTTATAGAATTCTATCTTAAACTGTATTGCTTAACTTTTGATGCTGAATGCTGATCCTTAGACTTTCCTTTGTAAATGGTTTGGATAGTTTAGAGCCCAAGTTCTGAACCATTCCCTTTCAGGGTCCGATGCTGACTGACCTGATGTCCAATTGACGAAGACAGTTACAGCTTGCTGATCCCTACAGAGGTATACTAAATGTTATTGTTTTGATGTAATTTGTCTTTTGTTTCTAGGTTCCAGCCGCTAATTTTAATAGAGCCATGGTTAGATGTCTTTCCAAATTTATGTTGACTAAATTGTTTTGCATGAAGTCTAAACATGCTAGTCTAATCAGAAGGTTAGTGAGGGATGTCCCTAAAGGTTAGTAGGTTGCTATTGATAAATGATTGATGTTACTCAGTTACTGCATCTAAATGTAGGCTATTTCCATTGTGCAGTTATTCTTGTTATTGATTTGTAATGTAATTCTAGAGTGCGTAACAATACATGCTTTAGTCAAATTTAGATTCTTTAGAAGATTTGGTCAACCAGTGTTGTTTCTGTATGTATACCATATATTTTGAGATTGAGTTATGTGATATTAGCATTGTTAATATAGGGAAATAAACATTCTAATTTTTATACAAAGGTGTGGTTATTCATGGCCAAAGGGATCATGGTGCGTGTAATAGCTGAATCAAGGATTATTGATTCTGTTGATTGATATTTGTTGATGAGTTGTATTGAAATTGATTAGTATGGTGGGATTTACTCTAAGCGCAGTCAAAAGGTCCATTGAACCTCTAACGAGTCCCCTTATGAATTAAAAATAAGAACCCAAATAGGGTCAGACGCGCTCACAGTATCGTTACAAAAATAAGAAAAATCACCTAAAGCTGGTATTTTTAGCTCTTCCCTGTACATACTTCAAAAAAATCACTTTGAAATGTGGTCTAGAGCTATGTTAATCATTCCTGACTAATAATAAAATGAAACAAAAACAGAAAAGTAATGTTACAAATACATTTATAAAATGTTGTTTAAACTCCCATTTATTATCATGTCCAGGGCTGTGCAGACTTTAAGCAACAATAAATGACCGATATGTTTTTTCGCTTGGAAAGGTGGAAACCCTAATTTCAACATGTGTACTGAGTGATTCTGGGCATGCAGACAATATGATCCATATACAACACTTTGAAAAAGGTTTCATTTATTTAACGATATGTGTGCAACTTCCACCTCTCCGGCTCATGTGTTTGGGGTTGCTCCTGTGAAACCTAAGCAGCATTTTTTCAAGGTAACTTCCATAGTCTTGTTGTGGAAACTACCAATTCCTCATGGTCAGTAGTGAGGAAATGCCAATCAGAATAGGCGTGATCTACAAGATAAGTGTAGGTCTGCAAATGTGAATTAGGTCAGTCAATAGAACCGATTCAGCCAGGAGACTTCTGAACAGTATCTATTGAAGCCAAAAATTGCTTTGTTATATTCTGCCTAAACTTGCTGCAAATATATATGTCAATGAGGAAAATACATTCCCCAATTTTTTCTTCTAAATCTCCCAGTTTGAAAATATTGGCATTTATGACACATTTACACGAAACAAAAGAACAAACTTACCTGACAGTTCTGCCCTCATGCTTTGTTTAGTGTGAATGTGTCTAGCAGAGTGAGCTGTAGTACAGAGCAAAAATCAACATGAGGATTTCATGTACACACAAGCAAAAGTGTTTTTTTCAGAATATATTTTAACCTCCTTCATGGATCTGTGCAGCATAAATTATGCAAAACCCCAGTTATGATTATGTAGGCTCTGTTTTCCGACTAAGAGCTACTCCTTTTTGCTGACCGCATATACGACACCCGGTCACTATAAATCTGCACACCCCATATAACACCTCAGTGACAATCTTATTAATGAATTAGATTGTGCAAAACAAATGTAGACCTTTTGCATTTCTTTTATGGTTCTGTGTTATTACCCAAGTTTAAAACTGGCAGGCAGTCAACAAAGCACTCAACTGCCATTTCCTCCCATACATTTATCTTCCTACAGTTGTAATGACTACGAAGTTTTGTAAATAATGCTTTTTGTAGATCATTAAATGCACTCTAAATATATTGACCTTTATATTTACATAGATCATACAAAACTACATCTCCATGCTCCTGCATTACCGAGGCATATTTAATTTTGAAATATGATAGCTGTATATTTAATTTACCAGTGATTCGTTTAATGTGAAACAAATCTCTAACCTCGAGGGAATTTAGGTGATTTTAAATTCGAAGCTGGTTCCTAGCTTTCACAACTATGTACATACTTGCCGTGGGATGATGGTTTCAGCACACACAACACATTTGAAATTTCACAGAAAAGGCACAAAATGTCCAGGCTCCCTAGTCTTCACCGCAAGGCACATGGGGCCAGATTTACGAACCATTTTACTGGTCGCAAATGACCCATAAGGCTGTTTGCGACCTGTAAAGTGCCTTTTGGCATGTACCAACCCTATTTTGCGAGTCTGTAAGCTATTACTGACTAGCAAAATAGGATTTGCGAGTCGCTAGTAGGAAGGGGCATGTAACGGGCGTCCCTTCCTAATAGCGAGTCGAACTGGTAGGTATGAATGTTTTGCGTTACCAAATCGATAGAGGAGGTTGTAACACATTTGCAAAAGGGACGAGGTCCCCAAGGGGCCATTCCCCTTTGTGAATATGGGTGAAAACATTAAAAAATGAAAACAAAATGAAAACACGTTTCAGTTTTCTTTTTCTAATGTATCCAATTTTCCTTTAAGGAAAGCAGACTGCATTACAAAAAAAAAAGATTGCTCTATTTAAAAAGCAGTCACAGACATGGTGGTATGTGGATCCCCAGCAGGCCACCATCCCTTTGAGTGCCGGACACTCCCAATGGGTCGCAAATTGCTACCTACCTCATGAATATTAATAAGGCAGGTCCCTTGCAACCTATTTGGGAATAGCAAACAGTGTCTGAGACACTGTTGTACATCAGTTTTTGGGACTCACAAATTGCTGACAACTACAATGCGAGAAATATATAATTCTTGCAATAGAAATCTTAATTAGAATTTTGTTGATGACACTGTGTAACCTTTTGCTAAATTACAAAGACCCATGTGATGAGATTTGTCTACAGAAAGAAATATAATCTGGAGTTTGAATTGGGGCTGCATAAACAGCCTGAAAGATTCCAACATATGACTATCCTCTGGCAACTGTTTGTAACGTTTCAGACAAGTGAGTAGCTATGACCTTTTATCATTGTTTGATTGTGACATTCGGCATCCGGCAATCATGAACTTCGAACTACTGTCTTTGGGTGGTGATCATATGACAGCTGCTGGTTCCCCTATGTGGAGCCATACAATATACAGCTCCTCATTGGAAAAAAGGGTGCCTTTTGTGCAAATACACATTTGTTTCTTTTTTCCTGGGGAAAACATTTTCAATCACCCTACACCCCATGAAGTTTGACAGTCTTCTGTCCTCCTGCCTCCCTAGAAGTACAATTCTCCAGCCCATTCCTGGACTAAATATCTGACTTTTTCAGGAGTGGGAAGGAGTCAGTGAAAAGTTTGTGTTCACAACACTTGATTCAGACCATTCTTCCATCTTCGTACTCACCACACAGTGTGTGGGCTTTACTATTGTGTAATTGTACATTGTTGTGGTGTAGATTAAACAGTGGTAAAACCATTAATACCTGCTAGATATCCATTTGGGACTACCAGACAGGTGTAAATGGAGCTGTCTTTGGTCTGTTTCTGCTTTTGATTCAGTGAATAAGAGTGTAGGAAGCTAGTGGTAAATGTAAAGGGTCCAGGGGTTCTCCAGTGAGTGCTATGCAATCCCAAAGTGCTCTATTTAGGGGTAATATGTTTGAGCAACCTTAGGATTAACACAGAGTAGTGCTTAAAATTCAGAAATACATTCAATAGTTAATAAGTGAGACACACGAGTCAAGAAGGAGCTCAAGACCAATTTTAAAAAATAGAAGGTATCTTTATGTATGTTTAGGCATCAGAGAAAAGTAGTTCCAGTAAAAATGTTTTTAAATAGGAACTCTTGTCACTTTAGAACGTGGACACTGCAATTTCTGAGTTCTGCAATTATTTTTTATTTTTTTTATAAGCAACTTTATTCGTTTTGCATAACAACATAACAACCAACAGGTCACACCCGCACTTCATTGACCTTAACACTATACAGGTCCCACGTAAGTAGCAGGAGTACATAATAGATATTAGCCGTATTGGTCAGGGACAGAGCACACAACGATCGCTGCACCTAAGGCATAGCAGTTGAATGATCTCCCAAGGTTCCTGTCCACTTCCCCAAAACTCTGTTGTATTTAGCAGGGCATCCTCTTGCTTCATATACTAGTTTTTCTTGCTTTTCCAGTCCACCCCTCAACACCATTTCGCAAGTGCCGGTGCCGTCTCCGCCTTCCAGCCAGCTGCTCTATCTCTCTTGGCTACCAGACACACCACTCCCAAAAGGCCCGTTCTGCTCTACTGGACCTCACCCCCTCCAGAACCCCCAACAAAAGCGGCAACGGGCAGCCTCCACCTGCAGGATTCTGGAGATCTCTGTCGCCACTGCTCGCCAGTAGGTTGCTATGTGTGGACAGCTCCACACCATGTGGTAGAAGTCAGCATTGGGGCCTGCACAGTGGAGACAATCGGCACGGGGTAGGAGACCTGCATTGTGCAACTTGTCGGGTGTGAGGTAGGCCATATGTAGATTTGCAAAACGCGAAGACGGGTGGTCGTAGTCAAGGTTCTTGGGGCCATCAATGCGTCTCTCCAGTCCTCGTCCTCTATGTGGCCCAGCCAATTTTCCCACTGCTCTCGGACTCTGCCAAATGTCTGTGTTGTGTTAGTGACCAGGGTGCATTATATTTGCGACACTCTCCCCTTTCTCAAGCCGCTCATCAGAGACTTGGCGTCCACAGGCCTTAACTCGCTTAGTGCGTGCCTGAGTTGTAGGTATCTATAGAATTGGGTCCTGGCAAGCGAGTACCTCTGTTGAAGCTCTTGGAAGGACCGCATGTGGGAGCCCTCCCAGACATCACCCAGTAGTGAAATGCCTAAAAGGTCCCATTTTTGGAACCTCACCAGTGCAGAGACCTCTCCCAGCCATGTCTCGTGCCACAGCGGTGTTTGTTGGGTGAGACGGCGCCACAAACCTGTCGCACCCTGTGCCACTCTCCCCCCATCAGTACCACTCTTGTCACCTCTGGGGCCCTACATGGCAGGGTGTTACCATAGAGCATCCAGAGTAGCCGATGGAAGCCTATCGTCAGAAGTTCTAGTTGATATGCAGGATCTGACCAGCCTTTCCCCAGCCAGTCGTTAATCACCAGTAGGTGCATTGCTAGGTAGTAAAGATAAAGGTTGGACATTCCCAAACCACCCTCACACACATCTCCTTGACAGGTGTGGAACGCCAGCCGGGGGTGGGTATTATACCATAGAAATTGCCATGCTACTGCGTCCATTTCTTTAACCCACCGCTTGGGTATGGGGTAGGGGAAGTTCTGGAGCAAGTAGAGGAACCGAGGTAACACCATCATTTAATAAAGTGCTATCCTTCCCAGGATGTTTAGGGGCAGGGACTGCCATTTCTGGAGGAATTCTTTGTCTCTCTGAGTGAGCGGTGAAACGTTAAGTGACCATGCCAGCTCCGGTAGCAGAGCTATAGTTACTCCCAGATACCGTAAGCTGTTGCGTCGGATAGGGATGGTATTCTGCCAGTCGTAACAATCCCTCGTGGGGTGCAACGGAACCAGCAGAGATTTACTGGGGTTGAGTGTCAGGCCAGACGCCTCAGAGAACAGCCCCAATAGTTGCAGCACCCGGGGTCCGCTGCTGGCCTGGTTTTCCTGGAACAAGAGTACATCATCTGCGTACAGCGCAACGCGGTCTTCCCGCCCAGTGGGCCAAGACCAACTGTCGATCAAGGGAACCTCCCTTATAAGCTTTGCAAGTAACTCCATTGCCAGTGCGAACAGAATCAGGGACAGAGGGCACCCCTGGTGGGTTCCCGGCAAATAGGGAACTTGTCTGATACTACCCCTTCACCTGCACACGTGCTGTCGGAGTTTCAATAGTCCTCAGAATTTAGGATGAAACCCGGCGCTCAAAAGCACCTGGTGAAGATATGTCCAGTCCACTGTGTCGAACGCCTTTTTGAGGTCTAGGAGTAGGAGTGCCAGAGGAGGGGTTAAGAAGCCCTGGTTATCCAGCGCCACATGTAATTGTCTAATGCAATGTCTAGTGCTTCTAGTTGGCATAAAGCCACACTGGATTGGGTGTATCAACAAGGATCGCACCCTTTTCAACCTGGTGGCTAGTATCGTGGACAGTATCTTAACTTCGGTGTTGAGAAGTCAGTTGGGGTGGTAGGCAGAACATTGGGGGTTGGTCTTGGGGATCACCACTATGGTGGCCTGGTCGAGACCCGGGGGAAAAACCTCCCGTCTGCTCAGCTTCCTCAGACATGAGAGCAAGTGAGGGGCTAGGATATCACTATACTTGCTGTAAAGCTCTGCCAGGAAACCATCGGGCCTGGGGTTTTGCCCGCAGCCAATGCTGAGACAGTGGCCCGACTGCCTCAAGCATTATGGGTTCATTGAGGTCTTGTCTTTCCACTGCCAAAATTCTAGGGAAGGACACCTCCCCCAGCAAGGGGGTCTCTCATTCCACTCGGTGCCTGGGCCGCTCCTCGTAAAGTCTTGTGTAATAGGTGGCAAAGCTTTGCACAATTTTGTAGGGCATCTGGGAGATGGCTCCAGATTCGTCGACGACCTCAGGGACCACTCTGTTCGCCATAGGTCGAGTTGCAAGCCAATGCAAGAGCTTTCCATTCTTGTCCCCCCACCTGTACATGCGGGCTGCCGAGGCTCGCCACATGACTTCACCTTTTCGAGAGTAGGGTGCCTGATCTCCTCTCTAACTAGGGTTAGCTGGCTCGTTATGGATGTGTGCGTGGAGACAGTGAGCTGGCGTTCGAGTCGCAATGCCCTAGCCCCGAGTTCTGATAGCCTTTGGTTCCGTGCGTGTTCTCACAAGCGGAAGAGATGTTTGGCTTGCCCCCTAAGGGTGGCCTTACAGGCAGCCCAGATTGTGCCGGGAGACGCACGGACCCCAGATTATTTGTGAAATATTGGGTAAGTTGGTCTCTTATAGCTTGGGTATAGTCAACATCTTGTAAATACCAGGCATTTAGTCACCACAGAGGGCGCTGAGTGGCGTCCATGTCATCTATTCGAACTAGGAGCGGTGCATGATCTGAAACCTTGTGTGATAGTATCTCTGCCCCCCTGACTCTAGGAACGTCCAGGGCTCGCATGAGGAGAAGGTCTATTCTAGCATGGGTGTGGTGTGCTGCTGACGTATGTGTATATTGCTGCATTTCTAGGGTGCCATATCCGCCACACATCACCGAGGCCAAGGCCCTCTGCCCAGCAGTTCAGTCTGGAAGCCTGAGTAGAGTGGTTCGTGGACAGAGGTCCGGTGATGTCCATCTCTGGATTCATAACAGAGTTTAAGTCCCCCCACAGTATGGTCAGACCCAGGGGATGCCCTGCCACTACCTCCCGGAGGGCAGCCAAGAAGCACTCAAACGCTCCAGGAGGAGCATAAGCACTCAAGATATTGACCGGCTGCCCCCGAGCATGCCAGACACTACTACATAGCGTCCCTGTGGATCCAACTGGGAAGCGGTTATCACTATGGGTTATGAGCGATGCAGCAGGATAGCTACTCCCCTAGAGCCCCTGGAGAAGCCCGTGTGGTAGATCCTGTCATAACCACCTCGCATGAGCATAGGGCACTAGGTGCAAGCAAGTGGGTCTCCTGGACTAAGACTACGGATGGGGCAAAGCGGCGGAGGGTGCTGAAGACCACGGACCGCTTCATTTTATCTAGGAGCCTATTAACATTCTCGGAAAGCACCCGCTTAGAGGGTTCTGGCACATGTGGGGAACCAGTAGTGATGTGTGTAGTGTGCCTATCCAAGAGCCATGATGTGACCAACTAAAAGAAAAAAGGTAACATAACTGCTTCTCAACCACAATGGAACGTTAGATTGCTGCATTGATATTTCTACCCATCCCCCCAGCTTCCCCCACCCCATCCTTCCAGCCCTGAAGCATCTGTCATCCTTAAACACAAACAGAACCTCAAAAACAAAGTGTCTGTCATTGGTGTGGAGTGGTGGACCCTTCCATGTAGTCGGAGTTCTGCAGCGGGCCGCCCCCTGTCCCGCGTCTAGTGCCAGGCAGGAGGCCTTCCACCCCGCTCTCCCACAATAGCATAGGGTCCGTGCATTTCACACATTATGAGCGCGAGGGAGCGTGGCTGAGGCGATCCTCCACCACGGTCGGAGCGAGTCTCTTTTCTTCCAGGCTGTCTGGTGTAGTCTTTCCTCTCGGATGATCTGGATTCGGTGGTACTCCCTCTGTGGGTGGGCTATTCGGACCACTCCTTTTCCTTCGGTGGGACAGGGTGCGTCCGCGCCACCCCGTGATCCCGGCGAGTCGACGTGGCTGGGCCCGGGGGAGTTGTCCCTGAGTTGGGGGGGACCCCTCCAGGTCACCCGGTGCTCCTCATTAAGCCAGTCCCACGCAGCTTTGGGCGAGTCGAAGAATAAGTATTTCCCGTTCATAAGGACCTTGAGGAATGCAGGGAAAAGGAGCATGTCTGTCAGCTGCATTGCCCTAAGCTTTTGCTTGACTCCTTCATAGGAACGGCATTTGGCCTGCACTTCCCAGGTATAATCTGGAAATATTAAGATCTTGTGGTTGTCCCAGCGGAGGTCCTGGTGCACTCTTGCTTCTCTAAGGATAGTGTCCCAGTCTTTAAAATTGAGAAATCTTGCGATCATTGGCCGTCTGGGTCCTCCCGGTGGAGGTCTGGGCGCTAGCGCCCTGTGGGCCTGCTCGATAACAAACCAGGGGGAGAGTCACTGCTCTGGGACCCAGGATCTGATCCAGTGCTCCAGAAACTTGATCACCTGGTTCGCTTCTGCTCCCTCCGGAAAGCCAATGAAGCGCAGTTTATTGTGCCTGGAGCGATTCTCAGCATCCTCGGCTCTGTGGTGGAGCTCTCCAGTGCGGGTCAATAGCTAGGCGACTTTGGTTTTAAGATCTGTGATCTCATCCTCTGCCTGGGAGACCCGGTCCTCGACCTCTTTGATGCGGTCCACTGCTGTCCGCAAGTCCTGCCACAGTAGGCCCACATCCTCTCTCACTTCACCAATTTTAGTCTCAACTGCCAGCTGTGAGGACTGAATGGCCTGGAGGATCTCACTCACCCTCTCTGCAGCAGGGGTCTCTGGTGCCAGATTGCCTACGCCCTGGGAGGTCGCCTGCTTGGTGAACTGGTCAATGCGCTGTTGGGACGCCAGTGGCTGTTTGCTGGTTTTAACTTTCCCCATAATAGCCACGCAGGCCCGGGGCATCGTATTCTTTAACGGATCTCCGTCCAGTCACCTCCTGGGGGGGTCCCAGGAGCACGGGTAATGTTTGCTCAATGCAGGGGGGCACTCCGGAGTTCAGCCACTTGGGCCACGGCACCACCAGGTGTCAGCAGGCAAGCGGGGGTTACCAGCTACAAGGTCCCCCCAGGACCAGATGCCGGCGGGTGAGTGGGGGGCAGGCAGCAGGGCCCCCCAGACCTGAGTTGGCCCACACCCTCCCGAGATGTCACTCCGCCCGCCGCGTGCCCGCGCCGTACTTCAAGCCCACACCTCATGGTCCGCCGGTAATCACTTCCTCCGTTGTCTCCGGTCTACTGCCTTCCTCTCTCAGGGTCTCATCACCTGTCCGTGGGTGGTGCTGCACTCCAGGGCCTGGCGAGTATGGGGGGCCGTGGCCCCCCGGGTTCCCCCCTCCGACCTCCGCCACTCACTCTGCTCCTCTGGCCAAGTTTCCTCGCGCAGGCAGGGGGTCTCAGCCCCCTCCGGTCTTGCGGGGTCCGGCAGCATCTCCTCTCTGGTCAGCCGAGCCGCTCCCCCACTCCTCAGCTCAGGCACGCCACAGCATGGATCAGCCAGGTCAGGCCAAAATTGGCCCTACTGCCAGCAAAATCCACGACTGCGTGCCTCCGGCAATCCGAGCTCATCTTCATCGGCCCGAAGCAGCTGCTGCAACACCCCGCTCCACCAGGGCTCCGGCGTCTCTTGTGCACCTGCTGCACGTGGGGATCAGATTGTGCTCCAAAGGCTACCCCCGCCACCACCGAAGTCCGGCCCCACACTTTCAGGTCACGATGTAGGCCTCAGTCTTCAGCCCCGTGGGGGACGGGGCCCTCTCACTGGTTCTCGCCGCGGACACGCAGCAGGGATCCGATTATGACCCCGGTGCCGGAACCCAACAGCAAACATGGCGCGGGGGTCCCAAAGGCTACCCCCGCCACCACCAAAAGGCCAGCTCTGCACTTCCAGGCCGCGATGTAGGCTTCAGTCTTCACCCCGGCAGACGGGGCCCTCTCACTGGTTCTCGCCGCTCAGGTCCTGTGCTGCATTGTCTGACTCTCCAACTGGCGTTGCGACCAGGTGGGTGCAGATTGGGCACGGGACAAACGGGGCTTCTAGCGGCAGATGACAGAGGGGTCCGGAGCACTCTTAGAGTGTGACCGCCATCTTGCCGCCCAAAGCCACGCCCCCTCTGCAATGTTATCTTATGGGAAGAAAATCAAGTTCTTCAAACCGGTAGATTACAGCAATTTATAAGACCAATCTCCTGGGAAAAAGGTGAGTATTGTGCAAGGTCCAAAGCAGCACCCACAGTACACCCTCAACAGAATGAGGGCAGGTGGGAGCAGAGTGCAAAACAGCGTTGGGTGCCCAATGCGTTCCTATGGAGAGCATTCATTGCAAAAAGAGGCTGGAGGCTCTGGCCAGGAGGCCAGTCGGGCTGAACCAACAGCAGAGCTCAGGCCTCATTATATTCTGGCACTGGTAGGCACCTTTGGTCCTCTTCTCTATAGCTCAGGGGCAGCAAGGGCAGAGGTGTCCTTAGGTGTCAGGTTTTTCTGACTGGAGCAGTCACGGTAGAGGGGGCTGCATGCAGAGGCTGCAGGCTTCGTCGAGGAGTCCAGGAGGGGTGAAACCACAATGGACTCGGACTCTGGAGGGCTGGGGAACCTTGTTTGCACCGGTGGTCCACCTCAACTCAGGTTGGAGACAGAGTGTCCGGTGGTGACTTCAGGTGTTGGGTTTTGGTGGTTCCAGAGCCTTCAGAGTCTCTTCTTTTGAGTTTGTTGGAGAACAGGTCCACTGTTCAGGGGAGGTTTTGACTCTTTTTAGAAGGCAGGCAGTCCTCCCGGGTTTCTGGAGCACAGCTGCAGGATGAGTCCACTTTAGAGCAGATTTCGATGAGGGTCGCAGACAGGCCAGCAGTGTTTGTACCAAGTCAGGTGCTTCTTTTCTCCTCTTCTGCTTTTGTGGCTCTTTAGTTCTGATTCTCTGGGGCTAGAGGCTCCCCTAAATAATGAATTTATGGCATTAGGGGTGTGTAGGGTAGTAGCCAATGTTAGCCAATGGGCTACTGACCCTTAGGGCATAACCCTGTCCCAGAATTCCTAAGTATGCCATCACCAAGATGGCTACTTCTGAAAAATCATGTCCACCTTGCGGTAGCCCACCTTAGAGGTGGTACTAGACTAGGGGTGGCATGCTAATTTTCCCACTTGTCCAGGTGCCAAATGGGCTCTGGATGGGGGGTGGCGTCCTCTTCTCTGAGGGGATCCAGATTCACATTTCAAAGGCAGCAGCCCTTTGAGGCTTGCTGCCTTAGGAAGGCTAATCAGCAGGTCATCCTGTGGGAGGGGCTGTTAAACCAAACCAAACATCGTTAGTGAAGCCATCATGTAGCTGGGTGGCACAATTTGTGCTGCAGCTCTTAGGGTCCCTCTTAGTACCTCAGGCCCTAGGCACCATTTACTGGGGACTGAAGGCTTCATCAATTGGGGAAGCAACTGTGCAGTTTTGGGAAAGAGATCTGCCACCGGGGACCTGGTTAGCAGGAGCCCAGTGCACTTTCAGTCAAAATTGCATCTGATACCAAGCCAAAAAGTGGGGGGTAACCATGTCAAAAAAGTAACTTTCTTACACAGAGAGACAAAGCATCACACATAAACCAAAAGGTCTTTCTTTAAATTCCACCCAGGTTCATCCAACAATAGACAACGATTACTTTAATGCTGGCAAGCTCTCTGCTGATGTGGCCTGACTCACATAAGTCACTAGACCTGGCTTGGATTTCTGTTGAGAAGGACAAGAATCTTGTTTTGCTCACTATTTGCTTGCTGTTTATTCTGTACTAACTGTCTTAAGGAAGAGGGATGAAAAATGACAGTGCCTTAAGGGAATGGTGAGTTTGAAGTCCTTGCCTAATCATGCTTAGAACTGATGTTGAGGCTCGCGATCAACTTCCATATCTCCTGAAGATCTGAGTGATTCACTCAATAATTCAGTCTCACATTATAGATTATTTTTGATGTTGAATGAAAACATGGGCCAAAGTTGACATGAATATAGTGCCAAAAGTGCTTTGTATCAAGGAGCATGAACTACCTGTTAATTTATACACAGAGGATGGTACAGAGTAAACAGCCTTAGCATTTAACCAAAGCCACACCTAGTTGGCTACAGTGACCTGGCTTCGCACCAGATCCTGAAGTCGAATCAAACCAGGTGCAGACAAAGAGCAATGAGATTACTGTGTCAAATTCCCCCAGCCATCTTGAATTTTTTGCAAAGTTACATGCTTTATGTGACTTACTATTGTGCTGTTGTTATTGTATTGAAATTTGTAATGGAAGGTATACCTCAAGTACACATCTCACATGTGGCTCGCCCTTGTACAATAGTGATACATTTAGTGTAGAAAATTACCATTGTTTTGTAGTTTCCCCCTCCAGATTTTTGGCGTATCTGCTTTACTGGCTTTAGAACTCTGTGTTCTTTACTTCTGCTAACCAGTGGAAAAGTACTTATTCTCTCCTTGAAAACATGATTGAAAGGGCTTATTCATAACTGACCCATTTCAGTTGCCTAAAAAGTCTCTAGTATATGTGTAGAAAGTGCACACAGGGCCTGTCATTTTAAGGAAGACTCTGGTTGACCCGTAGGTAATAATAAGAAGCAGAATTTAAGATTAATTCTGCTATTTATGGAAATAGTAT
Source organism: Pleurodeles waltl (assembly GCF_031143425.1). Lineage (NCBI taxonomy): Eukaryota > Metazoa > Chordata > Amphibia > Caudata > Salamandridae > Pleurodeles > Pleurodeles waltl. The sequence goes on along the minus strand of NC_090449.1, from coordinate 677,082,910 downwards.
TAAACGACCCTTTTTAATATGTATTAAAAGTCCAACTTGATGGTGAAGTTGGGCTTTCTATGAATATTAAGGAAAAATAACTTTTAGAAAGTTGCATCTTCCCTGCCTGAAGCACCTTCAGGCTACCTTAGCTCCCCCACAGTGTGGTCTAAAATTAGACCAAAAGTCTAACTTTACCTTTGTGAATCGGGCCTTTAGTTTGCTTCAAAGGGGCCTCCCCTGTCACAAGCAAATGTTAGGTGACAACTAGAAAGGCTTCAGTTTTTGTTCTCTGAGTCAGACAGGCACCAAAGCCTGGGGGAGGGGGGGGGAAGCTTCCCCCAAAACTGTTTTGAAGTGACTATAAAGGAAGTGACTGCTCTTCACCCTGGCCACAGCTAATGGTGGGCACACAGGCTCTGAACAAGGGTATACATGTTTCTCCATCTTAGATTTTAGGAGTAAGGGGCGCTGTGGGATTGTTTCCAATACTACTGCAAAAGTGGATATGGTTAACTTTTACCCCATTGGTTAGGGAGGGGCCAGCAGTTATCTCCACCCACCAATTACTATCGGACATAAATATGGAATCCAAATGCACCCTCCTCAGCACACCTTCTGGACCTGCAGAAGAAGAGAAGCAGACTGTTACTTGTTGTTGGTGGCCAGAGAGGAGCCATGAATGACTATACCTTCTCCCTCTTGTACCCAGGATGAAGAAGTGAACTTCAAGCGTCAGTTGGCTGACCTCCTGTCTGGCTTTCAGATCTCCGAAGGGCTGGTACAGATCACCCCAACATATTGAACAAAGGCTCAACTTTGCTGAACAAAAAAAAATAGGGGGCATATTTATACTCCATTTGCACCAAATTTGCGTCATTTTTTATGCAAATTCGGTGCAAAACTAACTCCATATTTATATTTTGACTTTAGATGTTTTTTAGATGCCTGAACCTACCTTGCGTCAATGAGATGCAAGGTAGGCATTTTCATCAAAAAAATGGTGCTAATTCCATAGCCCCATATTTATTCCCCTTGCTAAAATGATGCACCGGTGGGAGGAGGGGCTACATAATGGTGCAAAGCCTGCTTTGCACCATTATTTAATGCCTGTGTCAGACCAGGGGGCATATTTATACTCCGTTTGCGCCGAATGTGCGTCGTTTTTTTCGACGCAAATTCGGCGCAAAACTAACGCCATATTTATACTTTGGCGTTAGACGCGTCTAGCGCCAAAGTATGGGCAAATAGCGTCATTTTTTTTGCGTGAACGCCTTCCTTGCGTTAATGAGATGCAAGGAAGGCGTTCACGTCTAAAAAAATGACGGCGACGCAAATGCGTCGTATTTATACTCCCGGGCAAAAATCACGCCCGGGAGTGGTCGGGTCAAAAAACCCCGCATTTGCGCCACTTTGTAACGCCTGGGTCAGGGTAGGCGTTAAGGGGCCTGTGGGCTCAAAATGAGCCCACAGGTGCCCTCCCCTGCCCCCAGGGACCCCCCCTGCCACCCTTGCCCACCCCAGGAGGACACCCAAGGATGGAGGGACCCACCCCAGGGACATTCAGGTAAGTATAAAACATTTTTTTTTTATATTTTCTTTTTGGCATAGGGGGGCCTGATTTGTGCCCCCCTACATGCCACAATGCCCAATGACCATGCCCAGGGGACAGAAGTCCCCTGGGCATGGCCATTGGGCAAGGGGGCATGACTCCTGTCTTTACTAAGACAGGAGTCATGTAAATGGCGTCTGGGCGTCGTTTAAAATGGCGCAAATCGGGTTAAGACGATTTTTTATCGTCAACCTGACTTGCGCCATTTTTAAGACGCCCTAACGCCATTTTTCCCTACGCCGGCGCTGCCTGGTGTACGTGTTTTTTTTCCACGCACACCAGGCAGCGCCGGTCTGCTTGCGCCGGCTAACGCCATTCAATAAATACGGCGCCCGCATGGTGCTTCAGAATGGCGTTAGCCGGCGCAAAATTTTTTGACGCTAAACTGCGTTAGCGCAGTTTAGCGTCAAAAAGTATAAATACGGGCCCAGGTGTTAGGGGACCTGTGGAACCATTTCCATAGTTAAACACCATGGAATGGGTCCACAGGTGCCATCCTCAAGCCCTAGGAACACCCCCACCGACACCAGAGGGACACTGGAGGATGGGGACCCCATCCCATGTAAGTAGGGTAAGTATTTTTTTTTTTCAATTAAAGTGCTATCGGGGGCCCAACTTGGAGCTCCCTGCATGGCACAGGGTGCAATGGCCATGCCCGGGGGACACTGGTCCCTGTGCTGGCCATAGGGGTGGTGGGCATGACTCCTGTCTTTTCTAAGACAGGAGTCGTGGTATGGACGGTTTTGCATCAGAAAATGACGCTAGGCTGGTTAGAGTTATATTTTTTGCCTCTAACCAGCCTAATGTCATTTTTTGGTGCAAAACCCCCTCTCCAATACCTCCTCCCCCACCAGGCTGACGTCATTTCTTTTTACGCTAGCCCACCCTTTGCACCGGCTTGCACCATTCCATAAATATCGTCCCCGGCTGGCGCTCAGGAATGGTGCAAGCTGGTGCTAAACCTTTTGATGCAAAACTGGGTTAGTGCAGTTTTTCGTCAAAAAATATAAATATCCCCCTAGGTGTCCCTCAGTTAGAGTTTCTCAGCAGCAGCAAATCTGATTCAGCAGACCCTCGACAATAAGGTATCTGGCCTTGGGTAACTCAACATTAGATACAGCTAGAGCCTTACCCTGCTGAAGGATTGTAAGTGCAAAGAAAGAAACTAGTCTCAAAGTAAACATCTTGACTTGGTGAAGACGCTAAAAGTTTCCAACTGATGAGAGGTCTTTCCAGGGTGTGAAATTTGAATCTGTTTCTGCTGAAAGCTCTTGCTGCCAAAACCAACAGCTTCAATGGTACCTTGTCCAATGCCAATCCAACTTTGTGAAGACTTCCTTGGATACAGCCTGCTAACTTGCCCTGCTGAAGCATCATTTTGACTTCCAGAAAACATTAGTGAGCCCCAAGGTAAAACCTCTAAAACCCCCGACCAGACCAAACCTTGTTGGTGTATCTGACCAGGGCTGCATAGTGGTTGGCATCAAATTGTGCCTAGCTCCCAGTCTACCACAACAATTGACTACCATTGCCGCTTTACACTTTTTGGCGCTATTTTCACTTTTGCTCTATTCTTCTAGTTTGGTTTGGGATATTTCAGTGGTTGGTGGTTTGAATGTAATACTTTTTTGGTACTGCATAAATACCATACACACTGCCTGTTTGTTATGCGCCATAGTTACTAGGGGATTGAGCTCAAAATAATTTAATTAATTTGAGGGTTTATTGTGACAAGAGTTGTGATTATTCCTTGAAGTGGGCAGTCACCAATCCCCAATAATCCAATTTCTTAGACTTATTATCATGTTAACTGTTTTTTTGCACTAGCGCCACTGATGGCATCATCATTCACAAGGCTCTTAGTAAATCTTGCTCTGCACAATTTTGTAACATTGGCATAGCACAGTGCTTCATGGTGTTCCACAGTGCTTCACTGCCTAAATGTTTGTCACTCTGGGCAAACATTTGATCTCAAATACACTTGTGTACATTCTTGACACTGACAAATCTGTTAGAGAAACTATTTGTTCAGATAAGGAATATAAGCAACACCAAAAGGAAGACTTTCCCAATGTGCTTACAAAGAAACTGGGAAAATACGAAGAGTTTAAACTAAATTATTTTGAAAGATGATGCTGCCCTTTCAGACATCGCAGAAGAAACATTCCTCTAACTTACTGGGATAAATAAAAGAACTCCTCACTTGCCTTTGCAAGAAAAAGATATTTGAGCCAGTGGACTCCTCAACATGGATGCCTACAGTGGTAATTTCCCTTAAGAAATCAGGAAAAACATATCAGGAGAACTTACATTGTGCATTGACATGTGCAGTCTCGACATTGTCAATTAAATGGATGCTTAGCCTTTACTTAACATCCATTAGTTAATTTCCACATTAGCAGGATCTTCAACATTGTCAAACCTTGATCTAGCAGATATGTACCACCAGGTAACACTCTGTGAAGATTCCAGGTCTTTAACCTGGTTTGTCACTCCAGAAAGTGCATGTCAAAATACCTGAATGCCTTTTAGTTTATGAGCGCTGCCTCCGTTTTTTGCACATAATGAGAGACACTCAAATTGGGATTCCTGATACAATTACTCTCAAGGATGATATTTTAGCTTTTGGCAAATGTCCTGAGTGAAATTGTTTGATATGGCCCGTTCTGCAGAGTCATCCCCAAACTTCCGTCTTCACTCCTCCATTTTTGCTGAATTCGTTATTTTTTTTTAAATTAGAACTGTTGGACTTTTTCCCTTATGCAGGGTCATTCCCAATCTTTTTGCCTCCTGCCTCCTATTTCTTCTGACCTGTTTTTGTTGGCTTTAGAACTCTGAGCACTTTACCACTGCTAACCAGTGCTAAAGTGCGTATGCTCTCTGTGTAAATTGTATTGCTGATTGGATTTCCATGACTGGCATATTTGATTTACTGGTAAGTACCTAGTAAAGTGCACTAGAGGTGCCCAGGGTCTGTAAATCAAATGCTACTATTAGGCCTGCAGCACTGGTTGTGCCACTCATATTAGTAGCTCTGTAAACATGGCTCAAACCTGCCACTGCAGTGTCTGTGTGTCCATTTTTAAACTGCCAATTCGATTTGGCATGTGTACCCACTTGCCAGGCCTAAACCTTCCCTTTTTTTACATGTAAGACAACCCTAAGGTAGGTCCTAGGTAGGCCCATGGGCAGGGTCCAGTGTATGTTTAAGGTAGGGCATATACTAATGTGTTTTATATGTCCTAACAGTGAAATACTGCCAAATTCGTTTTTCACTGTTGCTAGGCCTATCTCCCTCATAGGTTAACATGGGGGCTGCCTTTAAAAATGGTTAGAGCATAGATTCACTTTGGAAGCAGTTAGACATGTGGAGTTTGGGGTCTCTGAGCTCACTATTTAAAAATACATCTTTCAGCAAAGTTGGTTTTGGGATTGTGTGTTAGAAAATGCTACTTGTAGAAAGTAAGCATTTTCTTGCTTAAACCATCCGGTGGCTCTGTTTGTGGATTCCCTGTCTGGGTTAGTTTGACAGTTGGGCTGTTTGCACCTCTCTCTAGACAGTGACACAAAGGGAGCCGGAGTGTAGCCTGCATATCCTGATGAGCCATCTGTGCTAGGACGGAGGGGAGGAATGATCACTTACACTTGAAAGGGCTGTGCCTGCCCTCACAAAATGCAGTCTCCAACCCCCTGGTGTGTGTCTGGGGCCTGGCCAGAGAGGGTAAGGGTGGGGGTATGTGATGGCATGCAGGTGGGGGGGGGTGAAAGTAGTAAAGAGTTGACTTACCAGAGTCCAGTCCTCCTGCTACTCCTGCCAGGCCCTCGGATGTAGTATTGCCAAGACTTGCTCCTCCCATGTTGTTAGTTGTGGGGGAGGACGTGGGGGTACACCGCCAGTCCTCTGTACTGCTATCTGGTGTCTTTCTACCACAGAACGCACCTTCCCCCGTAGGTCGTTCCACCTCTTCCTGATGTCATCCCTTGTTCTTGGGTGCTGTCCCACAGCTTTGACCCTGTCAGCGATCCTCCGCCATAGCTCCATCTTCCTGGCAATGGATGTCTGCTGCACCTGTGATCCGAATAGCTGTGGCTCTACCCGGATGATTTCCTCTACCATGACCCTTAGCTCCTCCTCTGAGAATCTGGGGTTTCGTTGTGGTGCCATGGGTGTAGTGTGAGTGGTGTGTGAGAAGGTGTGTGGGGTGATGTGTTGGGGTATGTGCTGTGAGGTACATGGATGGTGTATGGGTGATGTTGTTTCGTGGCTCTGGTTCTGTGTGTGCTGTTGGTCTGTCTCTCTCAGTTGGCAATATTTGTGAGTCATAAGGGGTTGTGGATAGTGTGGGTATGTGTTTTATAGTGTTGTGGGTGTTGTGTGTGTATGTGTGTCAGGTGTGTGTAGTTGAATTGTCCAATGTAGTGTTATTTTGTTAGGTTGTGCGTATTTTGAGTGCAGCGGTATGTACCGCCAATGGTTTACTGCGGTTGAATGTCCGCTGCAGTGATTCATGGGTCATAATACTGTGGGCGTAGTTCTGTTGGCGTAACGGTGTGAGTTTTGGTACCGCCAGTTTATCACTGACCTTTGGGCTGGCGGACTTGTGTATGTGTCTGTATAGTGACAGATTGCTATGTGTGTGTCATAATATGGGTAGCAGTAAACCGCTACGGCGGCAGTATGTTGGCGGCAGTCGGCATGGCATTAAGCAGAACTTACCGTCAATGTCATATGAGGGTCATTATGTTCTCCAAGCCATTCTTAAGTCATGTAATTCAAGAAAGTCTTCAATGTATTGCTTTTAGCAAACTCAACTCAGCATCCCACACATTCAAGTTTATTAAGCTCCATAGTGTCCTTACAGGTATCAGATAAGAATACATAATTTTCTACCATATTATTTTTATCACTTTCCATCTGTAATCAGGACAGATGATCAGTATGCACATTCCTTTTCGCTTCAATATACTCCAGATTATACTGAAATGGTTGAAGTTTGACTCTCTCCCTAAAGAAACATTGTCTATCTATTTGCTGCCCAAGCACATGCCAGTAATTTGCTATCTATAAAGAGCTCTTCTTAAAAGATTTCAAAGTGTGAAAAGGATACAGAGCAGGCCATTCTTTAAGTTTATCACACTGCAAGAATACAGTTCCACACCCTTATTTATTAGCATCAACCGTCAGGATACATTCTTTCTTCTGAATGAGGAGTTTCAAACAAGGAGCACTAGAAATTATCAATTTTTTAAAATCCCCTCATGCTCTTATAAATAAACAAACATTTTTTAAAAGACTCCAGAATAGTTTAACCTTTTCAGTATATTTTCCAAAGATTTAGCACAAAACGTCAACCCAAGAAACAAAACTGATTGTTCTGTGGGTCAGGGAGCATTGCCCATCGTATCTATACAAGTATGTTTAGGTTTGAATCCAGCCTTGTTAATTGTGTGACCTATATATTCCACCTTGCTACATTTAAATTAGTACTTTCTACTATACTGTGAGCATTTTTCTGACAGCTAGTAGTATGTTCCTTAAAGTATCAATGTCTGTTAGAACTTGGGTTGTTGGTTGATTGGGGTGTGAGCCCTGGTCAAGCAACAGCCACAATCCCTTGCAGGGAGAACCACATGAAGTCTCTAAATTAATCTGTGCTTGACCCTGGGTAACTTGGTACAAAAAGAAGTCAGGCTTAACTTAGAGGCAATTTGTAAAATATGTATGTAGCATACAAATAGTAATAAAGTGAAAACACAAGGAAAATCCCAAACCAATTTAGAAAAACAGAGTACATTTTAATAAATAATTTGACACCAATACAACAAAAATTCAATCAGTAGAACCGGAGTTATGAATTTTTAAAGACTTTAGTGAAAATAGTGGCAAAAAGCACAAAGCGCCAACTCTGGATACATGGTCGCAATGGACTGGGTCAAAGTCAAAGGTTCAGGGCAACTGCGATAAAGTGCAGGTTGGATACAGTCACCAGGTTAGGTCCGCTGAAGTTTACCTTTTCAAAGTCCCTCCCAAGAGTCTTCTTTACATTGGAGGGGACAAAGAGGAGCAGGGAGTGTGTCACAGCAGGCTGCCAGCATAGCACGAAAAGCAGGCCAGGCATCACAGCCGCCATTCTTGGAGCTTCGTGTTGGCAGTCCTCATGAATGGTCAATGCTAAAGTGTGAAGAGTTGGGCTGACAGATCCTCATGCTGAACGGCGGTGTGAGCAGTGAGGTCTTGGTGCAAATTGCCCATTCACAGTTGCAAAGAGACCAAAAGTTTGTTTTCAGCTCTCGAAACCACACAAAGGGTCTAGGACCTGATGGCCCTCACTTGGGTGTCAGGAATTTACTTCAGCTGGATCCAGGTGCTCGTGCAGGATGCTGGGGACCATTCATATCTCTGAGCCTCAGATCAAGAGGCCAGCAGACTAGCCCTTGGAGTCACTCTGGATTCAAAATGAAGTTGCAGGTCCAGTTCTCCTTCCCCAGGAAATAGGGCAGCACAGCAGAAAGACAGAAACACAGCAATACAGCAGCACATCAGCAGTCCAGCGGAGTGGCAGTTCTTTCAGCATCACAGCAGTCCTTCTTCCAGGCAGAGTATCCCTGGATCCAGAAGTGTACTGAAGAGTTGGTATCTGAGGTCCTACTTTTATACCCTAGTCCCCTGGTTCTGGAACGTGGGAGAAGCTCCTACACAGTGTTTTTTCAGGAATTACCTGTCTTACCTGTCCTGGCTCAAAGCTGACTGTATTTGCAATGCAGGGTTGTTAGGCCCTGTGTGTGAAGGCAGAGCAAAGGCTATGCCCCCCTATCCTGTCGGCAGATTATCCATTCAGGCACACCTAATCTCTCTATTGTGTGACTGTCTGGGAGGAATTCACAAAGTCTAACTGTCAGTTATGCCCAGTCATGTGACCCAGACCAGGCTATAGACACAAATGCCTAAGGGTAGAAAAATGTCAATGTTATAAAAGTTGCATTTTCAAAACTGTAATTTAAAAATCTGACTTTACCATTAGTTAGGATTTTCAATTCCAATGCAAGACACACCAAACACGGACTACATACCTGTTCCCATTTGGAAATTATACTTATAAAATGTATTAAGGTAACTCCAATGTTATCCTATTGGAAAGGTTAGGCCCCAAAGTAGTGAAAAATGAATGTATGAGTTTTTCAATACCAGGAGATGTAAAACCTAAAACTAAATGTGCAACATTTTAATAACGCAGCACTCTGCCTTATGGGTTGCATAGGGCCTACCTTAGTGCTGACTTAAATGTAATGAAGGAGTTTAATGCTTGGCAAGGGGGTTTAAATGCCAAATTGATATGGCAGTTTAACACTGCATTCAGGTTGTTATGGCAGGCCTCAGACATGTTCTAAAGTGCTACATATGTGAGTGCCACAATAGGTGCTCCAGGCCCACTGCTAGCACTTCATTTATAGACCATGGGCACATGCAGTGCCACTTTACTAGGGACTTATACATAAATTAAACATGCAGACTGGGTATAAGCCAATGGTACCATGTGTAGAGGAGAGAGCACAAGCACTTTAGCACTAGTTAGCAGTAGTAAAGTGTGTGGAGTTCTTGTTAGAAATGGGGTCTTTGGTTGACAGTCAGGTTCCCCCCGTCCAAGCAAGGACCCTCACTCTAGTCAGGATAAAGGAGAATCACCCTCAGCTCACCATGGTCACCCCCTTGGTAGCTGGGCACGAGCAGGTAGGGTTAACTTCAGAGTCTAGGTGTAAAGTACTTGTACCAACACACACAGTAACTCAGTAAACACTACAAAATGACACAAACAGGTTTAGAAAAATAGGAAATATGTATCTAAACAAAACAAGACCAAAACAACAAAAATCCAACATACACAAGTCAAGTTATTCATTTTAAAAGCAAAATAATCTTAAATTATTTTGTAAACAGTAACAACACTGTTAGCATTGAAATGTACCTGGGTAGTGTCAAAATAATACACACAGGCGAGTGTGCCTCAAAAAAGGTTAGCTATATGTCGATTTCTCTCCCGCAAACGAGACTGTGCTTCTTTTCTCGTTCTCCGGTCGGGTCAGCGTGCGTTGTTTTTCCTCTCCGCAGGAGTGCTATTCCTCGATCCCGGCAAGCACTCGGGTCTGGGCAGGCGTTGCGTCATTTTTCCGCTCCCAGCAAGGTTTGCGTCGAAAATCCTGCAGCACGGCATCAGCAAAACCGTGCAGTGTGGGTTGCGATGTTACCAGCCTCTGTTAGCGGTCGTTTCTCCAGCCGCGTGCATCGATCTGCCGGCCGCGTTGCAGGCAGAGCGTCGATTTTAGCCACAAAGCCGGCGTTGCGTCGTTTCTTCAGCCGCGTCTCAGAGGTTGCATCAGAAATTTCCCCACATGGCGGTCTGTGCATGGGTTTTCAATCTTGGTCTGCCAGCTTCACCTGTCAAGGCCCCAGGAACTGGATAGGGCACCACTTGGCAAGGCAGGATTCTCAGCAGAGAGTCCAGGTGCTGGCAGGGGAAGTCTATGATGGCCCTGAGACTTCAACAAAAGGAGGCAAGCTCGGGACAAGCCCTTGGAGATTTCTTCACAAGCAGGAATGCACAACAAAGTCCAGTCTTTGTCCCCTTTCACCAGGCAGAAGCAGCAACTGAAGGATAGCTCCAGAAAGCACAGTCACATGCAGGGCAGCACTTCTCCTCAGCTCTTCTCCAGGCAGAGGTTCCTCTTGATGTCCAGAAGTGATCTAAAGTCTGTGTCCCACACACCCCACCATCACAACCCACCCATCCCAATACCAAGCCCTGCATGCACCACCAATGCATGGACACCACTCACAGCCCTGCATGGACACCCATCACCAAAGCATGCACACCTGAGACAATCGCCTAGCCCACCAAATCACAACACACACAAGCCTAAGCTGCCAGGGCAATAACAACCATAGAGGTCAACACACCCATGCACAAGATGGCATACGCAGAATCAATAACACTGCATTTACATCCCCACAGGTCCCCCACACAACGTTACCGGAGAGGAGGTGCCAGCAATATCTAGCCCCTCCAGAAGAGGCCCACAGTGATGAAGCAGCTCTACACTCCTGGATCAGAATGACCAACCTGGCCCATCAGGGACTTCCGGACAGTCGGTTACCCAGCCACAGTCCCATACCACCACAGAGCCTCCCCCTCAGGACACACCACTGCAGCACCCACCCAGCGGGCCCATACCACTGTCCCCAGGACACGTCAATCAGCAGTGTGTCCACCACTACAGGGACCCCAGGCCACCCCACAAACACAGGACAATCTAGGGCCAGTGGCAGTGGGCACACAGTTCAGGGGACAGAAGCACAGGACAACAGGGAAGCTGGGAGGACTGCTGTGCGACAGGGGGAGAACAGGCCCAGGGAACTGACTCTCCACGAGGCACTCACCAACATCCTGGGAGCATACCACCATTCCCAGGAGACGATGAGCCAGATACTGGCCAAGTTGCAGGAGACCCAGCAGCTGCAGGAGGGACAGTACCTGGGGATCAGGGAGGACCTGAGGGACATCCACACCACCCTGGTCACCTTTGCAGGGGTGCTGGCAGACATGGCCAACACAATGAGAGAGGCAGTGGCACAACAACAGGCCCCTGACACTAGCCAAACCGATGAACAGCCTTCCACCTCCGCAGACGCTAGTGGACAGGAGGCCCCGCCACAGGAACAACAGGCAATCAGCACCCCTCCCCCTTCAGAAGGAAAACCACCATGCAAATGGTCCCTGCGATCCAGGCAGAAGCCAGAGAATATTGCCAAGACCCCCGCCAGGAAATAAGACTCTCCTGAATGTCACACTTGTGTCCCACTGTGTCACCCTGTCCACCTTGAACTGCCATTGCTTCACTTCCTATGCCCCCTGGACAGTGCACCTGTGATACAAATAAACTGGAACTTTACCCTGGACTCTCCTCCACCACCACCCCAGCCCATTGCAATACCCCATCCACTTATTAGCACATAAATAAACACCTTTGTAAAAAATACAAGTATGGAGTCTGCCAATTGATTGAACTATGTATTTGTTTAATAAACTGTAAATATTGCAATTCAACTGTACAGTAATCTATACATAGGTATGATCTGTAGTTGGCTGCAGTCAACACACTAGGAGCCAGAGTGGGGCACAGATATCTGAAAATAGACATGCCAAAGGGTACAGTAAGTGGCCATAGTAGTGGGAATAGCAGCCTGCCAGTGACAATATCCAATACAAAACTGTCAATGGAAGGTGAAGTTAGTGTCTTACCTGTGTGTCACTGGAAGTACTGTCATATGATTGCTGTTCTGTTGTCCACATCCTCATCGTCTGCATCCTCTTCATCACTGTCCACAGGGTTCACTGCTGCCACACGCCCATCTCCAGCCTCCTCCTCCTCCTGCAGAAAAGGCACCTGGTGACGTAAGGCAAGGTTGTGCAACATACAACATGCCACGATGATCTGGCAGACCTTCTTGGGTGGGTAGCACAGAGAACCACCTGTTAGATGGAGGCACCGAAATCTGGCCTTCAGGAGGCCGAATGCCCTGTCTATTATTCTACTGGATCGCCCATGTACCTCATTGTAACGGTCCTCTGCCCTTGTCCTGGGATTCCTCACTGGGGTCAGTAGCCATGAGAAGTTGGGGTAACCAGAGGCACCTGCAAATATCGAGGGATACCTGTTAGCCAAACACTAACCCTTAGGGCCAACCCCATACTCATACACCAACATATACTGGGTGGGAACCATGGGCTCACCTATTAGCCACATCCAGTGCCTCTGGAGTTGAGCCATCACATATGGGATGCTGTCATTCCTCAGGATAAAGGCATCATGCACAGACCCAGGATACTTTGCACTGACATGGGAGATGTACTGGTCCACCAGGCACACTATATGAACATTCATCGAATGAAAGTCGTTTATTTCTCCGGGGGGGGGGAACAAATGCAATATGTGTACCATCATTTACCCCAATAATGTTGGGGATATGTCCCATTGCATAGAAGTCAGCTTTCACTATGGCCACATCCTCCACCTGGGGGAAAACAATGTAGCTGCGCGTGTGTTTCATCAGGGCCGACAACACTCTTGTTAGCACTATTAAGAACATTGGCTGTGACATTCCTGCTACCAATCCCACCGTCACTTGGAAAGAATCAGTTGCCAAGAAATGGAGCACAGATAGCACCTGCCCAAGAGTGGGGATACCAGTGGGGTGACGGAGAGCAGATATCAGGTCTGGCTCCAATTGGGCACACAGCTCTGTGATTGTGGCCCTGTCAAGTCTGTAGATGAGGATAATGTGCCTGTCCTCCATTGTTGCCAAGTCCACCAGGGGTCTGTACATGGGGAGATGTCTCCATCTCCTATTCATCTTAAGTGGTTGTAATCTAGGGGGAAAACGATGAGCATCTGGTCAGTATTCCACATTTCCAAAATGTACACTGCATTGCATGTTGTGACTGAAACAGTATGTTGTTGGATAGGCCCAAATGGTGCCTATGTGTACTGTGACGCAGTTAGGTGCCATGGCCTGCCCCCCCTAAAATGGCGCCTGCCTGTCCTGTGTGAAGGGACAGGTGGAAATGAAGTAATGCCGCTGACGTTGCGTGCCATTGCGGGAGGCGGTTGAGTACTGCTGTGCAACTCCTTATTGGTTGTCTATGGGGCCTATGGGTACAGTGGCCAATGTTGATGTACGCCGGTGGTGACGGTACGCACCGCTGCGGACGTCACTGCCATTTTCTATCTGTTCTCTCACTTGCTACCTGACCTTCAACAGGAGAGAACCTACACTGCAAGTGCTGCTGTGACCTGTGTCTGAACCAACCATGGCTTGAGTCACTGGGGAAAGGACCCCTCCCTTCACCGCTGCGGAGTTGGAGAGACTGGTGGATGGGTCCTACCCCAGTACAGGATGCTGTTTGGGCCTCCAGACCAACAGGTGAGTACACTGGGAGCATGAAGCACAATGCACACGTCATGAATGCATGGAGTGCTGTGTGTGAGGGTCACGTGTAAGGGGGGGTTGGCGGGGTCCTGGGCAGCGTGCTGTATGTATGGTGTGCAAGGTCTGTGCATAAGGGTATGTGAGGGATATGGTGGGCCATGAGTGTAACACTCCAGACGGTGCGGCTGATACCTTTTTCCATGTTTATTTCTCGGCAGGTCAGCACCCATCAGAAAAAGGGTATATGGCGTGCCATCGCCAAGGATGTGCAGACCCGGGGGGTCTACGGCATGCGGAGCACCCACTGTTGCAAACGGTGGGAGGACCTGAGACGCTGGGCACGGAAGATGGCGGAGGCCCAGCTGGCCGCCCAATGAGGAAGGGGTGCCCTTCGAACCCTGACCCCCCCCTGATGTTCTGCATACTGGCGGTGGTCTATACGTAGCTCAATGGGCGCTTGAGGGCATCAAAGCAGCCACAAGAGGGTGAGTACAGTTTCCCAATATACTACTTGCGCGTGGTGGGGTGGTCTCTGGGTGGGGGATGTGGGCCTGTGGGTGACCCTAGGCCAGGCAGGACATTGCATGGTAGGTCCCATTTTGGGCAGGGTTCTGATGTGAAATTCCTCCAACCAAGCTAGTAGGCCTCCACTAATGGGCAGGGGTCTGTGGGTCTCAGGTATGCTGCTGTTGGCCTTAGGTATGCCAGTCCTAGGGCTGGTGATGAGCATTGTGACTTGTAGTTCAATGCATAGTGCGTAGGCCTGTTCCCTGTGTGAGTTTGCTGTGTACGCCAACGGTGGTGTTGTTGCAGCCATTGACCAACTGTATCCTTTGTATCTCCCCCTTTTTGTTTTGTCATCCTGTCCTTGTGTGCATTAGCATCATTGGCGAAGGAGCAGAGGCAGCGGTGATGGAGGGAGCTGCATCCCACAGGACCAAGGAGGCCGAATCCACTGACAGTGAAGGCACCAGTGGGACGGAGGGCACGACAGAGCCAGGAGGGGACACTTCGGACAGTGATACCTCCTCCGATGGAAGCTCCCTGGTGGTGGCGGACACCTCTGTGCACACCCCAACTACAGGTACAGCCGCCACGGCCCATACTAGCACCGCCCTCCCAGCAGCCCCTCAGCGAGTTTCCCGTGCCCGCTCAACCAGGAGGGTGGGCATCTCTTTCACCCCAGGCACTTCAGGCCCTGCCCCAGTTATCCCTGCTGCCCTGACTGAGGAGGCTATTGACCTCCTGTGATCCATCTCTGTTGGGCAGTCAACCATAGTGAATGCCATCCAGGGGCTGGCAGGCCATTGCAACCAAACAAATGCATTCCTGGAGGGAATTCACTCTGGCATGGCGACCCAGTAGAGATCAATCCAGGCTCTGGCCTCCTCCCTGATGGCAGCCATTGTCCCTGTCTCTAGCCTCCCCCTCCAACTTCCTCTACCCAGTCCCATTCCCCTGAACCCCAACCTATCCCAAGCACACATTCAGACCAGCATGCACGCAAGATAACACACAGGAGTGGCTCAGGCAAACACAAGCACCACACATCATCCCACAGGCACTCACACAAACACCATCCAGAATCAGACACACCAATATCCACTGCCTCCACTGTGTCCCCCTCCTCCTCGTCCTCCACCACCCTCCCAGTAGCGTCTCCACTCACACCTGCATGCACTACATTCTCATCCACTACGCCCATCACCATCACACCTATCACTACACACCCCTCACTGGCAGTCACCACCCCCACATCCATGCACACGTCCCCTGTGTCCTCTCCCACTGTGTCTGTGCCTCCTCCTCCCAAAGTACACAAACACAAGCACTCAGACACCCAACAGCCAACCACCTCACAACAGCATCCAGCCCATGCACCTGCACCCAAAAAAAGCAGACTGACACCTCCTACAACCACTCCCTCTTCCTCCACTCCCTGACCTACGCCCTCTTCCCACCCCAGTGTCCCTAAGAAGCTTTTCCTCTCCACTGTTGACCTCTTCCCTACCCCTACACCCGCCCTTCACATCGGGCCAAGGTGGTCAGAACCCAGGCTAGCACCTCAGCCACCCAGTACATGGCCACAGTAGTGTCGGCAGCTCCTGCAGGTGGGAGAGGCTCCAGGGAACCAGTCATAACCACTGACAGTGTGCCTGCACCAGCTGCCAAAGGGAAGGACAAGGAGGCACCACCAGCTGTGAAGGGCAAGGAGGCACCACCAACTGTGAAGGGCAGGGGAGACACCACCAGTTATGAAGGGCAAGGAGGCACCACCAGCTGTGAAGCACAAGGACAAGGAGGCACCACCGGCTGCCAAGGTGAAGGGCAAAGAGGCACCACAAGCTGCGAAGGGCAAGGGCAAGGGGCCTTGTGCAGGGACAGAATCTGAGCCCCCACCACCAACCATGGTGGTTCAGCCATCTGAGGCTGCAGGGGAAGGGCTGGAGCCTTCCCCCCACCACGGGCATTCCCACCACCAGCACCGACACCAGCACCACCACCAGCATCACTGCCTGCAGCAGTGCCAGCAGCAGCAGCCCCACTGGGAAGCCACCCAAGGCTGCAGGGGACGGGCAGGAGCCTCCCCCCACCACTGCAAGCACCGCCAGCAGCCCCGGTGGGCAGACGTCCGAGGCTGCAGGGGACAGGCAGGTGCCTCCCCCCACCACTGCCAGTGGTGCCAGCAGCCCCTGTGGGCAGATGTCCGAGGCTGCAGGGGACGGGCAGGAGCCTCCCCCTACCACTGCCAGCACCGCCAGCAGCCCCAGTGGGCAGACGTCCGAGGCTGCAGGGGACGGACAGTAGCCTCCCCCCACCACTGCCAGCACCGCCAGCAGCCCCAGTGGGCAGACGTCCAAGGCAGAGCAGATGGGCAGGAGCCTCCCCCCACCACTGACATGCCCAACACCAGCCCCACCACTGAGCAGCCATCACCATCGGTGGGCAGTGTGTAGTCCTGCCTCCATGGACTGTAGTCCGTCCTGGCCCCTGCAAATCCTGTGGGTGTGACACCCAGGTGAGAGACTATTACCTTGCACTCCCTATGTGCTGCATCACAGGGCAGAAAGCCCCCTCCAGAACCAGTGGAAGAAGCCATCTACTCACCCCCTCCTTCCCAGGATGAGGCACATTGGGCACAAAGTCCCCTCCAGAACCAGTGGAAGAAGCCATCCACTCACCCCCTCCTTGCCAGGATGAAGCACACTGGGCACAAGGCCCCCTCCAGAACCAGTAGAAGAAGCCATCCACTCACCCCCTCCTTGCCAGGATGATGCACACTGGGCACAAAGCCCCCTCCAGAACGAGTGGAAGAAGCCATCCACTCACCCCCTCCTTGCCAGGATGATGCACACTGGGCACAAAGCCCCCTCCAGAACGAGTGGAAGAAGCCATCCACTCATCCCCTCCTTGCCAGGATGAAGCACACTGGGCACAAAGCCCCCTCCAGAACCAGTGGAAGAAGCCATCCACTCACCCCTCCTTGCCAGGATGAAGCACACTGGGCAGAAAGCTCCCTCCAGTACCAGTGGGCAAACCACCCACTAGAGAGACTGTGGCTTTGCACTCCCCAGGACCAAGCAGTGGTCAGACCATCCACTAAAGATACTGTGGCTTTGCACTCCCTAGGACCAAGCAGTGGGCAGACAACCTACTAGAGAGAATTTTGCTTTCACTATCCAGGACCAAGCAGTGGGCAGACCACCCCCTTGAGAGACTTTGACTTTGCACTCCCCAGGACAGTGTGATGGGCATGTAGCCCCCTCCAGGACCAGTGGTGTTGTTCCATCTTCCGGCTGAGGTGCCCCCTGTTTCCTGTGCCCCTGAAGTGCCTGTGTATTTTCGACCTGATGCCCCGGCAGTGTTCTCTCTGTGTTGATGTAGGAGTCAAGTGAGGCCGTGGCCTATGTGATCTGGCCCTGTGGCCCACAGACATTGTGGACTGGGCAGTGTCCCTCCATTTGTATATATGTATATACTGTTTTAATTTTGATGGACGTATTTATAGTATGTTATCTTATTACACTCACTTTAATCAATTCCTTTTGTCCTTGCATTATTCCTGAGGGGTACGGAGTGGATATGTAATGTTTGTGCATCTGTTTGTGTGTATGGTGTTGGGTGTGGGGGGTGGGGGGGTTGCGTGTGTGTCACTCTCTTTTTCCTCCCCCCTCCATTGTGTGCTAGGCAGCAGTGCTCACTGTGGTCGTCTTCGCCAGCTTTGGTATTAATGGTGAAGAAGGAGACAGACGTACATGTGGAACACCTGCAACTCGGCTCCATGGCGGTGTGGTTCTTCCTTGAGTCTCCAGAGGTGAGTCGTTTCCCTTCTGTGCACTGTTTCTGCCGTCCTTTTGACGTCGTTGGTACCGCCCCCGTAAAGGTGGCGGATAGGCCTGTTGTAATAGTGTGGGTGGTACATTGTCATCGCCTGGCTGTTGGCGGTTACCGCCGTGGTGCTTGTTGCTACAGCTGTGGCGGTTGGTGTGTTAAAGTGCCTGTCTATGTGAGCGGTTTCCGCCGTGGTCATAATTCCGCTTTATTCCCGACCGCCAAGGTTGTATTGAGGGCCAATGTGTCTGGTTGTTTGACAATTCTTTTGTAAAAGTGCACGATGAACTAGCTTATGAGATGGGAGTAATTATTAAGGGTGATAAAGTACTTCTCCCTGAGGGTTTTAGGCATAGAATCTTCAGCATAGCATGAGTGTAGGAAAATGGCTCCTTGTTGCAGCTACCCCCCCACTTTCTGTCTGATATTGATGCTGACTTGACTGAGCGTGTGCTGGAGCCCTGCTAACCAGGCCCCAGCACCAGTGTTCTTTCACAAAAAATGTACCATTGTTTCCAAAATTGGTACACCCCTGGCACACAGATATGTCCCTTGTAAAAGGTACCAGTGGTGCCAAGGGTCTTGTGACCAGGGAAGGTCCCTAAGGGCTGCAGCATGTGTTGTGCCACCCTAAGGGACCCCTCACCTAACACATGCACACTGCCATTGCAAATTGTGTGTGTTGGTGGGGAGAAAAAGGCAAAGTTGACATGGCATCCCACTCAGAATGCCATGCACACAAAATACTGCCTGTGTGCATAGGTAAGTCAACCCTCTAGCAGGCCTTAAAGCCCTAAGGCAGGGTTCACTATACCACAGGTGAGGGCATAGCTGCATGAGCAATATGCCCCTACAGTGTCTAAGTCTATTCTCAGACATTGTGAGTACAGTGTGGCCATATTAAGTATATGGTATGGGATCTTAGAGATGACCCCTGTATTTTACCCAATCCTTCAGTGCCAGATTGACTGGTCTGTGCCAGCCTGGCACTAAGAGATGAGTTTCTAACCCCCCTGGGGTGAGAGCCTTTGTGCTCTCTGGGCCAGAAACAAAGCTTGCACTCGGTCGAGGTGCTTCACACCTTCCCCTGCAGGAACTGTAAAACCTACCAGTGAGCCTCAAAGGCTCAGTCTTTGTGTTACGATGCTCCAGGGCACTCCAGCTAGTGGAGATGCCCTCTCCCTGGACACAGACCCCACATTTGGCTGCAAGTCCGGGGAGATAATAAGAATAAAAAGGAGGAGTTACCCACTCAGCCAGGTCCACCCCTAAGGTGACCAGAGCAGAAGTTACCTCCTCCATAGAAAATCCTCCATCTTGTTTTGGAGGATTTAGCCCAATAGGGATAGGGATGTGTTCCCCTTCCCAAAGTGATGGATCACAAGGAGGGTGTAGCCACCCTCAAGGACAGTAGCCATTGGCTACTGCCCGGGGACACTAACACACCCCTAAATTCAGTATTTAGGGGTGACCCTGAACCCAGGATTTCAGATTCCTGACGACCTAACAAGAAGAAGGACTGCTGACCTGAAAACCTCGCAGAGAAGAAGGAAGACGACAACTGCTTTGGCCCCAGCCCTACCGGCCTGTCTGCTGATTTAAATAACCTGCAACAGCGACGCATCCTGCAGGCCCAGCGTCCTCTGTCCAGCCCAGCAACCTCTGCCAACTCTGAGGACTGTACTACAACTCCAAAGGACCAAGAAACTCCAGTGGACAGTGGCCCTCTCTAAAGCAACAATAAGAAACCATCTTTAAAGGTACTCTCACCTCACTCTAGAAGCGTGAGTCCCCACCACTTTGCACCCGATGCCCCTGGACAGTGTCCAGAGAAACCAACGCCCAGAGAGGACCCATAGGTGACTCCGACAACGTGTCCACCCTGAACCGACCGCTCTGTACCCCCACGACGATGCCTGAAGAAGTAGTCCCGAGGACCCCCCGAAAGCGACTGCCCAGTAACAAAGAAACCTGACACCTGAAAGAAGCACTGCACCCGCAACCGCCAGGCCCGTGAGGAGCCAACTACCGGCTGCCCCAGTGCCGCTGATGGTGTACTTTGTGTGCCTTCTTGGGACCCTCTGAGTGCTCTACAAAACCCACCTGGTCTGCTCCCTGAGGATGCAGGTACTTACCTGCTAGAAGACTGGAACTGGAGCACCCCTAGTCTCCATATGCGCCTATGTTATTTGGGCCCCACTTTGACCTCTGCACGTGAGCGGCCCTGTGTTACCGGTGCTGGGTGTTTGGGGTTGACTTGAACCCCCAACGGTGGGCTGCCTATGCCCCAGAGACTGAACTTGTAAGTGCTTTACTTACCTCAAAAACTAACCTGTACTTACCTCCCCCAGGAACTGTTGAATTTTGCAGTGTCCACTTTGAAATAGCTTATTGTCATTTCATGCCAAACTTTGTACATTACTGTTTTGATTCAGAGTTCTATCTATAACTATGCAAAGTACCTTACATTTAATGTTCTTACCTGCAATCTGTCTCTTGTGGTTCTAAAATAAATTAAGAAAATATTATTTTTAGATATAAAAACCTATTGGCCTGGAGTTAAGTCATTGAGTGTGTGTTCTCATTTATTGCCTGTGTGTGCTTAACACTACCCTCTGATAAGCCTAACTGCTCAACCACACTACCACAAATAGAGCATTAGTATTGTATATTATAGCCTCTGTCAAGCCTCTTGGGGAACCCCTGGACTCTGTGCACACTATCTCTCACTTTGAGATTGTATATACAGAGCCAGCTTCCTGCAACGAGGGACATTTAGGGATGTCATTTACCTAAAGGTGGGTCAGATCACATTATTAGTGTTGTAAATGAATGATCTTTTCAATAGTGTTTGAAACAATGAGTATCTTGCAAGACAAGTGAAAAAAGTGCTATGGTTTGAATTCCAGATAATGTTCTGATTAGTTTACTTAAGGGTCCAGAGATCACATTAGGCACTGATATTATTGGACTTTTATCTGTGTTACCTTCTCCCTGCTCATTTAGTATTTTTGCACTTGACTATTTTCCAAAATGGTTTGAATTTCCTGTGGTGCAAATGGCAACTATTAATAATGTTTCCTTTCCATTTTGTAAGGAGGAAGTACCCAAAGCCCTAGTCTTTGCAAATGGTCAATGATTCATCAAAATGTTCCAGGATTTTCTGTTTAAATGTGGTATTAATCAAAAATAGACATAGAGTAACCCCTCAAACCAAGGAGACCAGGTTTTCTAAATCAAATGTGTTATACTTGTTTTTACTTTGTAGATGTACATTAAATTTATTTTATTTCATGGAGGATTTACATGTGTGTTAGCCCTGAGGAAGATAGAATTTATAAGTAAACTCCACCAAAATGCACTGATGAAATATTAAGAAAAGATCTATGTTTACTGGTTGTCTTTATACGATATTAATTAAAAATCATGGACATTTATTTAGAGATAGATTAACTTGTCCTAGATGGATCTTCCTTCTTTTTCAAGATATATATATTTTTCTTATATATTTATATTTTTTAAACAGATTGTGGGATTTCAACCATGTATTTTTAAACATTTTTGTGGTATTCTATTCTGCCTTATTTTGCAGTATATGTGTATGTATATGATGGGTGTGAGATTGAATAGTGTTCAGTGCTTTTAATGGTACATTTTAATGGTTACTAAGGGGGGGCACTCATAACTTTGGTCTAACTGTGGTATCAAACATAAAAAGGCAGCATTATTTTATCCTGAAACAAATGATGGACAGAAACTTCTTCTAGGTCGGTTAAGGAATCATTGCAATTGGCTATCAAGTGACATTTGCCCTGTTGCAGTGTCCTCAAAACTATATTTCACATTCCTTGATTCATAAAACATACATCTTGCTTACATCAAACAAAGTACTCAAATGAGTAATAACTCGACTGATAAAGTATTGTAGAAAATTATGCATAAACATTTTAAAGTTATATAGCAATATCTATATAAGCAAGAATGAATTGGTTAAAATGTACTCATGCCATACCTTAGAAATACAGGCAATTCAGGAACATAATCCTGTCCTAGACATGAAGAGTAAGGCACTCAGAACATCACTCTGTAATAAACCCCCTCCACAGGCGTTTAAAACAAGCCACACAAGTTGATCTAAAATGATAACACATCCAGAGTCCATTCTAAATGAACATGATAACAGTCATTGAGATTGCTTACCAAAGTTGAGAGGCATGTAAACAAACCAGGAGAGAGCCACAGAAATAAATCTGTATCTCTAATAAGTAAAATAGAGAGAGAGAGCGAGAGAGAGAGAGAGAGAGAGAGAGAGAGAGAGAGAGAGAGAGTGAGAGAGAGATGTGTGTCATATATAGCTTGCCACAAATGGGCTATCCATGCAGAATCTAAAAACATAGTGGTGGGGGGCGTGGCCAAGATTGCGGGCACTTTCTGGTGAGTTCCAACTCTCGACCTTTAGGAATCGACCCTTCTAGGTGCAGCTGAGCTGGTGTGGGCCCCCTCTGGCTCATTGGTCACGAGTCCAAGCAAGTGCTCAGACCGGAGGTGGGCCCAACGCCAATGACCAGGGGAGAAGCACCGCTGAGCGGAGGACTTCAAAATGACAGCCCTGGTTTGCATATATCCCAGCAGCTGCCAGTGTTGCGGACGCCCAGTGATAGTGGGGTCCGTTCTCCCCAGTCCAGCCTACAGGTCAGAAGACTTGTTGACTCCGCTGCAGCGGCTCCGATGTGTGCAAGCTCTGGACGGCAGCCCGTGGTCCACACAACAGCCCAGTAAGGAGGTGAGCCTGGTGAGGAACAGAAGGGGCCACAGTGTTCACTGGCCATAGCATGGCAGGTGTCATGGCCCGAGGTCCCTGAGGAAGGAATTCTCGTAAGGAGGAGTGGCAATTCACAAGCCTGAACGAAGGGTCACAACCAAGCACAACAGTTCAACGGGGTCACTTGGCGGACATGGAGTAGCAGGTAACCGTGTAAGACACGCGGGTGGGAGCGCGGCCTAGGAGATGGGGGAAGAGGCCCAGAGAGTTTTGCCTGTCAGGACTGCCTGTCTTACTATTTGGACAGTTAAACACCATGGTGCCTGGATGAGCAGATTGTTGGGGGCTGAGACACTGATGGGGCTGGGGGCATATTACTGCTGACTGCTTCCCCTCTCATCCTCTGAAAAGTAGTGGCCCGAAGAGTTGTGCAGCACTGGAGGGTGAGACATAGAGAGACTGTCAGAGACGCTGATACCTTTTGGGGGCTAGAGTCTGACTGCTCGTACTGCCCAGTTTGACCTCCTGGAGCAAACGGGTCAGAGGCCCTCTCCTCCTTCCCCTCACAGGCAGAGGCAGGCAAATATCCTAGTGGGTGGGCTGACCTAGGGACTGCTTTGGCCATTTATTGACCCTTGCAGTTTCCCAAGCTGGACGAAGAGTGGATGCAGGTGACATGGACCACAGCAAGGGCACATAGGCCCAAATCAAAATAGATAAATGCACAGCACAGCTGGGTGGATTAAGGGCACCCACAAGAAGTGTGAACAGGATGCCATGACCCCCACTGCTGGAGACAACACAGCAATCATATTGCAGGCTATGCAGGGCTCTAAAGCGACCCTCAAGATCAAAATAGGGGAGGTGGGAGTGGACGTGGTCTTGCTATGCCAGAACCTCTGCCAGAAAGTGGATTGTGTAACCGAGGCAGAAGGGAGAATTTTAGAACTGGCCTCTATTCAGAGTTTCTCTGCTCTCCTGAGCCACCAAAACATTACAGGAATGTGCAGAGGATGCCAAAAAGAGGACACGTCGCAATCACCTCTGTTTCATTGAGTTTCTAGAAAGATTAGAGGGCTCCACCCTGGAGACATTCCTGGAGCAGTGGTTGCAGTCATGGATGGAAGCATAGTCCCTCTCCCCAAGCTTGACACTGGAGCTGAGCCCTCCCCCACTCCCCCACCAGGGCACCACCTCATCTGATAGTTGCCCATTTCACTGAACTACAGGGACTGTGAAGCTGTCCTGCAGGGTGCCAGGGCAAAGGTTCAGCTAATGTTTCCACCCTACCTCATACTGATTTTCCCTATTATCACATGGTTCAGACTCAAAGTAAACCTTATGACCAAGTGAAACAAAAGCTACTCACAATGAACCTACAGTCTAGGCTCCTCTACATAGCCAGGTTGCTAATCATTCACAACTTGAAGACCCTGTTCTTCGATTCTCCTGAAGAGGCCTGGACCTGGCTGACCAAGCAACGACCCTTGACCGTAAACCAGCCCGGACCTGGCTGACCGAGCAACGACCCTTGACTGTAAACCAGCCCTCATGATGGCAGTCTGCCCCACCCTGCCAGGGCTGGGGGCTTGTGGCCTGGTGGGGGCCTAGGATAATTGCCACCAGAAGGGGTCATAGTGCAGGTGCTGAGGTCGATGAAACGCAGAAGCTTCCACAGAATCCGAGGGAGAGCCCTGTGGGGGCCCCCAAGGGATGGTCTAAGGACCTACAGGTGGCACGGGATTCCGATTCGGGTCGGAGGGTGGCTGAGGATGTTCCTCTGAGAGGGAACAAGAATGACCTCTGGGAATACAGATCTTCTGGGGCCAGATGTTTTCCTTTTTGGGATTGCCAGCACCGATGTATCCCGGTTCAATGATTGCCTGAACCAGTCCCCGGCGGGAAATGGAGCATGCCTGATCCTTCCAGACCTACTGTTCCCAAGTTACTTTGATGTTTCATTTGAGCTTGGGTGACTGATGGTTCTTCAGAGAGCAAAGTATAGTTGACAGGGAAGTTGGATGGCGAAGGTTAGGTTTTTCGTTTTGGTCCTTTTTGGTTGTTCATTTATGATTTTTGCTCGACAAATCCACACACAAACATGTCCATATAGACAACATTGCATGTTACATGGCCCTGTCCACCACCACGGTCCCAGCGTCCAGACGAGAGGGCCCTCATGTCAGGGACAGCAGCTTGTTCTTTCACACTCACACCTACGGGGCCCCTGCTGATCATGACATGGATTGTGAATGGGCTCCTGGATCAGATTAAGAGAAAAGCTGTGCTTCAATTTGCTCAAAGACATGGTTCATCTGTCCTGATTCTTCAAGAAACACATCTGTAGAGTCAGAACTACCAGTTTCGGGCTCACAAGGGATAGAATAGAATATTAGGTTATGCCAAAGGTATGGTAAGGTAAAAGTTTATTGTTTAGTTACTTGAAACCATAACAATGTAGAAAAATATTGTGAACTACGTTTGCATCCTAAATGGTTCCAGACATACACAAATTACTTGTTTATATATTTTTCTTGCTTGAACATATAAAAACTCAATGTTATAACTATAACTGTCAGATAACCCAAAATAATTCATTCATTTCTTAAAAACTTAATAACATCATAGTTATCCAAAAGATCACACCGCTTATTTCCATTGTCTACCTTATGTCAAAACTTTAATCTAAGAAATTCCATGTTAACGATTCCCTAATCTTTCGAATAAGCCCACACCACACTCTTAAAATAAGTTAAAATAAATATTATCTTTTCATTACATTAAATGTACAGAACAAGAAAACTTAACACTCCTCATTATTAAATTGTGCTTAATTCTGGACATTCCCACTATCTTGCGTTAACCAGTGATATTATTAAAGTGCAAGTATCTAAAAAATGGCTGGTGCCTAAACAATAAAAAAAAATATAAAATGTCAGTAGTTTATTGAGATACAGAGGTCCTTTTTAAAGCTTCGCGGACATCCTTCAAAAGTTTCAGAAATCTTACAGTTAGCTGGGGATGTAGCCCACATGAACATGCAACAATTGCACTCTCACATTTCCTAATCCCTAGCATGTGAAACACAGGAACCAGCCAATAACCTTTCAATTGCCTCAGTTCTTTACACACGCACTCTATATGCAATAATGATTCTAACTTCTACTTTCATAGCCTGCAGTGTAGACCCTCTGAGCCATTCAGATAACCATATTTATAGGCTTGTAAGGGTATGATTCTGCACCTCAGTCTAATTAGATCTTTTTTTCGAACCCAGCTTCAGGGGGCAAGATAGATAAGGTGTCCTCCCAGGAGACTGATAAAAATAGATACATAAATCAGTGTGAGCCTTTGTGGCCAGTTCATGTTGATCTTCCTCTGCAGATCTCAACCTTGCATTTTTATTAGTAGCTTGGCTTGTTGCCTTGGTGGAAGATTCAGGCTAATGATTTCATCAACTCCCACAGCCAAGATGGATTTGTTGGCATACTCCTTCCGTGGCAACTTACTATTCTACATACTTGACCAGATCAAACCCCTTAACAAGCCAGGGGAAGCTGCCTTGAGCTTTGTGTAATCATTTTAAAACCTGGTTTCCTTCATGATTACTTGTTTGCTTAAATTAAGTTCTAATTGGATTTGTGAGGGTGGTGATGCATCAGGGAGCTGCAATAATCTTCTGTAGCAGGTTATGCCAAAGGAACACAGGGGAGGCTATTTTTTTGCGCAACCCACTGCCACTGGTGGTATCAAAGGTTATTAGAGACTCCCAATGTAGATAGGAAATCCTAGAAGGGTCCATGGAGGGAACCCATCATACTTTGAAATGTGTTTATGTTCCCCCAGCCACGCAGCAATCCACATTACAGACCCTTGGGAAGTTACTCTGTGCCCTTTCGCTGGGAGTGGGGGTGGTTGGGGGTGACTTTAATTATATTTTGGACAACCGGGACTGATACAGACCGTCCAGTGGCCCCCCAGTTCAAGAGAGGGGGCTAGCTTGTTGGCATGCCTGGGACTTAGTGACTCCTGGTACATCTGGAACCCTGACCAACAAGAATACACACATGCTTCAGCGGTGCACAGCTCCTTATCCCAAATAGACTACTTCCTCCTCCCAGCTGGCGATCTCCTACACACTATGGGAGTGCAGATATTTCCCCGAGGGGTCGCTGACCATGTCCCAGTGACACTTCAATTTGGGGCCCCAGTGTCAGAAGATCGCTCTATATTTCGACTTAATGCATGGCTTCTTATGGACGGACACTTCACTTATCACTTGGCTGGGGAACTGAAAGTGTTCCTTGAGCTTAATAAGGACACCGTGGACTCACTCAGGTTGCTGTGGGTGGGTGGGCAAGGTTACAATCAGGGGGGTCACTCGCTCCCAGGCCAAGATAATGAAACTCAAGTGAATGGCTCAAATAATTGAGCTAGAAGCCTCCATCCAAGCACATGAGAGGAAAGACCCGAAGAACTATGTGGATGTTATATACCGTCAATAGGAGATGGACCAGTCCTCCCTATGACATTGATGCCTAGAGGAAGCCTGTAAATGCTGACTGGCCTCAGCACGGAGGGTGTATGAATGGGGGGACAAATCCAGTAAACTCTTACACTGGTACACCGAGCGGGCACACCCGAGCTGCGAGCTGGCCATCGTGTCACTGGTCAGTGAGCTGCTGCTACCTCGGTTGACTGGGATGGACAACACAGCCATGGAACATCTGCCCACCCTAGGAGAGGTTGGGGAAGACCTCTCAGACCTCAGCTCCAGAAAGACACCTGGCCCAGATGCATTTCTTGTGGAATACTATCGGTGACTCTGACACGAGATTCTAACCCCCTTTTTTGAGCTCTTCACAAAAGCAATTGACAAGGGCCACTTCTCACAGGACATACACTTGGCGACCCTACTTGTTCTACCTAAGACAGGACAGCCACTGCTCCAATGTACCTTTTACAGGCCTAGTTCCTTCATCAGTACTGAGATTAAACTCTATGCTAAGCTCCTTGCCAACCACCTACCTTGGGTGATACTCCAGCTGGTTCACCTAGACCAATGTGGGTTAATCTCCCATCGAAGCACACAACGCTGTATTAGGAGGGTACACCTGGCACTGTTATGAATTAGGTCTCTCGGGGATCTGCAACTATGCTGTTGATTGACTTTGAAAAAATCTTTGGACTCTGTACAAGGGGGTTTCCTTGATAAGGCTGTCTCCAGAATGGTGTTTGGGGACAAATTCCGAACATTATACTGGTGTGCTACACCTTCCCACAAGCCCAAATATACATAAATGGGCTTTTGTCTCACAGTTTCAAGATCTGACAGGGGACTAGGCAGGGATATCCCTTGTCGCCCCTCCTATTTGAGCTGGCCATTGAATCACTAGAGGTTTGGGTCCACTGCAGCGCCCAAGTTTGGGGCTTTGATGGGGGTTTAGTGACAGAGATCGGATAACTTTATATGCGGACCATGTTATGTTATTCCTTGCATGGCCAGCCAAAACAGGTCCCCACATCCTTCACATTCTAGAGATCATCGGGGAGGCATCGGGCTTGACAGTCAACTGGAATAAATCTCTCCTAATCCCCATTCAAGGAGAACATCAAGATGAGACCTAGCATCTCAAGATCCCACTAAGCCACTTTAGTTTTTTGCACCTGGGAGCCCATATTTCCAGGGAACCAGAACTTACATGCAACCTCAATTTGTGCCCCCTGGTGCAGAGGGCTAGAGCAGATATGACCCGCTGGGACATACTCCCTCTAAACCTCATCAGTAGAATTGCCCTCTTTAAAGTGATGGTGCTCCCCTGATTCTTATATGCCTTGCAGAATTATCCACTTCCTATTGCACAATCCTGGTTCACGTCACTGGCAGCAATGGGGAGAAAGTTTATATGGGTGCGTAAACCCTCACGGGTAGCCTTGGGAGAATGTGTATGTGCGGTATTTGATGGAGGGCTGGGGGTGACCAATGTGTGCCCAACTACTGATCATCAATGAGTGGAAGCATGGGGGGGAGACTCGATGTTTCAGGCAGAATTTGCCCTCATTGATTCACAATATAATGGGTATTCTCTACGGAGCTCCTATCCCGACTGCCCTCCATGAATCGCCCCAAGTGGTATTCCGGGTGTGGAGAGCGGCTTTACGCTGGACAGGCTGGGATTGTAAGCTTACCCTGGAGACTCGCCACTGGAAGGGCAGTTGACTGGCACAGGTAGCGCAGTTGGAATTATTTTGGGGGTTGGATAGCAACGGGATCTATCTCGCACTTGGGTGATGTATAAGACCAGACCCCATTGAAATCTTTTCAAGTCCTCCGTGAGGAGTTCAGAATGCCTGCTTCTAATTATTTACAAATTCAGCCTGCACTTCATATTCACAAGGATGGCCTTGATGTGTCCCAGAATACAAGCCACTGGAGGGGCAGTTGCGCATGGGGCCTCTGAGGAGGGGGTGGATTTCACAAATGTATAAAACCCTAAGATCACACTTACCAGACCTGCTGCTCCCCCTCAAAGTGAAATGGGAAAAATGGATGGGAGAACTAGATGAGGCCGACTGGCGGGAGGCATGTATGGCACGATGGCCTCTGGCCCTTTCGACTCTGACTTATACAATTCAAGTACTTACACTAAACATACCTTATGCCTTGCTGCTTGTGGTGGGCCTGTGTCCGTGCATCCCGGCTTGTGCTAGATGCCGGGACCATCACAGTGATTTCTTTCATATTATGTGGTCTTGTCCCATTATTTTCAGGTACTGGGAGAACATCGTGTCCACCCTTAAACATGTGCATAGAGTTGCACCCCAAGATTGCGTTGCTGGGCATCCTGGATGATATGAGTGGCACCCGAACAATAGAAACTTGTTGGGCCTAGGCACACTTCTAGCCAAAAAGGGCGTAGCTGAACAATGGAATTCTCTTTTGGCCCCACCCCTCCAGGCCTTGACAGAAGGCATGGACTGGTGCTCTAAGATGGAGGAAACCGTATGGATTACGAGGGGAAGCCCTCACAAGTACGAAAAAACATGGCACAAATGGTTGAATAGGTGAGAAGGAGAGAGACTCTCCTCCTGTCCTGGTCTCAGTCACTGAGTGAGGGTAGGAGGAGGGTGCCCCGCTGGGCATTCTGACCGCGGCGGTTCGGCCGCGGTCAGAAGTGGAAAACCGGCGGTCTCCCGCCGGTTTTCCGCTGCCCAAATGAATCCTCCATGGTGGCGCAGCAAGCTGCGCCGCCATGGACGATTCTGACACCCCATACCGCCATCCTGTTCCTGGCGGTTCTCCCGCCAGGAACAGGATGGCGGTATGGGGTGTCGCCGGGCCCCTGGGGGCCCCTGCAGTGCCAATGGCATGGGCACTGCAGGGGCCCCCGTAAGAGGGCCCCAAAAAGAATTTCAGTGTCTGCTTTGCAGACACTGAAATTCGCGACGGGTGCAACTGCACCCGTCGCACCTTCCCACTCCGCCGGCTCAATTCTGAGCCGGCGTCCTCATGGGAAGGGTGTTTTGCACTGGGCTGGCGGGCGGCCTTTTGGCGGTCGCCCGCCAGCCCAGTGCAAAACCCAAAATACCCTCAGCGGTCTTTCGACCGCGGAGCGGTATTTTGGAGGGGGAACTCTGGCGGGCGGCCTCCGCCGCCCGCCAGGGTGAGAATCACCCCCTGTATGTAGTGTATTGTTTTTTTTGACAGAGCAGCACAGTATCCTGTTTGTATCAAAAACAATAATATGTTCTCATTAAAAAAAAAATTGAGCGGTAGCAAGGTTTACTAATTTTGATGTGTCTGCTATACAAAAAGAGAGCATGCACTGGGAGCATTTAGGGGGCATTAGAAGAAGAAGAAACAGACTTCTAGGTGATGCTCAATTCTGCCGCCCTGGTAAGTTTGAGACCCAAACATTGTAGGCTTAGTTTAGAGGTAAGTAGCTTTGAGAAAGATCAACTGTGTCACAGTCCACAAAAAGTGTCAGAAGAATGAGCAGGAACTCTAGTTGGATTTGATCAAGGAAATTCACCAATAACAGGTGAGTTTTTCCTATGAAGACTGCTAAGGCCTATCTCAAAGCAATGATACCCTAGTGTTGATCAGAATGCTTCATGTTTTAGGAATAAAAATGCATTTTTAAATGTTCCAACATTCCCATTAAAATTAAAATTCAATTTTTTTACATGTTTTCAAAATACGTCATAATGTGTGTGTTTGATTTATACTTGTTTTTGTATTGTTGTATATTGTTTTGAGAAATGACTTAGGTAGGAGGTCCCCGACTTCCAGTAATGATTTAGCAGAGGGCCACAGAAGGCAGAAGGTTAAGGATCGCTGACATAAATTGATTTGTTACTTAAGATTATGCATTTCCCAGCTATCAGGTGAAACCTAAAGACTTGGGGCCAGATGTATGATTCTGGCCCATTGCGATTCGGTAATTGCGATTTTTAAGAAATCGCAATTACCGACTCGCAAAGGGCCATGTATCACATTTGTGATTCGGTAATTGCGATTTCTTAAAAATCGCAAATGCAATTACTGAATCGCAAATTACGATACTGGCCCCATTCGCAGCTATGGGCCTGTTGGCCCATAGCTGCGAATTTTTTGCATTTCCTAAATTGCGATTTCTGAACCAGAAATCGCAATTTGGGAAATGCGAAAGGCCAGGGTGCTGGGGGCCTAACGCCCCCTCTCCTGCACCCCATTTTTTTTTTTTTTTACCATGTAAAGTACACACATGCCAAAAGGGCATGTGTGCTTTACATATTAAATTTAAAAATGCAGTTTTACTGCATTTTTTAATTTTGCACCAGGTTACCACCTGGTTGCAAACAATGGTATTTTGCATGTGCAAAATACCATTCTGCGAAAAATCGCAATTTGCGATTTTTTGCTGAATTGCCTTGCGACCTGGATTTTGCGAATCGCAAATTGCGATTTGCAAAATCCAGATCGCAACTCAGAAAATCGCAATTTTTGCGATTTTCATTTTGTGGTCTGCGAATGCCTTTGATGCATTGCAGACCACGATTTTGCACTCGCAAACGGCCGATTTCGCCGTTTGCGAGTGCAAAATATTTTGATACAACTGGTCCTTGGTCCATTATCCCAATAGAAGTCTCATGTTTTCAGGACTAGGAACGTGACTACTAAATGAATGTTAAAAAGAGATTGTAAGTGCATAGACTAAAAGGCAAATAGAGTATTTTGGGAGAAGAAAGTAGGACTTTATGGGAACCCCATATAGGAATCCCATGCTCAGCCCATTTGATACTGGTATGAAGTAGATGCTAATGCCTAGAAAATAGGCCAATTTTAGCATAATCCCAAAAGTATAGTTGCATCGGGCATAACCATGAACAGACCACAACACTCGTCATAGAGGGATAAAAGGCCGCTTTAATAGAACAGGTCTGGCAAACAAATAACCTTGGCAAAAGCCTCACAAAACTACTTGAACCTCACTAATACATAAATTACCTCCTATCCCCTCCCCCTCCCTCTAATACCCATTCCACAACTACCCCTTAACCCAAACACCTTGACCTGACCTACCCTTTACCCATCCCTTCTAAAATACCCTTGCCTGTAAATCCCTGTCCAGTCATCTTTATGTCGATTCCCTTCCCCACCCGAACTGCTTCTTGGCCCAAACCCCCCGCAGCCAGACCTGACTATCAGCGGCAGCTAACCCAACCCCCCCACAATAACAACCCTCAGCCTTACTAAGCACAGACCTGCCCTCTTAAAGAATAACCTATGAGAACACCAATTCCATCCAGCCTAAGGTATAACATAAACCCTCCCCAAAAAACCCCAAATCAACAAAAACAAAAAACAAAAGAAATAAATCCTGGGAGGGCGGGAGGGCACGAGCACAACACGCCTACTGGGTGTGACGACGGCCAAAGAGGCCGCCCACACCCAGCCCCTGCCATATATACCCCTGCCCAATGCCCGCCTTATCCTGCCCTACCAACCAATCCCCCTAAACTCGGGCCGTGGACTGTACCACGGATGCCCGACAAGCCCGGGGGGAGACCGGGCAAGCCCTCTACTCCCCCCAAGCCCCCATCGGGCATAACCATGAACAGACCACAACACTCATCATAGAGGGATAAAAGGCCGCTTTAATAGAACAGGTCTGGCAAACAAATAACCTTGGCAAAAGCCTCACAAAACTACTTGAACCTCACTAATACATAAATTACCACCTATCCCCTCCCCCTCCCTCTAATACCCATTCCACAACTACCCCTTAACCCAAACACCTTGACCTGACCTACCCTTTACCCATCCCTTCTAAAATACCCTTGCCTGTAAATCCCTGTCCAGTCATCTTTATGTCGATTCCCTTCCCCACCCGAACTGCTTCTTGGCCCAAACCCCCCGCCACACAGGAAAACCCGGTAGGCGTTTTCCTGCCCCATCCAACCCTACTATCTATCCCACGGCTTCAACCCCAATAAATCCGCAATAACCATACGCAACTCCAATAAATAAAGCTCATTACCTAAGAAAGAAAGATGTACCCCATCCTGTCTGAACAAAGCCACCTCCGACCCCAGAATGTTATCATGGCTCAATATCGAAAACCCATGTGACTTACAAAATTTCTTCATCTCTCTATTCACTTTCCGCCTCTGCTTCTCAATACCTTTAAAAGAATGAGCACCCCTCCAGACCCTCCTAGGTACCAGACTTGTCCAAACAATGTGAGTTCCTGACCACCTCTCTTTAATACGGAGTAAATCCACCTTCATCGTCTTGATCAAACCAATACCCGAAAGCGCCACTAAATCATTTTCACCTAAATGAATTACTAACAAATCCGGACAAACCCCCTGCCTTAGCCTCTGGGATAAGACATATAGCAATTCCCCCCACCTCATACCACTTTTCCCCACCCAGCTAACTTTAACCCTTATACCATCCAGGCCCAGCTGGCGACCAAAATGCCTTGCGGCTGCCTGCTTCTCCGCCCATCTCACAAAAGAGTGCCCGACGATCCAAACCGCACAAACTCCATCTGGACCCCCAACGCAACCTAAAAAGAAAAAAGGTAGTGTTAATCAACTGCCTCTTACCAAACACCCAGGACTCACAGCACCAACCCTAAAAGAAAGGCTGAAAAAGAGAATTATGATAAGCAGGGAAGAAAGCAAAACAGACCTGTTCCAACCAACCCCCCAAAAACAAAAAACCCCCAGTCACTTAAAAATACGAACATACCGTTGAAAACACTGAGACCTCCATCTGCCCAACTCCTGGATTGCCTGATCACTCCTCCCAAGTCTTTTCGCTTCCGTCGCCGCCCCAATCCTAAAACAATGAGTCCCATAGCATCTTGGATCTAAACCCAACTCTCTGATACACATTTTCATTACCGCCAAAACTTGGGACGCCGTCAGCGCATTTCCATCCTGATGAATAAAAACCAACCTTGCAGATTCTGGCAATCTAGCCCTAAAATGTTCCCACAACCCAACCGGACAATCTTGCATACCCGTGCGACGCAAAACCACCTCCTGCCCCCTACCCAACTGATCCGTTTTTGATTTTCCCAACCAAATCCCAATATCCCCACCACTTACCTGTACATTAGAAAGCAAAAGACCCTCCCTCCCCCTCACTCCCAACAACTCCGAAATGCGAAAGGCACCATGAAATAACCATGCCATACATAAGGAAAACAGACGAACCTCCCAACTTGAAAAACAAACACTCTTCAAACACCGCAAAATGGCCCTAAGTAACTGGGACGTAATCGGCCTTCTTCTGTCCCACCGAGCCCCCCCCGCCCTAGCCCAACCTGCCAATACCCTCCTACAAATCTCCCCTTCAACCGGATCGTAACCCCAAAAATACTTACCGTAAAAAGCAATCCCAGCCAACTTACCAGCAATTGTAACAGCAGCCAAACCTTTCTCAATAAGATGCATTATGAAACGAACCGCTTCATCCCTTCTCCTCCCAATGACATCACTCCCCCTTACTACTTTTACCGCACCTGCTTCCAAGAATTCCAACCAGGCCTGCCAATAGCTCTTTCGCGTCGACGGGGCTATAGACATCTGAACCAGCTCCAAAAGGCTCAATTTCCTATTTCCCACAATTCCCCCGGGACGCAAGTCTTCTCCGAATCCGCTCCCGGTGCCAGACCACGGAACCTCCGCCACTGAAAACGAGATAGGGCGTCAGCAATATCATTATTAATGCCCGGAATGTACTTAGCTTTAAACATAACGTTAAACCTCAAACAGTGCAACAGAAAGATTCGCAGCAACTTCAGCACCTTGTCCTCCTTAGCTTTCTGTGAATTAACTAATGCCACCACAGACTGATTGTCAACATTAAATATTACATTCCGATTGGCTAAATGAGAGCCCCAAATCACCAATGCCACCACCAAAGGGAAAAACTCCAGGAACGCAATACTATGCTTTGCCTCCTTCCATCTGACTGGCCAGGCCTCCGCCACCCAATGGCCATCCCAAAACAAACCAAAACCATTCGCTCCTGATGCATCCGAGAATATCTCCACTTGCCAGAACCAATCCTCATCCTCCACCAACATAGAAACCCCATTGAATACCTGCAAAAACCCCATCCACATCTTCAAATCATCCTTGATGTCGGCCTTAATCCGAATGTGCTGGTGTGGCAAGCATGCTCCTCTCATTGAAAAGCCAAGCCTCCTACAAAAAGCCCGCCCCACTCTAACTACTCTGCACGCAAAATTTAGGTGACCCAGTAGAGCTTGAACCTGCCTCAACTCCATCTTCTTCTTCTTAACTGCTTCACCCAACAACTCGATCAACTGCCGAACTTTATCCTGAGGTAACCTCAACTCCATTCTCTCTGAATCCAACTCAATACCCAAAAAATTAATACAATTTGCTGGACCCTCAGTCTTCTCCCAAGCCAGCGGCACACCAAAATCCTCCATCAATCTCTGAAATCCCAACAACGATCTGCCACATGATCCAGACCCCGCCTTTCCAACGAAAAAGAAATCGTCCAGATAATGAGTGACTAATCCCACTCCTTCCAAATCCTGAAAACACCACTGTAAAAAGGTGCTAAACATCTCAAATAATGAACAAGAAACCGAACACCCCATAGGCAACATCCTATCCACATAAATTGCACCCCCAAATTGAATTCCCAACAGGGAAAAATCCTCTGGATGAACTGGCAACAACCGAAAAGCTGACTGAATATCCGATTTTGCCATTTCGGCACCACGTCCACACCTCCTCACCAAAGCCACCGCTTGATCCACTGACGCATAATGCACAGCCGTGTCCTCCACTGCAATTAAATCGTTCACTGAAGCACCCGCAGGCCATGACAAATGATGGATAAGCCTAAACTCACCCGCCTGCTTCTTAGGGACCACACCAAGCGGTGAAATCGTTAAATTAGGCAATGGCCATTCAAAGAAGGGGCCAATTATCCTGCCTAACATCAATTCCTTCCTCAACTTCTCTTCAATCACCTCTGGGTACAACCTCGCAGATTTCAAATTATTAGCCCACCTACGCAACCTGGGTCCTTGATAACACAACCTAAAACCTTCTTTAAAACCATAAAACAGAACTTTCGCCTCCTCAACCCTGGGATAACGCTGTAGCCAATACACAATAACACTTAAATCAATAGGAGAAGGCCCCTTTTCCCCCAACATGCTGAGTTTGTCCTCGACCTCTGTCACCACCTCTGAACTGCTGTCCCTGACCACTCCACTGCATACCCCCGAAGCACTGATAGGATGGATGCCTCCCACCACAGTGGGCACAATCGTGCCGAAATCTACACGGCTGCCTGTTGCAGAAGCCACTGTTAAAAGCCCAGCAAGATCCATTCCCTTGCAAGTAGCTACGCTGTCCGACACCCACCCCAAACTGGGTGGGACGCCCCTGAAAGGGCCTATACTGCACCGGCAGACCACTAGCTGTGTGCGTAGTTGGAGCATACCTCGCTGTCCTTAACCACTGCATCCACAGCTCATTATCAATTTCACCCCAGGCCTTGGACGGATCCATGGCTTTCCGAGCCCGAAACTCTTCATCGTAGCGGAACCAACCAAAGCCACCATAATCCATCTGGGCTCGCCGCACTACATCCATATACTTAAAAAGCGCCACACAAGAATCAACATGCCGCTCACAATAAACACTAGCATAAATGAGAAAAGCAGACGTCCAATTCTCTATGTTTGTAGGCACCCTAGGCCTCCTGAGTAACTCCCACTCCTCCTCCTTAGACCCTTCTTTTGCCTGAACTTCTCTATGGAGTAATTTGAAAACATCAACAAATTCCCCTTTCCAAATCCTCTCCTTCAAATTCTGGGTGAGATGCGCCCCCAAAGGCATCGCCACCCCCATATAAGGTAATTTTTTACCCTTCAATACGCCTCCCGAATTAACCACCGCCACCCTGTGTACCTCATCCGTTCCAACCTTCGAAGCATCCTCTTCCATCACCACTTCCGACTTACCTGCACCAGAGTCGACCGAATCCACCTGAATTGAGGCATCCACACCCCCTTTTGCCAGCAAACCCCCCATGGCACCCCTTAAATTGCCCCCGATCCCTTTTCCCACCTCACCTCTTGGTAGACACCCTTCTACAGCCTGACGTCGCCTTACAGGGTGATCGCCCCGGACCACCTCTGCCGCCGATGGCGCAATGTCAGTAACCACAGCCGAAGAAACCGGAAGAGCCCGATCTTCCATCTCTTCCTCGAAGTCCAGGTCCTCTTCTCCTTGGAGCTCCCACCTTCCCATAGCGCCCCGGCTAGTGGAAGGGACCTCATCTAATGAGCCCGCACCGTGACCCATTAGCGACATTGCTGACTCCCGCGTTGTCAGGTGAGCCGCTCCGGACTTCACCCTCTCTTCTCCCCGGTGTGCTAAAGGCGCCCTGGCCTTAACCGGCTGACTCTGACCATCAGAAGGCCGCCCAGCCTCCCGATGCACCGTCAACCCCTTCAGTCCGCCCTGAAACCGAGGAGCGCCACACCCAACGCCTACCTCCTCAACATCTCTCTGCCTCACCTCCTGTAAAACTTGAAACCTGCCTTTCTTCGATTCACCACTAGACTTACCCCAAACTCTACCCTTAAATATAGACCCATCCTGATCCACAAATTCAACCAGCTCACCTAAATCCAACCCTACCTCAACAACCTCACTCTCCTTCACCTCCTTGTGAAAACTACCCAGCAACTCCTTATCTGCCAAACCATATCCTTCAAACCCTCCAACAAACTGACTATCAGAGCACAATTCTCCCTCAACAACATCAAGGCCAAAGCCTCCAACCCTTCTTGCTCCTCATCAGATATAAAAATAACCTCCTCTGACCTTATACTTTGTCCTTGAGCCTCCGAATCCACTGCATTCCGCTTAAATTTACGAGAAACCGGCACCTTTTCTTTTCCCACGATGGGCGCCGCCATTTTAAAATTGCCTCCTAACCGTCTTTCCTCTAAAATGGCTGCCGGGCGCCCAACTCTTTCTTTAGTCGGTTGGGCTTGCTCCACTGACTTGATGCGCCCCGCCCCTCCCTCCCGCACACCTTCACGCTGCGCCCCCTGCCTATGCAGCACCGCCTCCGCACTCGAGAGGGCCGCCCCTCTCCCTCCAGCCGCAACCCGCCGTGATAAAGAACCTCCCGAACGCCGTGAAGACCTCCCGGCCCCCCTTTTGCGCGCAAACCAGGTCGGGCTTCCCTGGACCTTCGCTGGAGTCTCGGCAATATTATCAGGTGAGCCCGACGCCTTCCTGCCCTCAGCGCTCTTAGCCTTGAATTTTTTACATTTTTGCGGCGAGGATGAGCACGCGATAACCGCCGCGCTCACTCCCCTCGCAGACAACCTTTTTGGTCTCCTCAATCCCACCCACGCCTCCTCCAAAACCCCCTCTTTTATTAAGTCCTCCCTACCCTCGTCCTGCAGCATTTTAAGAGCTTAAACTACCTTACTAGGCTCCATAATTTCCAACTAGACCAACTCTAATAAACTACCTACTGCGAATAACCCACAATGAAAACTACAAACCTATACTTTAAATTTGCAACGCCTACAACACGCCTACCCTCTGACACGAACACAACACCACGAGCACAACACGCCTACTGGGTGTGACGACGGCCAAAGAGGCCGCCCACACCCAGCCCCTGCCATATATACCCCTGCCCAATGCCCGCCTTATCCTGCCCTACCAACCAATCCCCCTAAACTCGGGCCGTGGACTGTACCACGGATGCCCGACAAGCCCGGGGGGAGACCGGGCAAGCCCTCTACTCCCCCCAAGCCCCCATTTCGATTAAAAACCTGATAGAACTATGGGCCTTATTCACAAATTGCACTATGCAATATGTTTAGTGGTACTAAAATAGCAATTCTCGTGCACTACAAAATGCTATTCACTAGCCTATGTGAAGTAACCTTTGCCTCTATCTCTTCTGTCATTACAATACAGAGATCTCTGCTCAATATTCCTATACCTTTGGGGGAATTTGGGGAATACTTACTCAAAATGGGAGGAGTTTAAAAAGGGATAATGATGGTTAAACGATTTAGGAAGGGACAAACACCCACCCACAAAAGAGTGAACCCATTACTATTCACAAACTGTACCTTTAAAGTTATTACTGCCAAAAAGGTCCTTAAACAATTGTAACTGTTCTCAAGCTCAGACCTGGAATATGTCCAGTACCACACATAGCTCACCACTAGAACTGCAATACCCTTCCATAGAAAAAAACGGGGGCAGGGACTTAAAGCCCCATAGGAAATAAAAAACATCTGAATTAATTAATTAAAATAATTCTAGGCATAACTTTTAGTAATTTTTATTAATATTACATAACAAACGTTGTTGTGTAGTTAGATTTTTTCAAATAAATATTTCAATAAATATAATTATACATTATTTAAATGTTTAAGTACATAATTTGTAATACTCTTTTAAGATAAGTGTGCTGTAGCAAGCTTTGTATTTGTTCTAGGTTTAAAAAACATAAAAATATGTTACATTAAGTTTTAACATGAATACATTCTATTAAATGATTTTAAAGTGAAATAACCTTTTAAAATGTTTCCTATACTTTAGTAGAGGGAATTCTCAGCCCCGGTGGTGTAGTCCTTTGTCTATGTGTGCAAACTTACTAGAAATACCTTTACACTAATACATTTGGCTCCCAACCCTTGTTTCGGGTGTGAGGGCATGTAAGTCTACACTTTTGGAGTAACTTTACACTCGAACATGGTGAATTGCCAAAAGTAGTAAAGGTACTACAAAGTGTGAAAGTAAATTTAAATGTGAGTAAATATACATATGTGAATGTACCTTCGGGAATCGAGCCATCAATTGCTGGAGAGAGGAAAGCTCTGGTTTATGGATAAGCTGTGGAGCACTTCCGCCTTCTTGTATTGTGCATGAGATTAATGTGTCAAATGGTGTGAATAACATCTTCTTGTATTATGCTGAGATAGAGTGTCAATTAGTGTGAATAAGAGTGCCAATAGTAACTAAAAAATCTCAGGGTTACTAGAAAAGTTAGAAATTGTGCCTGGCCTAAGGCTGTCAGGATAGGTTGGTTACACGATTTGCCATTTTCAGCGAATGTCTGTCGCACAATTGACAACAAATATATTGTAGTTGAAAAACACCATGGGATAAATATCATATACAAAAATATTGACTTTCAGTGCACAAAATTTAGCTGACCAAAATGTTGACAACACAAATATTGGTATTAAAAATATTGTGCAAGCAACAGTATTATACAGCCAAATGTTGACAACAAAAACATAGCATTTTAGAAAATACAGCTGACATGACCAAAATACTGCTAATAAAAATGTAGTGTACTTAAACAAAATATATAAATTAAGAAAACAAAAAACAAAGCACGCTGTGTTAAATGTGAAACCAATTCTAGGGGGCATGGCCAAGATGATCCATGTGTAGCAGCTACTGCGCATAGCTCCGCCGACTACAACTGGCCAATCGGCAACCCCAGCCCCGCCAGAGGCTCCGACTCGTCTCAGTTGCCCACAGCACGCCCCGGGCATAGCAGAGCAGAGGTGGGGAGGAAATCTCGGCAGCACCGACAGGAAGGAGAGTGGACACTTACTGTGCTGACGGCCAGAGGAGGAAGATGGTGGCTGTAGTGTCATTCGAATCAGAGCCGTGCGGCCTACACGGGCCTTCACTGAGTCTCTGGGGCATTGAAAACGGCCCTACCAGACAAAAAAGGAGCCCGGTGCGGCAAAGAGACCTGCAGGTGAGATGGCAGAGAGCGGCATGGCAGGGATTCCTTTCCTTGTGACCTGGCGCTCCCCTCCCTGGCTGAGAGCTAGAGCAAGTTGAGGCCCACTAGAAAAGCAAACATGCCTGGTGTCCCCCTTGCCTTACCCCTTTTGATTTAGGGGCCCCTTGCTGTAATCACCATGGGCATGGCCTGATCTGCTGTCTGCATGGGGGCCTGGGAGAGGCCTGATAGGAGACTGAGAGAGATTGGCATTACTTCTGAAGGACACTGTGGGGTTTAGATCCCTCATTTGGCCCACAGAGCTGGCGATCTGATCTAGCGTCCTGCAGCTCACGGCTTATAACACAAGTAATTCACTACTACCGCACAGGCCTGACCCAGTGAAGCTTCACCCATGTGGGCCCCTGAAAATGAACATAGGGCTCCACTAGAGTGTCCTTGCTCCATACATAGCATCAAGTGAGGGACCCTATACTTGGAGACGTCCCCGAAGAGTCTAGCCGGCATTGCTGGCATGCTGCTTAGTGGCGTAGTGGAAGACACCATCACCTCTAGGCTGAATGGGCATTGCATCATGGCCACGCACCTCTCAAAGAAATACTTCAAATTGAAAGATATGCTGAGCAGACCCCCTATTAAAACAACAGAACAGCACTATTTCACACAGCGAGCAACATCCTCTTTGACAGTGTCACCTACCACTGATGCCATGCTCTCCCCGAGGAGCCTGTGACATGTATGTTCTTTGTAGAGTTTGTTTTGGACCTTGAGGGACAACATTGCAGTATTTAAACAAGCTATGGCTGCTGAAGTCATATATATTAAAAGGGATTTGAACGATTTGGGGCAGCAACTAGACAACCTAGAAGTTCCGGAGATCAACGAGAGGAGGAATTCAACAACCATTGCTGGGAACTTCTGGAACTATGGGATACGAATGATGACTTACTCTACTGCCTAGAGGATCTTGAAAACAGGTCGAGATGCTCCAGTATCTGCATACAGGACGTTCCCTTTGCAAGCAGATGCTGGAAAGTTGGAGGACTTGGTGGTGCAACTCTTTCGTCAGGTGGCACCCGAAATGGCAGATAAAGACATTGAGCTTGATCGTACCCACAGAGCAGGTAGACCATCCTGGATCCCCTGCACTCCTCGGGACATTCTCACATGCTTCCTTTCATACAAGTAGAAGGAACTTATCATGGCAGCTGTCTGCGATAAATCCACTATCACTTTAGAGGAATGAAACTTGGGATCTTTCAAGACCTATCACCCCTCACGTTCCAGCGGCACTGGACACTGCGCCCAGCCATGGCCTTTCTTTGTGTAGCAGGGATCCTGTATAAGTGGGGCCATCTCTTTCACCCCATTTTGTGTGGAAAAAGGAGACTCATGCAGGTCGTAGCTTGGAAGACGGGAAAATGATTCTGGGCTTTGATACCATCCACAGAGACTGAGTCATCCACAGGCCAGCTGTGATCTTCTCCGCGAAGCACACCAGGAACAAGGTGGAGCCCACAGATGGTGAAAAAGCATCTAGCAAAATCCTCAGACTCAGAGAGCTGTAGGGAGGGGAGGGTGCTATTGCGACAACTCCAACATGGAACTGACTGATCTCTAAGAATTTGCTTTTGTCACTCAAAGCCAACTGCCACTCTCATGATGTCCTACCAGAAATTTGCCTAGGCCAACCCTGGCCGCGCTGCAACATTACTGTCACTAGATGTGGGCAGAGCAGCAGACCTCTCCTTTCCATACCACCTTCGGCTGATGACATGACTGTTTGCCAGGGCCACAAGCCATTTCTACATGGAGTTGTTGGTTACCCGAGGAAGGACACCTAACACTATTTTTATGTTATTGTTTCTGTCCTCCCCCTCCCGTTTCCATACCAGAATCTTTCCCTCAGTCACTCTTCCTGTATTTATCACAGATACACAGGTATAGCAGGTGATACTAAGCCATTCCAAATGTTAATAACGACCTCACTCATTCATGAGATGGGCAAGACATAATACCCCTGTATATGATCAAGATATTGAGCTTCAATGTCAGAGGGCTCAATACTCCAGTGAAGCGCCTGGCTCTCCTTTCCCTACTGTAGGAATACAGATGCGACATCTGTCTTCTGCAGAAGACACATCTCCTCAATAGAGACTGGCCCTATTTGCGCTCCCACTGGTTCTTTTCCTCGGGCATACAGAAGTAAGGAGGAGTGACTCTACTTCTAGCCACGCATTTTCAGGGCCAAGTCTCTGACATACAGTCAGAAATACCAGGTAGGATGCTATTTCTTCGTATTGCCATGCCCTCCCATACACTCACAGTAGCTTCAATATCCATAGCCAACAAGCAGCAAGAAACCTTTATTTTGGATGCTGTGGAAAGGGTGATGACATCACCAGAAACTGATGTTATAATGGGTGGGGGATTTAATTTAGTGCCAAACAATCTGCTAGACAGGTCGGCCCAGGGATTGGGGCAATCAGGGGCATTTAGCACCACTGGCCTTCAGTGGCTGAAACACAGGGGGACAGTAGATGTGTGGTGCACTTGACACCCAACTGAGCAAGCAAACCCATTTTATTCAGCAGCACACCAAACATACACTGGACTGGATCTCCCTGCTTAACCACAGCAGTCACGGCTGTTGACATAGGAGCCTCAAGCCTATCAGATCATTCCCCTATTTCTCTCCACAATCACTCCCCAGCAGCACTCTGCCAATCTCATCTAGGATGCCTTAATAATAAGCTACTGCAATATGACTCGATTAACACCGAAATAAACACTGCAATAAAATCCTTATTGGCCATTAACGGCACTCCGGACACCTTGGTGGCAGTCCTTTGGGACACCCTGAAGGCTGTTATCCAGGGTGTTTTTATTGTTATCTCAGCTCTGCACAATAAAACCAGAATTGCGAAGAGAGGCGAGCAAGAGGGCCATATTTAGGACCTTGAGGCAGAACACAAATGCACTTGGATCTCTTAGGGTGTGACGCCAACTCACGATGGTACGCAATGAACTCACAGCACTGGACAGGGCAAAGTATGCACTATTGGTCCTCAAACAAAAATTCTATTTGGGGGGCAATAAGACAGGATGCCTACGGGCAAACTGTCATAGGGCCCAAGGAGTTCGACAGAGGATAGTTAAAATTGACGTGGGCAATGTGA
This sequence comes from Pleurodeles waltl, assembly GCF_031143425.1. Classification (NCBI taxonomy): domain Eukaryota; kingdom Metazoa; phylum Chordata; class Amphibia; order Caudata; family Salamandridae; genus Pleurodeles; species Pleurodeles waltl. Next base: position 677,038,765 of record NC_090449.1, on the reverse strand, counting down.
CAGAGTATGCCAAGATTCCCTAATTGCATAGACGTTTGAGCATTTTTACCCTGCACTATACACTGCTGAAACGCTGAACGAAAGAGATGCCTCTCAATATATTGCACACCTCTCATTGGGCCCCATGTCGGCCAGTGAATCCTCTAACATGGATAGAGTTAATCTTTCTGATGAGGTATTAGCAGCAATTGGCAGACTTACAGCGAACAAGGCGCCTGGTCAAGGTGGCTATACCTCTGATTTCTATAAGCACTTTTCCCCAGCTCTCGTTCCCCTTTTAGCACTCCTCTACAAGTCCTTTGGAACTTCAGGCACATTCACAGACACAAAGAATAATGTGATCATTATCATAGTTCCTAAACTAGGAAAAGATCCCACTCTATGTGCGTCCTACCGCCCAATCTCTTTATTAAACGTCAACGCCAACATTTTCACCAGCATATTGGCAGTGCGCTTGGCTACCCTCGTGCAGGGACTGATTGATCCCGACCAAGCAGATTTCACTCCTTAAAGGAGCTGCAGTAATATCACCAAGAGTTTCTGTCATCTCATTGATAAGGCTCATCGCTCTCATATACCAGCGTTCTTGCTCTTTGCTCTCGGTGGACACCGAGAAGGCATTCAACGGAGTACACTGGTCCTATCTCTGCCTCGTGCTGGCTAAGATTGGTCTTGGTCTGCGCTTTCAAAAGTGGGTATGGTGTAATTATGCCACAACCAAGGCGCAGGTTAGGGTGAATGGAATATTATCAAGGACGTTCCCAATAACATGCTGCACTAGACAGGGCTGTCCCCTATCCCCTCTCCCGTTTACTTTATATATGGGGCCATTTGCTGAAAAGATAAGAAGGAATCCCCACATAGCAGGCATCCCTGTGGGTGGTAAGGAACATAAACTGACCATGTATACCAATGATGTCATGATCTTAGTCACTATACCTCACACATCTCTCCCAGCCTTGCTCTCTGATATAGAGACATTTGGAAAAGTGTTAAGATTTAAGGTTAGCCTTAAAAAGACACAAGTACTAGGGCTTATAATTACACAGACTGATCACCAGCATCTTGCCCAGCTATTTCCCTTCCAGTGGGCTCCACAGGGTGTCCCTTACCTAGCTCTACAAATTCACTCCACACTAGAGAACGCTGCTGAACGCAATTACGTGATGCTCCTCTCTGCCACTAGATTGGATTTACAATCCTGGACCAGAGGTACCCTTTCTTGGTTTGGGAGATTGGCAGCGGTTAAAAAGACTCTTCTCCCCAAAATACTATACGTGATGCAAACACTGCCACTCCAACCTCCCCCACATATCCTTGAGAAAATGCAGCATCTTGTTCATACCTATATTTGGGGCTGGGGTCAAGAGAGCCCACATGGCAAAGAAGCAGTCCTGCTGGCCTTTGCGGGAGGGTGGGCTGGGAATTCCACAACAAAAGTCACCACATGAACCAGATATGTACAATTGTCCACAAAGGGCCAATGCCCAGTCCAAAGTACTAAGGGCTCACATAGCCACAGGGCACAGTCCAAGTCCCAACTCGTTTCCTGACAACATCCTCACAAAACTGTGCAGGGACATCATGATTGAAGTGGGCAGGCCCCTCACGGGGAAGGGGGATGAGGGCACCTCAGCCGAAGTCGAGAACTTTCCCACTGGTTCTGGAGGGGCCTCCATGCCCATTTACCATTGCTAGGGAGTGCAAGGTCACAGTCTCTGAGGTGGGGAACTTGCCCAATGATCCTGGAGGGGGCTCCATGCCCATTTCATATTGCTGGGGAGTGCAAGGTCACAGTCTATGTGGTGGGGAACTCACCCACTGGTTCTGGAGTGGACTCCATGCCCATTTTCTTTTGCTGGGGAGTGCAAGGTCACAGTCTCAGTGGTGGGGAACTCGCCCACTGCATTTGGAGGGGGCTCTTTGCACAACAGTCCCTGGAGGGTAACCTACATATCTGCTGCTGGAGGTTAGAGCTGCACCGTCTCAGCTGGAGGTAAGGGCCCCCTGGCCACTGGTGGTTGTGGTACCCTGCCAGCCTCTGCTGGAGGTGAGGGCTGCTGTGTCTCAGCTGTGGAAGGTGCCTCCTGAGCAGCCTCCGTTGGAGGCGAGGGCTGCTGTGTCTCAGCTGTGGAAGGTGCCTCCTGGGCAGCCTCCATTGGAGGCGAGGGCTTCTGCATTTCAGCTGTGGAACGTGCCTCCTGGGCAGCCTCTGTTGGAGGCGAGGGCTGCTGTGTGGCAGCTGGAGATGAGGCCTTCTTCCCTGTCCTGGCTGCTGGAGTGGGATCCTTCTCCTTCCTGGCTGTTGGAGTGGGATCCTTACCCTTCCAGGCTGGTGGAGTGGGATCCTTCCCTTTCCTGGCTGTTGGAGTGGGATCCTTCTCCTTCCTGGCTGGTGGAGTTGGGTCCTACCCTTCCTGGCTGGTGGAGTTGGTTCCTTCCCCTTCCTGGCTGGTGGAGTAGGATCCTTCCCCTTCCTGGCTGGTGGAGTGGAATCCTTCACTGTCTTGCCTCCACGACTAGGAAGTGCCTCCACTGTCCCCGTGGAATGTTTGGCTGAGGTGCTGGGCTGGGACGTTGGGACCCTGCTCCTACAGACAGGGCGGGGTAAGTCAGGGGGAGGGAAGAGGTCAGGTTGGGCAAGGAAAGGCGTCTTATGAATGGTGGGGTGTGAAGAGGGAAGAGGGATGGGAGTGGAGGTTGAGGGAGTGGTTTTTGGAGGAGTACGTCTGCTGGACTTGGGTGCAGGTGCATGGATAGTGTGCTGATGTGAGGTGGATGGCTGTTGGGTGTCTGAGTACCTGCATTTGTGTCCTTTAGGAGGGGGGCAGATAAGGTGGGAGAGGACACTGGGGACATATGGATGGATGTTGTGGAAATGTCTGCTAGTGAGGTGTGTGTGCTGCTTGGTGTGGTGATGCTGGTGGTGGATGTTGAAGCAGTGCATGCAGGTGTGAGTGTGGACGTTAATGTGAGGGAGGTGGAGGAGGAGGGGGAGACAGTGGAGACAGTGGTTGTGGTTGTGTGTGCAATTGTCTGGTGTTTGCGTGAGTACTTGTGGGATGAAGTGTGGTGCCTGTGTTTGACTGTGCCACTCTTGTGTGACGTCTTGTGTGCATGCTCGTCTGTATGTGTGCATGGAATGGGTTGGGGTTTAGGAGACTGGGACTGGTAAGTGGTAGTTGGAGGGGGACCGGTAGGAACAGGGTCAGTGGCTGCCATCAGAGAGGAAGCTAGAGCCTGAATCGATCTCTGTTGGGCTGCCAATCCAATGTGGATGCCCTCCAGGAATGCATTTCATTGCTGCATCTGGGATGACAGCCCCTGGATGGCATTCACAATGGTTGACTGCCCTACAGAGATGGATCTCAGGAGGTCAATAGCCTCCTCACTCAGGGCAACAGGGCTCACTGGGGCAGGGCCTGAGGTGCCTGGGGCGAAGGAGATGCCCACCCTCCTGGGTGAGCGGGCACTGGCAACTTGTTGAGGGGCTACTGGGAGGGCGGTGCTGGTACAGGGGTGGCGGCTGTACCTGCAGCTAGGGTGGTCACAGAGGTGTCTGCCACCACCAGGGAGATTCAATCAGAAGAGGTATCTGAGTCTGTATTGTCACCTCCTGTCTCTGCCGTGGTGCTCCACTTACCCTCCGTCCCACTGGTTCCCTCGGCGTCGGTGGACTCTGCCTCCTGGGTCCTGTGAGATGCAGCTCCCTCTGTTGCCGGTGCCCCTGCTCCTCTGCCAGATGTTGCTAATGCACACATGGATAGGAAGACAGAAGAAAAAAGGGGGGCAGAGAGAGAAAGGGAACACAGGGTCAATTACAGAACCAACACCACAGTTGGCATACACAGCACCATCACACACAGGGATCAGGATTGAGCACTATGCATTGCACTGCCACTGATTTGTGTAGATGCCATAGCAAGATGAGGGCCAAACACTGCCAACTGCACCCCTCCTGGGACCCACAAAGCCCTGACTGACATGGAATGCAAACAAGCTAGGTTACCTGCATTTACCATACACCCATTACCCTTGAGCTGAATCACGTTGCAATGTCTGGCCTGGCATTAAGGGGCACCCACTGGCTCACACGCAGTACCCGGATCCCATTCCACCCACCAATTATTGTACTAATGCCCACTGAACTTACCCCCTTGCAGCTGGTGTGATGCCCTCAAGCGCCCATCCAGCGCTGGGTAGGACACTGCCAGTATGCGGGCCATCATGGGGGTTAAGTTCCGACGGGCAGCCCTTCCTCGTTGGGAGGCCATCCCCAGCTGGGTCTCTGCGGTCTTCCATGCCCAGCGTCTCAGGTCCTCCCACCGTTTCCTGTAGTGGGTGCTCTGCCTGCTGTAGACCCCCAGGGTCCGCATGTCCTTGGCGATGGCACGCCACAATCCCTTCTTCTGACGGGCGCTGACCTGCAGAGGAAAAACAGACAGGAGGACACCATTAACCATACATTCCAGCTTGTCACACACATGGCCCACCAATCCTGTTTCCATCACCATTGGCACACACATCGTACGGTGCCACCATGTACACTACCACCAGACATCCCCCCATGACACAATGCTTGCGCACACATCCCCATGCATCCTTCCCACATGCATTGTGCACATGGTGTACTCACCTGTTGGTCTAGAGGCCCATACAGCGGTCCATACTGGGGTAGGACCCCATCCACCTGTCGCTCCAGCTACTTCAAAGTGAAGGCAAGGGCCCTTTCCCCGGTCACACAGGACATGGTAGGTTCCAGACACAGGTCACAGCAGCACACACAGTGTAGGTGTCGTCCTGTGGAAAGTCAGGAAACAAGTGAGGATTTGGATATAAAGTGGCGGTCACGTCCGCAGCGGTGTATACTGTCACCGCTGGCGCAGATCCCCTTTGGCCCCTGTACTCCATAGAGCCCCATTTTAGCCAATAAGGAATTGTACGGCGGTGCAAGACTGCCTTCCGCCACGACGCCTAACGTCGGCGGAGTTACCTCACTTCCACCTGTCCCAAGACACAGGACACGCGGTCGCCATTTCATGGTGGTAGCCAACGATCAGATAAACCATAACTGTGTTGTTGCCTAAAATAGCACATACATTGCCATTCTCACTATCCCATCACATTGATGCTGTATGTACACTGAGGTGGTGGTTCTATTGTTCAAATTGTGACAGCCTACTCACTCTTGTGTCCCTTAGATACCTATTGCTGCGGATGAATAGGAGGAGGAGACAAACCCCCGTGTACAGACCCCTTGTGGACTTGGGTACGCTGGAGGACAGGCACATTATATTCACCTATATACTAGACAGGGCCACAATCACAGAGCTGTATGCCCAATTGGAACCTGACCTGATATCAGCCATCAGTAATCCCACTGGGATCCCCCCTCTTGTGGAAGTGCTATCAGTGCTCTATTTCCTGGCAACTGGTTATTTCCAAGTTACAGTGGGCTTGGCAGCAGGAATGTCACAGTCAATGTTTTCAATCGTGCTGGCAAGGGTTCTGTCTGCCCTGGTGAAGCACATGTGCAGCTACATTGTTTTGCCTGTTTTCCCTGTTAAGGCAGGATTCTATGCAATGGGCCATATCCCCAATATTATTGGGGTGATTGACTGTACACATATTATGTTAGTACCCCCCGGCAGAATAAACAGGTGTTCAGGAATTGGAAGAGTTTACACTCACTGAATGTGCAAATAGTGTGCCTGGCTGACCAGTACATCTGCCACGTCACTGCCAAGCATCCTGGGTTGGTGCATGACACCTTTGTCCTGAGGAATAGCAGCATCCCAAATGTGATGGGCCAACTACAAGGGCACAGGTTCTGGCTAATAGGTGAGCCAGAGTCCCTACCCACTGTATGTCAGTGTATGCCTTGAGGTGTTATCCCAATAGGATTGTGTAAGGCTAAAGTTTGTCCCTCACTATTTGCAGGTGACTCCGGCTATCCAAACCTTTCGTGGCTCCTGACCCCTGTGAGGAATGCCAGGACAGGGGCTGAGAACCATTATAATGAAGCACATGGGCGAACCAGAACAATAATTGAAAGGTCCTTCGGGCTCCTGAAGGCCAGGTTCAGGTGCCTCCATCTGACAGGTGGATCCCTGTGCTACTCACCCATGAAGGTCTGCCAGATAGTAGTGGCATGCTGCATGTTGCACAAACTGGCCCTCAGACGGCATGCGCCTTTTCTGCAGGAGGAGGGAACAGGAGATGCCCCTGTGGCAGCAGTGGACCCTGAAGACAGTGAGGATAAGTAGGCAGAGGATGAGGATGTGGACAAAAGAACATCAGTTATACGTCAATACTTCCAATGACACACAGGTGAGACAGTGGAACTGATCATTGCTCTGAATATTGATTTTGTCTGTGTGACTGTGGCATGACGGCATTTGCTTCCTTTGCATCTAAACTTTCTGTCACCTATGGCTTGTCATCCTACAATGTTGGTGATATGACAACAGTGTCCTGATGTGATTACTACAGACAGGTGCAGGTCATTAATTGTATACTATCACAGTGTCCATATAATTTGCACCAGATGTGACTGTTCCCCTAAATTCACATTTTCAACACATAAAATACCATCAGTCAAGTTGTGTTCAAGGATGTTTATTGTAGTGCTATACAATTGAGGGTAAAGTGCAATAGGATGGGGTGATGGTAGAGGAAAGTCCAGGGTATTGTTCCAGTCTGTTTGTAGCAGAGGTGCAGTGTCCAATGGGCCATAGGAAGGGGAGCAAAGGCAGTTCAAAGGGGACAAAGTGATATGGTGGGACACAAGGGGGACAATCAGGAGAATCTCATTTCCTTGCGGTGGTCTTGGTCTTGGCAAGTGTCTCTGGCTTCTGTCTGGGTCGCAGGGAACGTTTGCGGGGTGGTTAACCTTCTGCATGGGGAGGGGCGCTGGTGGCCTGTGGGTCCTGTGGCAGGGCCTCCTTCCCACTACCTGCAGCGGAGGTGGTGGGCTGGTCAATAGGCTGGCTAGTGGTAGGGCCCCCCTGGTGTGCTGTTGATTCCCTCATGATGTTGGCCATGTCTGCCAGCACCCCTGCTATGGAGATCATGGTGGTGTTGAGAGCCTGCAAGTCCTACCTGATCACCTGATGGTGTTCCTCCTGCAGCCGCTTGTTTGTCTGCATGTAGTCAAGGATCTGGCCCATTGTGTCCTGGGATTGTTGGTAGGCACCCAGGATATTGGTGAGTGCCTCCTGGAGAGACAGTTCCCTGGTCCTGTCCTCCCCCTGGCGCGCAGCGGTGCTTCCAGTGTCCCTGTTGCCCTGAGCCTCTGTCCCCTGAACGGTGTGCCCACTGCCCCTGACCCCAGGTCCCTGATTGTCTTGGGTGCGAGGTGTAGACTTGGGTCCCTGTACAGGTGGGCACACTGCTGATTGACGTGTCCTGGGGACAGTGGTGTGGGGACCTGGGTGGGTGCTGTGGTGTTGGATACCGATGGAGGAGGCTCTGTGGTGGACTGTGAGTGGGCTTGGGTGACTGACTGTCCAGTGGTCCCTGATGGGCCGGGTTGTTGATCCAGATCCTGAAGTCCAGGTGTACTGTCATCACTGGGGGCATCTTCTGTTGGGAGACTGGTTTGTCATGTCACCTCCTCTCCGCTGACATTGGCTGGGGTACCTGCGGGGATGTAAGTGATGTATTACGCTTCGTGCCTGTGACATATTGTACATCCCTAGCTTCCCCTCCATCGTTGCTGTTTCCCTGCCACCTTGGTTTGTGTATATTGATGTATTGTGGGATTGTTAGTTCCCCTATGCTGTGCATGCTTTTGTGATGGGTGTCCATGCAGGGCTGTGAGGGCTGTCCATGCATTGGTATTGCGTGCAGGGCTGGGCATTGTGGTTAGTCATATGTGTAGGTGCAGTGTGTGCGATGGAGTGGAATGATGTGAGTGAGGGTGAGGGGGAGTGATGGCATGCAGGTATGGGGGTTGTTAAGTAGTAAATGTTGACTCACCAGTGTCCAGTCCTCTGGTCCCTCAGGATGCAGTAATCTCAAGACTTGCTCCTCCCATTCTGTGAGCTGTAGGGGAGGAGGGTGCGGGTCCATCACCAGTCCTCTGTATGGCGAGCTGGTGCCTTGCTGCTATGGAACGTACCTTCCCCCGTAGGTCGTTCCACTGCTTCCTGATGTCGTCCCTAGTTCTTGGATGCCATCCCATTGCGTTCACCGTGTCCACAATTCTCCACCATATCTCCATCTTCCTGGCAATGGAGATCTGCTGTACCTGTTCTCCAAACAGCTGTGGCTCTACCCTGACTATTTCCTCCACCATGACCCTCAACTCCTTATCTGTGTAACAGGGGTGCCTTTGTGGCGACATGGGTGTTGTGTGGTGTGTGTTGGTGTTGGGTAGTGTGATTGGGTGTGCGTAGTGGTGTGCGTGAGGAATGAATGGGTGTATGTGGTATGTGTGTCTAGTTGTCGCAGTGGTCTTGGTGTCAGTCTGTTGGTAATGATTTGTATTCGTAAAGGGTTGTGGGTAATGTGGGTGTGCGTTTTATAGTGCTGTGGGTGGGTGGGTGTGGTGTGTGTATGAGTGTCAGGTGTGTGTTTTTGGTATTGGCCAATGCTGTGCAATTTAGTATTTGGGTGTCCATTCTAAGCGTGCTGGTGTGTACTGCCAATGGTTTACCGCCGTTGAATGTCCGCCGTGGTGATTCATGGGTCATGATGTAGTGGGCATTGTTTTGTAGGCATAACGGTATGGGTGTTGGTACCGCCACTATAGCACTGACCTTTGGACTGGCGGATTTGTGTATGTGACAGTATTCTGTCGGATTGGTGTGTGTGTGTGTCATAATATGGAGAACGGATATTCGCCACCGTGGCTGTATGTTGGTGGCTGTCACCATGGCGGTAAGCAGGATTTATCGTCAATGTCATAATGAGGGCCATAGTGTTCTATTGTGTTTATTGTAGTAACACACTTCTAAAAATGCTTTACAAAATAAAAGCCCAAAACTACATCATGTCCCTATTATTAGCAAGGCGTTATATGTTAAAATTAATAACAGATGTTCCTATTTTCTCACCTTTCATTTCCTGACAATATATTTTTTATAAAGTATTTTTCTGTGACTAAACTTATTCCCTAAATGTATATAATACATTCCTCTGCATTGCAACATGTGTTGCTGCGTTTGTAGTAAATTTTTGAACCGTTTGAGCTAGAAACTAAATTATTTTTTGGGCAAAATCTGCAGATTATGTGGCAGATAATGGATTAAGCAGCAAATTCAGTAAATCTATAACTATGCAAAAATCACTGCGGCTTCAGAATTGCGTAATTCCAGTGGCCTTGTTGATAATACAGTAAATAGCTGAAAAGAACTAAAGAGAAAGCTGTGCGAATGAGGCAAAAACATTAAAAAGTAGAAGAAAACAATTTGGCTAAAACAATAAGAAGGTATTGATAATTTCAATTTAGATTTTATTTCCGGATCCGCGCATCCCCGCCAGGCCATAGAATGTCTACGGGGCATACTGAATGTTTTTCTTTCCGATCATGTGATTGGGAAGGATCCAAGGATGAGGATCCTGCAATTTTTAAAATAATTATTTTAAGTAAAACAAGAGTGTTTGTGTCATTGTATGTATCAGTGTTGCCTTGTTGTGTTAGTGTTACATCATTGTTTCCCTGGGTGTATAACTGTATGTATCATTGTGTGCATTGGTGGGTTAATGTATGCATACGTTTTTGCCTAGATGTGTTAGTGTATCCATCAGTGTGTGCCTGGGTTTGTGAGAGTATGTATCTGTGTCTAGGTATACTAGTGTATGGATGAGTGTGTGCAAGGTTGTGTTAGTGTATGTATTAGTGTGCGCCTCAGTGTGTCAGTGGACACATCAGTGTCTGCCTGCCTCTGTCATTGTATGTATCAGTGTTGCCTGGTTGTGTTGGTGTATACATCAGTGTTTGCCTTGGTATATATGTGGATGTATTAGTGTGTGCTTTAGTTTGTTAGTGTATGCATGAGTTTGTGCCTAAATATGTTAGTGTATCCATCCCTAGGTTTGTCAGAGCGTGTATCAGTGTGTGACTCGGTATGCTAGTGTATGGATGAGTGTGTGCAAGGTTGTGTTAGTGTATGTATGAGTGTGTGTCTGTCTGTGTTGGTGTATATTTGAATGTGTGCCTTGTTGTGTCAGTGTATTCATCAGTGTATGTGTGGGTGTGTAAGTGTAAGGATGACTGTATGTCTGGGTATGTTCGAGTATGCAAGATTGTGCGCCTGGGTGTGTGAGTATATATTTCAAAGTGTATGCATGATTGTGTGCCTAGTTGTGTCAGTGTATGCATCAGTGTTTGCCTGTGTATGTTATTGGATATATTAGTGTTTGGCTGGGACTGTCAGTTTCTGCATTGAATGTGCCTGGGTCTGTCAGTGTTTACATCAGCGTGCGCCTGGATGTGTTATTGAATGCATTAGTGATTGGGCTGGTGTTTCAGTGTGTGCAGTGATGTATGCCTGGGTGGCTCAGTATATGTATGAGTGTGTGCCTGGTTGTGTCAGTGCCTGCATCAGTGTATAGCTGGGCCTCTAAGCGTCTGCACTGGTATATTTGTGGGTGTGTTAGTGTGTACATCAATGTGTTCCTGAGTGTGTTACTTAATGCATGAGTGTGTGCTTGAATGTTTAATTGCATGTATTTTATTTGGCTATGTGTCTCAGTATGTGTCAGTGTATGTCTGAATGTGTCAGTCTATGCATGAGTGTGTCTTTAGTTGTGTCGTTGCCTGCATCAGTGTCCGGCTTGGTATTTCATTGCAAGTTTGATTGAGTGCCTGGTTCTATCAGTGTATGCATCAGTGTTTATCTGAGTATGTAAGTGTCTGCTTTGGTGTGTTCCTGGGTGTGTCGGTTTCTGCATCAATGTCTGCCTGAGTGTGTCAATTTATACATCAGTGTGTGATTGAGTATATTATTACATCCTTTATTGTTTGACTGTGTGTTAGTGTATGTATCAGTGTATGTAAGGATCTCCCAGTGTATGTATAAGTGTGTGTCTGGTTGTGTCGGTGCCTGCATCAGTATATGGCTGTGTGTGTCCGTGTATGGGTGACTGTGTGCCTGGGTAAGTTTGTGCATGTGCCATTATACATGTGGATATATCAGTGTTTTTATCAGTGTGTATTAGTGTGTCCCTGTAGTTACCTATTTCTGGTTGAATATATTTATGAATGGTTCATAAACGGAAAAAGATGTAATTAGTTATCTACATCACTACAATAAAAGGGTCCGTTAATCTGTGTAAAGTGAAAGAAAACATAAACAGAAGTTAAAGTTTCATAATATAAATTTGTTCATTAACCCCTTCACTGCTAAGCCTTTTCTCTCTCCCGTGCTTGGACTTTTTTTTGGCTATTTGGGGTAGTTTGCACTTAAGCCCCCATACATTTTTGTCCACATAAGCTATCCATGCCACATGTGTGTCCTTTTTTCCAATAGATTGGGCTTTCTAAAGGTACCCAGGGATTGTGAATCTCCCTTGTGGCGACTGAGAAATTAACCAAAATACAGCTTTCAGGAACAGGCACACTAGAATCAGAAAACAACATTTTTCAACACACTTTTGGCATTTTACTGGGATATATCCAATTTTTCCTATTTTTTGTGCTTTCAACCTCCTACCAGTTAGTGACAGAAGTGGGTGTGAAACCAATGGTGGATCCCAGAAAGCTATATATTTCTGAATTCAGAAAGGGCTCATTTGTGTAGATCCTTCAAGCTTTTCCTATAGAAAGTAACAGGTGAAATGTAAAAATATTGACACCTGTAACTTCTACTAATGATGGCAGATTTTTAAAAGCAATATACCATTTGACACTTGTTCTACTATTCTGTGTTCCCCCAAGTCATCCGATACAAATGGTACCTCACTTGTGTGGGTGGGTCTAGTGCCTGCGGCAGGAAACTCACCAAAACGCAACGTGGATATATCACATTTTTGCACTGAAAACATATGTTTTTTTCAAAGTGCCTAGTTGTGGATTTTGGGCTCTAGCTCAGCCAGCACCTAGGGAAACCTACCAAACCTGTATATCTTTGATAACTAGACAACCAGGGGAATCTAGGATGGGGTGCCTTGTGGGACTCACACCAGGTTCTGTCACCCAGAATCCTTTGCAAACCTCAACATTTGTCTAAAAACACATTTTCCTCACATTTCGGTGATGCAAAGTTCTGCAAACTGAGGGTAGCCACAACCTTCCTTCCACCCAGCATTCACCCAAGTCTCCCAATAGAAATGGTACTTCACTGTGTGGGTAGGTCTAGTGCCCACAACAGGAAACTCCCCAAAATACAACTTAGACACATCACATTTTTCCACTGAAAACTGACTCATTTTTTGCAAAGTGTCTAGCTGTGGCTTTTGGGCTCTAGCTCAGCCTGCACTTAGGGTAACTGAGCAAACCACTACATTAGTGAAAATTAGACACCTAGGGGAATCCAGGATGGGGTGACTTGTCGGGCTCTCACCAGGTCCTGTCACCCAGAATCCTTTCCAAGCCTCAAAAAGTGACTAAAAGACACATTTTCTTCACATATCAGTGATACAAAGTTCTGCTAATCTGTGGGGAGCCATAAACTTCCTTCCACCCAGCATTCTTGCAAGTCTCCCAGCCGCAAGTGCCAGCTGAGCTGGAGCCCAAAATCCACAGCTAGGCACTTTGCAAAAAACATGTCAGTTTTTAGCTGAAAATGTGATGTGTCCAGTTGCACTTTGGGAAATTTTCTCAGATTTCAGTGATGCAAAGTTCGGCAATCTGAGGGAAGCCACAAACATCCTTCCAACCAGCATTCCTCCAAGTCTCCTGATGGAAATGGCACCTCACTTGTGTTGGACACATCACATTTTTCCACTGACACGTTTTTTGCAAAGTGCCTAGCTGTGGATTTTGGGCTCTAGCTCAGCCGGCACCTAGGGAAACCTAGCAAACCTAAATATGTGTGAAAACTAGACACCTAGGGAAATGCAGAATGGGGCACTTGTGGGACTCTCGCCAGGTTATGTTACCCAGAATCCCAAAATGTGTCTAAAAACACATTTTTCCTTACATTTCGGTGATGCAAAATTCTGGAATCTGAGAGGAACCACAAACTTCCTTCCACCCAGCATTAACCCAAGTCTCCTGATAAAAATGGTACCTCAGTTGTGTGGGTAGGCCTAGTGCTCGCGACAGGAAAAGCCCCAAAAAGCAATGTGGGCACATTACATTTTTCATCTGAAAACTGACGTGTTTTTTGCAAAGTGCCTAGCTGTTGATTTTGGGCTGTAACTCAGCCGGCACTTAGGGAAATCTAGAAGTCCTGTACATTTTTTAAAACTAGACATCTAGAGGAATCCAGGATGGGGTGCCTTGTGGGGCTCTCACCAGGTTCTGTTACCAAAATCCTTTGCAAACCTCAAAATTTGTTTAAAAAAAAACATTCTCCTCACATTTTGGTGATGCAAATTTCTGCAATCTAAGGGGAGCCACAAGCTTCCTTCCACCCAGCATTCCCCCACATCTCCTTAAAAAAATGGTACCTCAGTTGTGTAAGTAGGCCTAGTGCCCACAACAGGGAAAGCCCCAAAATGCAACATGGACACATTACATTTTTCCACTGAAAACTGATGTGTTTTTTGCAAAGTGCCTACCTGTGTATTTTGGGCTCTAGCTCAGCGGGCACTTAGGGAAATCTAGCAGTCCTGTAAATTTTTTTAATCTATACACCTAGGGTAATTCAGGATAGGGTGCCTTGTGGGGCTCTCACCAGGTTCTGTCACCCAGAATCCTTTGCAGACCTCACAATTTGCCTAAAACACATTTTTCTCACATTTCAGTGATGTAAAGTTCTGCTATCTGAGGGGAGGCACAAACTTCCTTCCACCAAGCATTGCTCCCAGTTTCCTGATAAAAATGGTATCTCATTTGTGTGGGTGGGCCTAGTACCTGTGACATGAAACACCCCAAAATGCAACATGGACACATCACATTTTCCCACTTCAAACGGACATGTTTTTTGCAGAGTGCCTAGCTATAGATTTTGGGCTGTAGCTCAGCCGGCACTATGGGAAACCTAGCATACGCCCACATGCCTAACACAGCAATCACACCGGCTGACGAAGTGTCTGGACTGGCGTTTGGCTAGCAGTGTGTGTAGTGACCACCAGCAAGTTACTACATACACACTGGCAGCCAAGCGCCAGCTCACACACACCACCAACCAAGCTCCAGTCCACACACTCCACCAGACAAGTGCCAATTCATGCACACCGCCAGACAAGTGCCAGTCCATGCACACCTCCAGCCAATTGCCAGTCCACAGACAACGCCAGCCAAGTGCCAGTCCATGCACACCACTAGCCAAGCACCAGTCCATGCACACTGGCAAAACATTTTTTTCAACAAAAAAGAAAACACCAACTGTAAGTAAATGCAAGACTAAATACACAAAAGCTCTAACTCAATACATGACACACCATCAGCCAAGCATCAGTCCATGCACCATGCCAGCCAAGCACCAGTTCCCGCACACCGCCAGCCAAGCACCTATCTACGCAGACGGCATCACATTTTTTATAACAAAAATAAAACACCAACTGTAAGTAAATACAATACTATAAACACAAAAGCTGTAACTAGATATTTTTTTTTCCAATATTTTTTATTGTTTTTGAAATGCAATAAAGAATACAGAACACTTCTTCTCAAAGAGGGCATTGGAATACAACAATGGAAAAGTATATCAGCTTTTGAAGGCAGTGTGCCCACTCGATAGTTGTAGTGTCACAGTTTGACTTGTGATTTGCAGCATCCATGAAGTCACCAATTATGCACGAAAACACATTAACGGTAAGTTCAATATCAAGTAGTAGCTTAGGGATCCTTCCATCTACTGCTATAATGTGTGCCTCTCTCTGAAGGGATCAAACTCCCCCTCTCCCTCCCACCGTCCCGTTTGCCGCTCGTGTGCCTGGATAGTGCAATGTATCAACAGGTTTCTAGGTGAGTGTATTTCCCCGAAAGGTGACAGTTTATATGTCCCATTAATGAAGGTGACCAGTGCGTCCTTGTCTCGATACATCATTGCTTTATTGTGGAATGGGTAATTTCGAGTGATTACACTGCTAGGTCAAGAGCCCTGCGAATCAGTCAAGGGTCTCATGTTTCCTCTTCTCGCTGTTCCCAGTCATTTATTAGTGTACTCCAAGCCCTAGCTCGTTCTACTGGGCTCTGACCCCTCTGTGCCTCCCGGTGTCTAATCGTCTCTTCAGCTTTAGGCCACTTGAAGACTTCCCTTTTCCATGTGTGTAGCCGTGGCCTTGCTGCTGCTTTCCATGTCATTGCAATTTCTCTTTTGGCCAAGACTAAGGCCAAATCTTGAAATTGGTTAGTATATTTATGTTTGGGCTGATGGCGATATCCTCGCAGCAAGCAGTGTCTGGGGTCATCAGGTACTTCACGACCAACAATGTCAGTGAGGAGCTGTGTTATCTCATTCCAGTATTCCCGTAATGTTGAGCAGACCCAGAACATGTGGATAAATTCAGCACCCTCCTCGTGGCATCTGGGACAGCCTGCCCCTGTGTCCCCAAAGTGTCTCTTGATTCTACCTGGGGTCAGATATGCTCTATGTAAGACATGTGTTTTGATCACTTTAAATCGAGCTTTCCTAGAGGCTCTTGGGATCCAAGCCAGTATTTCCTCCCAATCTCTGTCCTCTATAGCGGCCCCCAAATCTGTTTCTCATTTTTGTTTAAGGCCTGTCAGAGGGTGGGTCATTGTGGTTCGTATTTTTCTATAAAGGTAGGTCACCGCCCTATTTGTCCCTGTGGTGCTTACGAGATACTAGGTCACTTCCGAAGTAAGGGGATCCGCACTCCCAGTATGCCAGTGTTTGCCCATCATGTCTGTAATCGCTCTGTGAAGTAAGAAATTCCCCGCTGGGATCTGATATCGGGTTTGAAAGTCCTCGAAGGGCAGCAGAGAGTCTGCCTCATATAAGGTTCCCAGGGTGGTAGCCCTCTCCCAGTTCCTTATTCCACCCCATTTTCCCTTATGTGGTAGCATTAGCAGGCATCGCATCAGTGTCTCAGGAGCATAAGGTCTGGGGCATCTTATCCTACGTAGGTGGCATCTCCAACATTTTTGGATTACCTCCAGCACCTGAGGTCTAGGGGGCACTGGAAGGCCAAGACCCAAGATGACCCTGGTCAACGAGGGCAGTTCAGGGGTAAAGGGTACTACCTTATGCCCGAGCGTCACATGGTCCACCATCCATCTGGTCAACCATTGTAGTTGACCTGCTAAGTAATAAGCTTCGAAATCAGGAACAGCCAGTCCTCCTCCCTCAGGAGATCTTTGTAGCACCGTAAGCGCTAGTCCCCGCCTGTCCGTTCCCCATACGAATCCCGTAATCATAGAGTTCCCATCTTTAAAGACACTCCCCGGGATCCACACTGGTAAGGTCGTGAAAGGATTTAGTAGTCTGGGGAGAGTTATCATCTTCAGGAGCGCCACTCTGCATGTGACTGAGATAGGCAGGGTAGCCCAGAACCCCATGGAGCCCCTAACGCCCCTCAGCGCTCTCTGTATATTGCCCTGAAACAAGTTCTGAACATCATGGTAGACATGAACCCCCAAATATGTTAGACATCTGGGTTTCCATTGTAATTCTCCTATATCCAGGGGGGGGTTGTTTCCTTCCATAGTTGGGAATAGGCTAGATTTCTGACAGTTCACTAAAATCTTTCAGTAATATCTGAGCCCCCTGTAGATCACTTCCCGTATCCTTCAGAAATAGAAGGAGGTCATCTGCATACAATGCTATATGAAATGTCTGGCCCGCCAGCATGATACCTCTATAAGCTCCACCCTCTCTGGCCATGCAAGCCAATGGCTCTATTGCTAACACAAATAGCAGAAGGGAGAGAGAGCAACCCTGCCTAGTTCCTCTAGCCACCTCGTATCTGTCAGAGATAGTAGTGCCTGTTCGAACAATAGCCGTCGGCCCACTGTACAACAGTTTTGACCAGTCTATAAAGCGATGTCCTACCCTGAACTTGTGAAGAACTTCATACAAGTAGGGCCATTCCTGGCTGTCAAACGCATTTTTTAAATCAATGGCACAGATTGCCGCCTCACGTTTATCATACCCATTACCATGTATTAAGGCTAGGAAGCGATGTATATTCTGTGCCATTTGGCGTCCTGGAATAAATCCGGCCTGGTCTGTATGTATCAAATGAGGCATGTGACGCATGAGGTGAAGAGCTAATATTTTGCTCAGTATTTTAGAATCTATTGCTAGGATCGATAGTGGGCGGTACGAAGCCACGTCTGTCGTAGTCTTCCCGAGTTTCAATAGTGGTATGATCAGGGCTTCCGGGCAGACACTGGGAGGATCCAACTCTCTACTGCCGTTTATAGACCTCTGCTAGCCTAGGCCCCAGCCTCGATAAGTAAGTCGAATAAAATTCTATTGGGAGCCCGTCTGGGCCAGGTGTTTTGTTGCGTGCCATAGAAGTTATAGCTTCTTTTATTTCTGTCACTGTAATTGGTGCATCCAGCACCGTTGTGTCCAGGCCCGACACCATAAGGATTGGTAAATGGCGTTCCTCAACTGGGGGAAGTACCTTCCTAGTGTAGAGATCCGCATAGTATTTCCGGAATTCGTCGTTAATAGCCAATTGGGAACCAATACTATTACCTCCGGGTTGTGTGAGTTCTACTATTACTGAACCTCTTTTTGCTGGATTCGCCAGCCATGCCAACAAAGAACTCGCTCAGTCCCCCTCTGCATGTGTTTGTGTCAAAAAGGCCCTATAGTCATAGCAGCGCAGTCGATCTATTGCCGCTATGGTGGTTTCCCGGGCAGATGAGAGCGATACTCGCAAGTCTGGGGTCTTGGGGCATTGTCGCTCCACATCTCTCTGGTTGCGTTCTGCCTCCTCTATATCGTGCAGCAGCACACGTCTTTCACCAGCTACCACAGAGAGACAATCCCCCCTGATGACCACCTTAAACGCATCCCATTCTAACAATTTGGAAGTAGCCTACCCCTTGTTAGTTTCAAAATAAGTGTCTATTGCCAATCCATGGCATGTTTAAATGCCTCATCCTCTAGCAGAGAGGGCTGGAGTCGCCATGAGGCAATTGGTGTCCGTGCCCTGGACCAATTCAGATTAAGAAGAAGTGGGTTACTCGCAAGTTATTCGCTCGCACGAGCTAGCCCATATATCGCAGGTGAGGCAGGAAGGTGTCCGATCTGACATGTAAATCATGCATGGGTGAGTAAAATGAATAGTCTCAGTCCGTTGTGTGCTGGATGCGCCAAGTGTCTACTAGTCCCCAGTTTTGTTGCCATGTACGCTATGATTGGGACGTTCGGGTGGTTGGGGATGAAGGTGAGAGGGGGTGTGATCTATCCAATGTTATATCTGTTATACAGTTGAAGTCTACCCCCCACGATTACTGGCCCTGCCAGGGACACTGCCAGCTTTGACAACAAGGGGGGCAAAAATCCTCACATATCTGAGTTAGGGCCATATATACTACCCAGCGTTATCTCTCTACCATCCAGTTTTCCTGAAATTACAGTGTAGCGACCCAGTGGGTCAGTAATGGTCATCATGTGTTGGTAAGGTACCCCTGCTCTAATCCAAATCAGTGTCCCTCTAGCAA
Organism: Pleurodeles waltl; assembly: GCF_031143425.1. NCBI lineage: Eukaryota > Metazoa > Chordata > Amphibia > Caudata > Salamandridae > Pleurodeles > Pleurodeles waltl. The sequence goes on along the minus strand of NC_090449.1, from coordinate 677,020,065 downwards.
AGGCCGAGTGGGTGGTGCAAAAGACCCAACCCCTCCAGCGCTTTTGGAGAGCATGACTCTCGGTAACATCTAGATTTGTCTCCTGGAGCATCGGTATGTGGATTCCCCATTGAGTGAGAAAGGAGAATACCTTGTGACGTTTGCCCATGGAGCACATCCCTCAAACATTCAACGTAAGAAAATTTAAGCTCAGTGGGCTACCCATCAGTCATGTAGTGATCTCCCCTTAATCTAAAAATATGCAATTTGCCCAGGCAGCACAGTGTGTTTTAGGATATAGCTAAACAACTGAAATCCCAACTCCCCATCCCCAGAGCAAAGGACATAGGCCCTCATTACAACCCTGGTGGCAAATCCCGCTTACCGCTGTGCTGAAGGCCGCCAACATACCATGTCGGTGGTGGAATTCCGCTACAGGTATTACGACCCACATCTCTGAATCGGCTACAATACAGACATCCACACAAGTCCGCCACACCAAAGGTCAGTGATAAACTGGCGATACCAAAACCTACACCGTCACACCAACAAGAATATGCCCACACTATCACGACCTACGAATCAAAGCGGCAGTCTTTCAACTGCGGTAATCGATTGGCAGTACACACCGCCGCGCTCAAAATACACACACATTTACAAAACACAGCAAAACAAACAGCACCTCACACATCACCCCCACAACGTCATGGCACCTCAAAGACACCCCAGGTTTTCATAGGAGGAGCTCAGGGTCATGGTGGAGGAAATCATCCGGGTGGAGCCACAGCTTTTCGGATCACAGGTGCAGCACACCTCCATTGCTAGGAAGATGGAGCTATGGCGGAGAATCGTCGACAGGGTCAATGCAGTGGGACAGCATCCAAGAACATGCGATGACATCAGGAAGAGGTGGAACAACCTATGGGGGAAGGTGGGTTCAGTGGTATCCAGACACCAGATTTCTGTACAGAGGACTGGCGGTGGAACCCCACCTCCTCCCCCACAACTAACAACATGGGAGGAGCAAGTCTTGGCAATACTGCATCCTGAGGACCTCGCAGGAGTAGCAGGAGGACTGGACTCTGATAAGTCAGATCTTATTTACCATATCCCCCACCCCACCTGCATGCCATCACATACCCCCAACCTCACCCTCACCCCATCACGCCAAAACCTCACATATGCCCTACAATCACAACCCAGCCATCCCAATACCAAGGCCCTGCATGCAACACCTATGCATGGACCCCCATCACCAAAGCATGTCCAGTACAGACACCCACACAGACCCCCAAACCAACTATCACAAAAGGGCAAACACAATAATGCAAGCACAGACGTAGAGGGTACTTCACCCAGTGCAGAAAATGGCACACACAGATACTAAAACTATGTATTTACTCCCCAACAGGACCCAACGTCACCGTACAGGAGGTGCCAGACATATCCAGTTCCCCACAGAAGAGGCCCACAGTGTTGACAGCAGTTCTGCACGCCTGGATCAAGATGACCAGCCCGGCCCATCAGGGACCTCTGGACAGCTGGTTCCCCTTCCACTGTCACAAATCACCACAGAACCTCCCCCTTCAGGAAACACCACCATAGCACCCACCCAGCGGGTCCATGCCACTGTCCCCAGAACACGATCAGCAGTGTGTCCACCACTACAGGGACCCCAGGCAAACCCACCAACCAAAGACAATCAGGGACCTGGGGTCAGTGGCAGTGGGCACACGGTTCAGGGGACAGAGGCACAGGACAACAGGGAAGCTGGGAGGACTGCTGTGCGACAGGGGGAGGACAGGCCCAAGGAACCGACCCTCAATGAGGCACTCTCCAACATCATGGGAGCATACAACCATTCCCAGGAGACCATGGGCACAGTACTGGCCAAGTTTCAGGAGACCCTGCGGCTGCAGGAGTGAACAGTACCTGGGGATCAGGGAGGACTTGAAGTTCATTAACACCAGCCTAGTCACCATTGCAGGGGTGCTGGCAGACCTGGCCAACACCATGAGGGACACAGTGGCACACAAACGGGCCCCTGACACTAGCCTGGACGATGAACAGCCCTCCACCTCCGCCAGCGTTAGTGGACAGGAGGCACCACCACAGGAACAACAAGCCACCAGCACACCACCCCCTTCAGAAGGAGAACCACCTCACAAACGGTCCCTGAGATCCAGGAACAAGACAGAGAACATTGCCAAGACCCCCACCAGGAAATAAGACCCTCCTGAATGTCACCCTTCTGTCCCACTTTGTTACCCTGTCCACCTTAAACTGCCATTGCTCCACTTCCTATGCCCCCATGGACAATGCACCTGTGAGACCAAGAGACTGAACTCCACCATGGACATTCCTCCAAAATCACCCCAGCCCATTGAACACCACCCTCCACTTATTAGCACAGAAATAAACACCCTTGAATCACAAATCAATCTGGAGTAATGTGTAATTGCAACCTCTTAGAAATATAGCAATGTCAATGTAGATGTTCACATACCAATGTTACACAGTTGTTGGCCAGCAGTAAACATAGCAGAGGGCACAAAGTGGGACCCAGATCTGTGAAATGGAAAGCCAAAGTGACATGTCAGGGTCCATACACAGAGCTAAAAAGGCAGGTTTATGCTAGGTCCTACAATAGTATGAGATGTGGGAAGCAGTTCCATCCTCTTACCTGTATCTCACTGGAAGTATTACATGATGATGTTGTTACAGTTGTCTACGTCTTCTTCTTCTGCCTCCTCCTCTTCACTGTCCACAGGCTCCACAGCTGCCACAAGACCAGCATCAGGCCCATCCTCCTGCAGAAAAGGCACTTGGCGTCGCAAAGCCAGGTTGGGCAACATACAGCATGCCACAAATATCTGGCACACCTTCTTCGGTGAGTAGTATAGGGATCCACCTGTCAAATGGAGGCACCGGAATCTGGCCTTCGGGAGGCTGAAGGTGCGCTCTATTATCCTCCTAGTTCACCCATGTGCCTCATTGGGGTCAGTAGCCATGACAGGTTGGGGTAACCAGAGTCACCTGCAAATATCAAGGGACAACTGTTAGACATCCTCCAAACATTATGGAATCTCCCATACCCAGACACCTAAATAAACTGTGTGGGGACCTTGGGCTCACCTATTAGCCACACACGGTGCCTCTGGAGTTGCCCCATCACATAAGGGATGCTGCTATTACTCAAAATGTAAGCGTCATGCACAGAGCCTGGATACTTGGCATTCACATGTGAGATGTACTGGTCTGCCAAACTCACCATCTGCACATTCATTGAATGGTAGCTTTTTCGGTTTTTGTACACATGTTCATTCCTATGGGGGGGGCAAATGCCACATGTGTACCATCAATGATGTTGGGGATATGTCCCAGGGCATAGAAGTCACCTTTCACTGTGGGCAAATCCTCCACCTGAGGGAAAACGATGCAGATGCGCATGTGTTTCAGCAGGGCAGATAACACTCTGGACAACACGTTGGAGAACATTGGCTGTGACTTCCCTGATGCCATTGCTACTGTTGTTTGAAAAGACCCACTTGCCAGGAAATGGAGCACTGACAGGACCTGCACTAGAGGGGAGATTCCTGTGGGATGGCGGATAGCTGACATCAGGTCTAGCTCCAACTGGGCACACAGTTCATGGATTGTTGCACGTTCAAGTCTGTAAGTGATAATGATGTGTCTGTCTTCCATTGTCGACAGGTCCACCAGGGGTCTGTACACCAGAGGATGCCGCCATCTCTTCATCTGCCCCAGCGGACGTGCCCTATGGAGGAGAACGGTGAGCAGAGGGTCATACACCACATATGTTTCACAAGGCTGTTTAGCACAATTGTTAAATTATCTCTATGTGCCTTTGTCTGTCCGTATTCCTGGCCTAAATAGGTGTGACACAGTTAGTTGGCCCCTTGAAATGGCGACTGCCTGACCTGTAAGGTGGGACAAGGGGAAATGAGGTAACTGCGCTGGCGTTGTGCAGCATCATGGTAGGCGTTCGAAGACCGATGTGCAATTCAGCATTGGTTATCATTGGGCCCTATGGGTTCCAGGAGCCAATGACGATGTACGCCGCCGGTGACGGTACACACCACCGTGGACGTGACCACCATTTTCTATCTGTTCCCTCACTTGATACCTGACCTTCAACAGGAGAGGACCTACACTGCAAGTGCTGCTGTGACCTGCGTCTGGAAGCGACAGTGGCTACAGTGTCTGGGGAAAGGACCCCTGCCTTCACTGCAGAGGAGTTAGAGAAACTGGTGGATGGGGTCCTACCCCAGTACACGCTACTCTACAGTCCTCCAGACAAACAGGTGAGTGAACCGTCTGCGTGGTGGATGGGACATGATTGTATGTAGTGTCGTGGATGGAGGAGACGGGGGGGACAGGCCAGCATTTGAGAATGGTGAGTGTATGTTTTTCTGGGACAGGGTGGGAGGTTTGTGTCCAATGTGTGAGAAGTACTGTACGGGAAAGTAACATCCTTTTTAACTGCACTATTCCTCTAGGTCAGCGCCCACCAGAAGAAGGGTATTTTCGCGGGCCATCGCCAAGGGAGTGCGGACCCTGCGGGTCTACCATAGACAGAGCACCCACTGCCAGAAAAGATGAGAGGACCTGTGCCGCTGGACCAAGAAGTCGGTGGAGGCCCAGCTGGGGATGGCCTCCCAATGTGGAAGGGGTGTCCATCGCACCATGACCCCCCTGATGTACTGGATCCTGGCGGTGGCATATCCTGAGCTGGATGGGCACTTGAGGGCATCACAGCAGCCACAAGGGGGTGAGTACACTCTCATTCAGCTGACTCTGCACGCTTGATGAGGTGTCTGGGTGGGGGAGGTGGGCTGTGGGTTCGCCAGGGCAGACGCGCAAAGGTAAATCCATTGATTTGCAGGCTCATTTCCACTCCAACCACAAAAGTCGTATTTGCCCTCTACACCTAGTCAGGCTCCCATGGGTTCCAGCTGTGCATGAGATGGGTCTAGACAGAGTCCCCCATGGGCATGTGCTTTTCCCCTGCCCTGTTAGTGCATGGCTTAGTGCATAGGGCTGCTCCCTGTTTGTTGTGTCCACCAACGGTAGTAGTGTTGCCGGCATTGACCATGTGTCTCCTCTGTCTTTCCCCCCCTTTTTGTTTTGTCACCCTGTCCTTGTGTGCATTAGCAACATCTGGCAGAGGAGCAGAGGCACCGGAGCAGGAGGGAGCTGCATCCCACATGGCCCTGGAGGGTGAAGTAACAGAGTCAGAAGGCACCAGTGGGACGGAGGGCGAGGGGAGCTCCACGACGGGGACAGGAGGAGACACCAGCAACAGCGACTCCTCCTCTGATGGGAGCTCCCTTGTGGTGGCGGGCACCTCTGTGCCCACCGCATTAACAGGTACAGCTGCCACCCCCCTACCAGCACCGCCCTCCCAGCAGCCCCTCATCGAGTTTCCCGTGCCCGCTCAACCAGGAGGGTGGGCATCTCCTTCGCCCCAGGCACCTCAGGCCCTGCCGTAGTCAGCCCTGCTGCCCTCAGTCAGGAGGCTACTGACCTCCTGAGATCCCTCACTGTTGGGCAATCAACCATTTCGAATGCCATCCAGGGTGTTGAGAAGCATTTCCAGCAAACAAATGCATACCTGAAGGGCATTCATTCTGGTGTGGCGGCCCAACAGAGAGCATTTAGGGCTCTGGCCTCAGCACTGATGGCAGCCATTGTCCCTGTGTCCAGCCTCCCCCTCCAACTTCCTCTACCCAGACCCAATCCCCTGTACCTCAGCCTATCCCAAGCACAACATCAGACCAGCATGCACACACATCAACACACAAGAGTGGACATGGCAAACATAAGCACCACACATCCCCAGGCACTCACACAAGCACCATCCCCATGCAGACACACCAACATCCACTGCCTCCACTGTGTCCCCCTCCTCCACGTCCTCCTCCTCCCTCCCTGTCTCGTCTCCACTCACACCTGCATGCACTACATATTCATCCACTACCTCCATCACCAGCACACCCATCACCAAACACTACTCACGTGCAATCACCACCCCCACTACCATGCACACATCCCCTGTGTCCTCTCCCAGTGTGTCTGTGATCCCTCCTCCCAAACTACACAAACGCAGGCACACACCCACCCACCAGCCATCCACCTCACAAGAGCCTCCGGCCCATGCTCCTTCACCCAAATTCAGCAGACGTACACCTCCTGCAACCACTACCTCTTCCTCCACTCCCAAACCCCCTCCATTTTCCCGTCCCAGTGTGTCTAAGAAACTCTTCCTGGCTAACATTGACCTCTTCCCTACACCTCCCCCCCGTCCTTCCCTTAGGGCCAGGCTGTTCATGTCGCAGCCCAGCACTTCAGCCACCAAATCATTCAGCACAGGGGTCTCAGCAAATCCAGTCACATTGCGGGCAGCACCCATCAGGGCTGCCAGTGTGCCACCTAGCGAGGACAAGGATCATCTCATTCCGCCACCTGCCAAGGTGAAGAAGGTGCCCACATGCCGGAGGGAGAAGCCACACCAACCACCAAGCAACGGCTCCTCCAAGCCAAAAGGGGAGTGCCAAGGGACCAGCAGCAACATCAAAGGTGGGGAAGGGACACAAGGTGAAGAGCAAGTCAGGACAGGGCACGGAGGCTCTGGCTGAGGGACCAGAGTCACCCCTTCTGTCAACAGAACATCAACCTGTATGGCGGTGGACACAGCCACCTGCACCGCCACCTGCATGTCTGCTGCCTCAGCAACAGTCCCCAGCATCATCCCCAGTGACCAGCCATCCGAGGCTGCAGGAGACGTCCTGCTGTGTCCCTCCACAGGTGCTGACACATGCACCACTGCTAGCACCTCTGCCACGGACACTGCCGCCACCAGCCCTGCGACGTGCTCAGACAGTGCCACCACAGCTGACATGGCTATCATCCCCAGTGGGCAGCCACCCTGGACCCTGCACAGCATACATGAGGCACGACACCAGCACTGTTTGTACCTGCATGTGGCAGGCAAAGTCGCAGCAGGGTGGAGTGTGTCTCTGCCTCCATGGAGTATCATGCTACTTGTTCCCAGGCAATCTTGTGGCACACACACCCAAGTGAGAGAATGGGACTTTGCATGTGAAGCACTCTGGGCACAATGCCCCCTCAGAACCAATGGAGAATCACATCCACTACCTCAGTCCTTGGCAGGATGAAGCACGCTGGGCACAATGCCCCCTCCAGAACCAGTGGAGAATCACATCCACTACCACAGTCCTTGGCAGGATGAAGCACTCTGGGCACAATGCCCCCTCTAGAACCAGTGGAGAATCACATCCACTTGAGAGACTGTGTCTTTGCACTCTCCAGGATAAAGCAGTGGGGAAACCACCCACTTGAGAGACTTGAGAGACTGTGGCGTTGCACTCCCCAGGATAAAGCAGTGGGCAAACCACCCACTTGAGAGACTTGAGAGACTGTGGCTTTGCACTCCCCAGGATAAAGCAGTGGGCAAACCACCCACTTAAGAGACCCCTCGTGGAGCAGTGGCGTCATCCGTTCATCCGGCTGAGCTGCCCCCCTCCCCATTTCCCTCCCCCTGAGGTGCCTGTTTATTTTTGATCTGATGCCCCTGCAGTTTTCTCTCCATTTTGAGTCAGGTATCTTGTGTGGGCTTCGCCCATGCATTTTGGGACCACTGGTCCACGGACAATGATTTCATTAATATCTGGACTTGTGTGGTTGGTGTACATATTTGCATATACTGAGATTTTAATTTGGCCTATCTGATTTTTCAATGATTACACTCATTACAATCATTTCATTTTGTCCTTGCGTTCTTCCAGGGGGAGATGGGGTATATATGTAATGTTGCTGCATGTATTTGTGTGTATGGTGAGGGTGGGTGTGGGGGTGTTGCGTGTTGCGTTTGTGTGTCATTCTCTTTTCCCTCTTCCCCTCCCCTGTGTGCTAGGTGCAGTACTCACCGTGGTCGTCGCCGGCGTCTTTGCTGCTCCTGATACAAGAGGAGGTAAAGCAACATGGGCAGGAGCTGTAACTCGGGCTCCATGGCGTCCTGGGTCCTCATTGGGTGTTGAAAGGTGAGTGGTTTCCGTTCCAAGTACTGTTTCCGCCGTGCTTTTGATGGCGTTGGTACCGCCCCAGAAAAGAAGGCGGATAGGGCTCTTGTAATACAGTGGGCAGGACCTTGTCTTCCACCTGTCTGTTGGCGGTTACCACTGCGGTGTTTGTTTCTACCGCTGTGGCGGTCGGAGTGTTAATGTGGCTGTCTATGTTGGCAGTTTCCGCCATGGTCGTGATCTCATTTTTTTTTACCACCTGTCTGTTGGCGGTATTACCGCCGCTTTATCACCGACCGCCAGGGTTGTAATGAGGGCCATAGTGTCTTCACCCAGACTATTAAACAACAACAGTATTGAAACAGTGAACTATGGGCCAGATGTAAGTAGCCTTTTGCGCCTCGCAAACGGCGAAAAACACAGTTTGCGAGGCGCAAAAGGCCTCCCGTGATGCAGAAACACATTTTGCGAGTCGGTACCGACTCGCAAAATGTGTTTCAGACTCGCAAATAGGAAGGGGTGTTCCCTTCCTATTTGCGAGTCGCACCGCGATGTATAGTTGATTTGTGACCGCGAAAGCGGTCTCAAATCAACTCGCAGTTACCATCCACTTGAAGTGGATGGTAACTCATTCGCAAACGGGAAAGGGTCCCCATGGGGGAAAGCTCACAAAATTATTTTTTCAGAGCTGCCTGCTCTGAAAAAAACCGAAACAAAAAGGTTTCGGTATTTTTTCTATTTGCAGCTCGTTTTCCTTTAAGGAAAACGGGCTGCAAAGAGAAAAAAAAAAACTGCTTTATTGAAAAGCAGTCACGGACATGGTGGTCTGCTGTCTCCAGCAGGCCACCATCCCCGTGTGTGCCTAGACTCGCTATGGGGTCGCAAACTGAGACCCACCTCATAAATATTTATGAGGTGGGTCTTTGCGACCCCATAGCGAGTCACAGAAGGTGTCTGAGACACCATTCTGCATTCCCTTTTGCGAGTTGCAAATTGCGAGTCGCTGGGACTCGCAATTTGCAACTCGCAAAAGGGAACCTTTCTACATCTGGCCCATAGTCTCTACTGTGTAACACACCGATTGTGGGGGTGGTATTCTCAGTATCTGACAGCCGGGAGATCCGGGATGCCTCCGGTACAGCCCCCCCTCGTTGCTCGTAGATGTAGCAGGTAGAACCAAGTAATGTTTCCACAGGTAATCTGTCAGCATTAATGTTGTGGGCGAACCACACTCCATCCGTTGTTCCATCTTATCTTGGAGTTTGCCTGTTAAATGACTCAGTTTAGTGGTAATGTAGACTTGTCGTTTCAGCTTTCCCCAATTAAATTATTTAATCAGCTTTTCCAGGAGTGATCGTAGGTAGGATTACACTCGATTGAGTAGAGGTTGCAGTCTCGTTGTCAGAGTCCGAATGCCCATCCCCTCTCTGTGAACTCGGAGGTGACACTACATCCGAGCCCCCAGGTCCTCTGCCAAGCAATGGCACCGCTTCCATCACTCATTGTCTTTCTTCCTGTACTTCATCTGGGGTGGGTGGGCCATCTCTATTTGCTGTCTGCCGTCTCATCGACCTAGGGCTCAGTTGCTTCTTACTGTGTTGCAAAATGGTAGTCGGATCTGGAGCCGAGCGAGACTCTAGCCAGGCCCAGGCCTCTTCTGGTGCAGAGAAGAATTCCGTTCCAGTCGGGGCGACTACTCGGAGTCTGTCCGGAAATAGCATTGAGTAAGGAATCTCCAGGTCAGGTAGTTTGCGCTTCACTGAGTTATAGCCCGCTCGTTGTCGTTGCACCGCTCGGGAGAAATCTGGAAAGATGGAAATGTTACTGTTTGCTATTGTCATCTCGCCATGTTATCGGGCTTGGCGCAACATGTGGTCTCTATCATGAAAATGGAGGAGTCTCTCTATCACAGGCCTCGGTGGAGCCCCTGGAGGTGGTGCCCTGCTACGTACTCTGTGAGCTCTCTCCAGGGCAAAGAAGGTGGACAGGCCCTCTGGGGCAACAACCATCTGCAACCAGTTCTCCAAGAATTCTACCATGTCAGGGCCTTCACTCTTTTCCGGAATCCCTATGATTTTAATGTTATTACATCTTGCCCTGTACTCCACGTCCTCCGCCCTACTCTCCAGCACTTTGAGGCGGTTATCTATGGTATTTAACCTGTTTTTCGCTAACGTCAGGGTGGGAATCGCATCCACCAGGTCCTGTTCCGTTGTGGAAACTCTTTCTGTCATTCTCTTATGATCGTCCCGCAAGAGGCCCAGATCTATGCTTAGCATATCAATCTTAACTTCCAGTGCTGTTCGGGATGCCGCTATGGTTTGCAGCACATCCTGGAGAGTAGGGTCTGTGGATTCCGCCTCTGGAATATTATGTGTGATAAATTCCATCTGCCCTGTGCGCGGTCTGGGGCGCAAGGGGCCGTCCAGGTCGGAGTCTCTTTTTTTAAGGGTCTTCCTGATGTGTGTGCCAAGGCTGGCTGGCTTTGTCAATATTTGCTCACCTGTCATGGGTCTGGGTTATACAGTGACGTAGTGATGCGGTTCCTTAGCAAAATGGATGGTCAGTTTACATTGAGAGTTCACAATGCTGCACTTTTGGAAGTCAGATAGTGCTCATTATGTGTAATGCGTCGTCTCCCCCGGGAGGCCCGATGGTCCGCAGCGGCGTCTCATGTGCTGTTTTTGAAGCTCAACTGTTGGTCCTGGGGACCAACAACCGAGGCCACAGCAGTGGTCTCAGCTACATTCGCTTTGTACCTCCCAAGCGCTTCCTCCTCTAATTGGGATCATTGGCCATCCATGATGAGGAGCTTTTAAGGCGAATCCCAGGTGTCAATTGTCCCAGGGATCTCCCGGGGGTCAGTGCCTTCCCTGTTCTGTACAAATCCGTATTAGTACGGGCAGTCCCGGGCCCCGCCGGCATGTTACTCTCTCACCGGCAAAGTCATTCGGGGCTTCCGATGGTCTCCCACTGTGTGCCAGGAACCGGGCGTTCGAGCCGAGGCGCGGCCACTCCAATCTCACTAGGCATGTGCTGCTGTACAGGACTCCAGTGCCTGAGCTCCTGTCTTCCTGGGTTGCTGACTCCCAATCTGTGCCGGTCGCCGCTCCGCTCTGAATGTCTCCACTGCTCTCAGCTGTGGTCACGCTTGATCACCTCTGCCCTCCCAGGTGTTCAAGCTTCAGTTGGGCCCGGTATTCGCTCTGGTTCTAGTGTCCCCCTCCCTAGGGGCCCCACAAACTTCGTTTCCTTCTGACATCGGCATCTGGAGGCCTCTGCCGTCTTCAGGGTGCACTGCCTCGCAGCGTATTCTCCGGTTCTCGCTGTGCAATGGCAGCCCCTATTTTGAATGCGCAGCGAGCCGAGAAAAAAAGTTAATTCGAGGTTGTAATTGTAACCTCAGTGACTCCCACCTGAACTCCCAGGGTCTCGGGGGGATCAGCAATGTATCCCCTGCTTTAATTTCGGTTCAGGATGGGTAATGGAGGAGGAGAAGCGGCCCCGGAGCTCCTGTAGTACGCTGCCTACTCCATGCGAGTCTTGGCCACCACAAGATACATGACACTAATGCCAACCATGAAACTGGACAAAAAATATGAAACAATATAGAACAGGCAGTTCACTTTTATACTCACTGTAGCTCCTAAAAATACTTTTGGGTATGGTACATTCTGAAACTCCCGGGCACATACTGTCAAGGTTTAGAAGGACAGATGGGGCAGTATATACAACTCTCTTTCCGCACACCTCTTTGCATACAGACTTTACATCTCTTACTGGGAAACTCATTTTTGGGCGTGTTAGAAATTTGTTCAAAAAAGTAGTAATCTTTCAATCCAGCCACATCCGCACTACTCCAACTCTAGGAACACTTGCCTGTTCCACTACAACAAGGCTGCCTGTCACAGACTCCTGAAACTGAACAAATGTCATCTTGGATCCTGAAGAATTATCTGGAAATATAACATTAAAGGTTGCAAAGTGGAATAAATGGATAGCCAACTTCTTATACCAAATGTAAGCCTTACGTACAGCAGTGTAAGGTTGCAACCTCTGATCCACTCTGTCTACACTACCCATGTTCTTATTATAGTCTAAAATGCACACAGGCTTGCACACTTCAGCAACCTGACCCCAAACAGTCACAGGTGAAGTACTTTCATCATGGATGGTAGTCAGCATGTAGATATCTCTCTTGGCTGCAAATTTAATCACTACACAAAACACTGCACTGCCCCAGCTGACGTTTTTTACAAACAAGCTCTCTTGGGTAACCTTTACGCTTAGAGCGGATTGTGCCACAAGCAACAGTGTCCACTTTGACCGATTCCCTGAACAATTGCACACCAGTGTAGAAGTTATCTACAAATAAATAGTGACCTTTATTAAAAAGAAGTTCCCACATAATCTTCTCACTAACTCCGAAAGTGGACAGACAACCCGGGGTTCAATACTGAAACCCCTACCAGTGCACACTCTGAAATTATAGACATTTTCAGTCCTACTCTCAGACAGCATATATATCTTAATTCATAAATTGCCCTCTTGCTAGGAATGTACTGCCTAAAAACTAAACGGCCCTTGAACAGGACCAAAGACTCGTTGACAGCTATATCTTTCCCTGAAACATAGATCTCTGAAAAATGATCTACAAAGTGATCAAGGACAGGATGAATCCTAAAAAGACAATCAGGGTGATCTCATGGCAACACTAAAGCATTATCAACAAAATGCTGCATCCGAAGCAGAAGCAAATACCGATCACGACTCATGGTTGCATAAAATATAGCCGTTGCCATCAAGGGACTAGTAGACCAATATGAAGACAGCAACAGCTTCCTTATCAAACCCATCAAAAAAGTTAAACCCAAGAACTTCTTCAATTTATCCAAATTTGTGGGAGTCCACTGGGTTGCTCTAGAGTGGGGCTTTAATCTGGGACTGTTGTCCCTTTAATACTGTTCAGCATACAAATTAGTCTCTTGAACAATCTCATCCAAAAATACATCGTCCATAAACAACTGAAAGAAATGTATAGGTTAAAAGTTTTCAGTATTCACTCCACACCCTGTGACACCAGTAAAGATGGGCAACACTGGCTGCACCATGTTTGGGCCAACCCAGAGTCCAGCTCTTCAAATGGGAAGCCTTGCAGCCCCAGGCCACAATCCAGATGCCTCTTGCTGTACTATCGGCACATCAGTGTCCTCCTCTAAAAGAGGCACTTCCTCTGCACTGAGAAGGGCTTCATCATCATATGATCCCTCTGTGACATAAAATTCACTGCCAGAATTTTGCACTTTTTCCTCTACCTTGGATGCAGAGTCAGCCTCATAATTATGGTCAGAGGAAGATTCAAAAAGCATACCAACAACCTGCTGAGCAGTCATCTTGTAACTAGCCATAATCCTTACTAATAAAAGTAACTTGACAAATAAGTCAACAACCAACACTGTGTAAAGTAAGTAGTAAACAAAGTGTGGCTTTATCGTAAAGACCTATACATTCAAAAACAATACCACTCACTTACCAGAGACAGCTAGACTCACCAGCACCTACTCTGCACAGACACAGCAAGCACCAACAATATCCAACTGGAAAGGAGAAACCAAAAACAAATTAATCACAAATGCAAGGAAAGTTTTACATACATTTAAACAGAAGCTAAATATGCTGCTACTATTAGACCATTTACAAAAAACATTTATGTAGGGAAACAATACTCATTTAGAGTAAATAGTACAAAACACTTTTCCTACCTAACACATGCAACTACACAGACTGCAGATCTTCCAGTGGCAAATCCACAAGCAGGAATCACAGCAAAGGAAATCAAAAGCTTTGCACTAGAATAAAAAGGATAAATAAAACATTACAATCACAAATGCAAATGACAAGAAATAAAATAGGTAACATTATGAAAATGGTATGTCACTACCCAAATGCCAGTCAACACACACTCCCAGCCAAGTGCTAGTCCACAGACACCAAAAGCTGAACTCCACACACACACACAAAACCTTCCCTGATCTCTAGTGGTTTTCTACCCCCTTTGGGGGCATATGGACCTTACACTATGGCCAATCTGCCACAAGGGGACAGAAAAATGGCCAAAAGTAAATAACAACACATACCCCCCAACTGGGACCAACCTTACCCAAGGGTCCACCCCCAAACATAATATAAAAAGATCCCTGGTGTAAGTGGGTTTTCTGCCCTCCCGTAGGCAGATGGGCCTCCAAATAGGGTCGATCTGCTCCCAGGGGGCAGAAAACAGCCAAAAGTAATTTCAAAGGTTATTATCCCCTATAGGGGTGACCTTTGCCCAGGGGCTCGCCACCAAACATAACATAAAGACATCCCTGGTGTTAGTGGTTTTTCTGCCTCCCCTAGAGGCAGATGGGCCTCCAAATTGGGCCAATCTGCACCTGTGTGGGGGCAGAAAAAAGCCAAATGTAATTATAAACATTATTATCTACCACAGGGGTGACCCTTGCCCAAGGGGCTGCCCCTAAACATAATATAAAAAACTCCCTGGAACTAGTAGGTCCACCCCGGGGGCAGTTGGGCTTCCAAATAGGGCCAATCAGCCCCCAGAAGGAGCACAGAAAACTATTTTCCCTCCCCCGATGCCTCTGTGCTTGGTAACCCCCCTCTGGCAGAAAAAACGTACCTGCTCTGATGCATGCTAGAAGCCAAATGGCTTCCAACGCTTTGGGAGGCTTAGGATGACCTCGGTACACGTTCTGCCGGCCGATGTCATCGGTTCGCCGAGGGGGGGTGTCAGGGTTGACAGCGGAAGCACTTCCCCTGCTTTCCCCAGTTGGGGGGTGAAAGTGGGAGGCCCACGGAGGAGCACCAGCGCTTCCCCAGTGGGCGGTTGCAAGGACGGAATGGTTCCGTCCTCAGCACATGCCCACCGCAGCTGATGACGGAACCATTCTGTCATCAGCACGCAAAGGGTTAAAGTTTCACACTCTGAAATGAAAAAAATGTTGTTTATAATAAAATACAACGCATTTATATCATTGTATAGAAGCTATACATATTATTTAAGCATCTAATTTTTCCTTTGTCACTTTTCTCAGCTTCCATACTTTATACGATAAAGTATTGTGTGGAGACTTATCACTGAACAGTGGGGGAAAACAATCATATAGACTGTAGAAAAAACACCCTAAGTGCAAAGTACTTTATTTTAAATTAACAATACTATGCGTCACACTCACTACAAATAATTACCTAAATGTTTTATCTATATTTATTAAGTAGCATAAACAATATAACCTTAATGTAAGTGCTTCTCCATTTTAAGATTGTTATAATACAATAAATATGTATGAAGGATAGCAGTAGATTGAAAGCTTTATAGAGATATCACCCTTGGTAGGCTGCATGATGTAATAGAATCTGGTAATCCATTAACAAGGAGTACAGTATGTCAGTGTTATTTATCTAATTTTTTTTATTTTTTATAATTGTTCAGCAGTTCTTGGAACATTAGTTTGATTGTGACGGTCTTCTTATAATATTCTGTCCATTCATTTTTACTTTCTACAAACTGGTTGAATATCCCAAAACATATTTGGCCCATATTTATACTTTTTGACGCACAACTGCGCCAACGCAGTTGTGCGTCAAAAATTTTACCGCCGGCTAACGCCATTCCAAAGCGCCATGAGGACGCCTTATTTATTGAATGACGTTAGCCGGCGCTGCGGACTGGTGTGCGTCAAAAAAAATGACTCACACCAGGCAGCGCCGGCGTAGGGGAAAATGGAGGTTGGGCATCAAAAAATGGGGCAAGTCAGGTCTGAGGCAAAATTCAGGCCTCAACCCGATTTGCGCCATTTTTTTTTACGCCCAACCTCCATTGACATGACTCCTGTCTTAGCAAGATCTCTAGTACAAGATGCAGAATATGTTTTTGTTCTATCCATGCTCAAGCATTGTAACAAGGTAGAGAGTGCAGAGCACAATCTTTGATCTTTTTTCTCTTGAATTGCATGAACCAGCTGAGGTAAAGAGAATAGAGCATTAAGAACTACATTGGCATAGCAGTTGACTCCAGAGGGGTTTGACAACTGGTACCCAACTATTTCACCAGCACTTTTTTTTTCTCCAAATCTTTCTGCTCTGTCTTGCACTGTTTCTCAGGAATGTCACTGTTATTCTTTGAAGCCTTTCATTTGCTAAGATTCTAGTCTTTTTGTAAAATTGATACTGTCCTAAATGAAGAGCATAAAGGCCTCTCAAACAACTATACTCTTTTACACAAATTGAATCGGCATTTACTTTGCTGTCATCAAACTCTATTAGATACAGACCAGACAAAGTCCCTCATTACAACCCTGGTAAAAAAAATGGAATCACGATCATGGCGGAAACCGCCAACACAGATAGCCACTTTAACACTCCGACCGCCACGGCGGTAGAAACAAACACCGCAGCAGTCACCGACAACAGACAGGCGGAAGACAATGTACCGCCCACACTCTTACAAGGCACCAATTCGCCAGCTTTTCCGGGGCGGTGCCAATGCCATCAAAAGCACGGTGGAAACAGTCTTTGGAAGGGAAACCACTCACCTCTCGACACCCAACGAGGAACCAGAACGCCATGGAGCCCGAGTTACAGGCCCTTCCCATGTTGCTTTACCTCCTCATGTACCAGGAACATCAAAGACGACGACGGTGAGTACTGCACCTAGTACACAGGGGAGGCGGGGAGGAAAAAGAGAGTGACACACACGCAACACCCCCACCCACAACAACATACACACACACACATCCAATAACATCACAGATACACCCCGTCACCCCCTGGAAGAACGCAAAGACCAAATGAAATGAGTTTAACAAGTGTAATATTCGAACAATCAGGTAGCCCAAGATAACTTTAAATCATTGGTATATACAAATATTTACAGCAAGTACACAAGTCCGCACACTGTCCCATTACATGGCCGTGGACCAGTGGTCCCAAAAAGCATGGGCGAAGCCCACACATGACACCTGCCTCAAAAAGGAGAGAACACTGCAGGATATCAGGTTGAAAAAAACACAGGCACCTCAGGGGGAAGGGGAGGGGGGCACCTCAGCCGGATGATGGGACGACGCCACTGCTCCTCGAGGGGACTCCATGCCCACTGCCTGGTCCTGGGGAGTGCAAAGCCACAGTCTCTCAAGTGGGTGGTTTGCCCACTGCTTGGTCCTGGGGAGTGCAAAGCCACAGTCTCTCTAGCGGATGCTGTTCTCCACTGGTTACGGAGGGGGCATGGCGCCCAGAGTGATTCATCCTGCCAAGGACTGGGTAGTGGATGCTGTTCTCCACTGGGTCTGGAGGGGGCCTGGTGCCCAGTGCTTCATCCTGCCAAGGACTGGGGTAGTGGATGCTGTTCTCCACTGGTTCTGGAGGGGCCTGGCGCCCAGAGTGCTTCATCCTGCCTAGGACTGGGGTAGTGGATGCTGTTCTCCACTGGTTCTGGAGGGGGCCTGGTGCCCAGTGATGCTGCACCAGCGGTGTGGCAGTTCCCATTCCCTCACATGGGTGTCTAAGCCACGAGATTTACCAGTAACAGGTAGCATTATACTCCATGGAGGCAGAGCCACACTCCTCCTTGCGACGACAAAGGCTGCAAACTGCTGGTAGTGCCAGTGCTGGTGGTGGTGCCTCATTTAGGCGGTGATTCTAACCGCGGCGGTCGCCGCCCGCCATGCGGTTACCGCCAAATGACCGCACCGCGGTGGCCATTCTGGCTTTCCCGCTGTGCTGGCGGGCGACCGCCAAAAGGCCGCCCGCCAGCACAGCGGGAAAGACCCAGCAACGATGAAACCGGCTCCGAATGGAGCCGGCGGAGTTGCTGGAGTGCGACGGGTGCAGTAGCACCCGTCGCGAATTTCAGTGTCTGCTAGGCAGACACTGAAATTCTTTTTGGGGCCCTCTTACGGGGGCCCCGCGGCACCCCCTACCGCCATCCTGTTCCTGGCGGGAGACCCGCCAGGAACAGGATGGCGGAGCCATGGAGGATTCTCAAGGGCAGCGGAAAGTCGGCGGTACACCGCCGACTTTCCGTTTCTGGCCGCGGCTGAACCGCCACGGTCAGAATGCCCAGCGGTGCACCGCCAGCCTGTTGGCGGTGCTACCGCGGTCATTCGCCCTGGCGGTTTTTACCGCCAGGGTTAGAATGACCCCCTTAGTGTGTGCAGGGTCCAGGACGTCTCTTGCAGCCTCGGATGCCTGCCCACTGGGGATGCTGCTGATGTCCGCTGTAGTGCCACTGGCTGGGCACGTCGTGGGGCAAGTGGCGGTGGCTGCGGCGGTATCTCCGGCGGAGATGCTGCCGGTGGTGCAGTTGTCTGCACTTGTGGAGGGAGACACCAGGCCGTCTCCTGCAGCCTCTGAAGGCTGCCCACTGGAGATGATGCTGGTGACTGTATTTGAGGCAGCTGCCGTGCAGGTGGCGGTGCAGATGGCGGTGCAGGCGGCGGTGCAGGTGGTGGTGCAGGTGGTGGTTGTTGCGGCTGGGCCCACCGCGGTACAGGTTGCTGGGCTGTCTTGTGAAAGGGGTGACACCAGTCCCTCACCCGGAGTCTCCGTGCCCTGAGCTGACTTCCTTTTTCTTGGCTCTGTGCATGACGCTTACATTTTGAGGAATAGCAGCATCCCTTAAGTGATGGGGCAACTCCAGAGGCACCGGGTGTGGCTAATAGGTGAGCCCAAGGTCCCCACACAGTATGAATAGGTGTCTGGGTATGGGATAGTACCTAAGGGTTGGTGTATGTCTAACACATATCCCTCTACATTTGCAGGTGACTCTGGTTACCCCAACCTGTCATGGCTACTGACCCCAGTGAGGAATCCCATGACAAGGGCAGAGAAACACTATAATGGGCGAACTAGGAGGATTATAGAGCGGACTTTCGGCCTCCTGAAGGCCAGATTCCGGTGCCTCCATTTAACAGGTGGCTCCCTATACTACTTTCCGAAGAAGGTGTGCCAGATAATTGTGGCATGCTGCATGTTTCACAACCTGGCTTTACGACCCTAGGTGCCTTTTTCTGCAGGAGGATGGGCCTGATGTTGGTCTTGTGGCAGCTTTGAAGCCTGTGGACAGTGAAGAAGGTGAGGCAGAAGAAGAAGATATTGACAACCGAAACAACATCATCATGCAGTACTTCCAGTGAGAAACAGGTAAGAGACTGGCACTGCTCCTCTCATATCAGACTACTGTAGGACATTGTATAGGTCTGCCTTTTTACCTCTGTGTATGGACCCTGACAGTTCACCTTGCCTTTCCTTTTCACAGATCTGGGTACCAGATTCTGCCTTCTGCTATGTTCACTGCTGCCCAACAACTTTCATACTTTGGAATATGCAAATGAACATTAACATTGATATTTACCAAAGAGGTTGCAATTACACATTTGTGAAAGTACAGACAGACTCCAGATTGTTTTGTGATTCAAGGGTGTTTATTTAAGTGCTAATAAGTGGAGGGGGATGTGCAATCGGCTGGGGTGATGGTGGAGGAATATCCATGGTAGAGTCCAGTCTCTTTGTATCACAGGTGCATTGTCCATGAGGGCATAGGAAGTGGAGCAATTGCAGTTCAAGGTGGTCAGGGTGACATAGTGGGACAGAAGGGTGACAATCAGGAGTCTTATTTCCTGGCGGGGGTCTTGGCAATGTTCTTTGTCTTGTGCCTGGATCGCAGGGACCGTTTGCGGGGTGGTTCTCCTTCTGCAGGGAGTGGGATGCTGGTGACCTGTTGGTCCTGTGGCGGGACCTCCTGTCCACTAGCGCCGGCGGAAGTGGAGGGCTGTCATTGTTCGGGCTGGTGTCATTGGCCCGGTGGTCTGCCACTGTCTTCCTCATGGTGTTGGCCATGTCTGCCAGTACCCCTGCTATGGTGACCAGGGTGGTGTTAATGGACTTCACGTCCTCCCTGATCCCCAGGTACTGTTCCTCCTGCAGCCGCTGGGTCTCCTGAAACTTGGCCAGTACCGTGCCCGTGGTCTCCTGGGAATGGTGGTATGCTCCCATGATGTTAAAGAGTGCCTCGTGGAGAGTGGGTTCCCTGGGCCTGTCCTCCCCTTGTCGCACAGCAGTCCTCCCAGCTTCCCTGTTGTCCTGTGCATCCGTCCCCTGAACCGTGTGCCCACTGCCACTGACCTCAGGTCCCTGATCATCCTGGGTTAGTGGGTTTGCCTGGGATCCCTGTAGTGGTGGACACACTGCTGATTGATGTGTCCTGGGGACAGTGGCATGGGCCTGGTGGGTGGGTGGTGTTTCCTGAGGGGGAGGTTCAGTGGTGGTTTGGGACTGTGGCAGGGAAACCGACTGGCCAGAGGTCCCTGATGGGCCGGGCTGGTCATCTTGATCCAGGCATGCAGAGCTGATGTTTTCTCTATGGGACTCTTCTGTGGGGGGACTGGATATGGCTGGCACCTCCTGTCCGGTGACATTGGGTAGGGGTCCTGTTGGGGCGTAAATGCATATTTATTTTATCTGTGTGTGCCATCTTGTGCAATGGGTGAGTTTCCCTCTACTCCTGTGCTTGCATTATTGCCTTGGCCCTTGTGTGAGTGGTGATTGTGTGCCCTGGCTCTCTACTGGACATGCTTTGGTGAAGGATGTCCATGCAGGTCTGTGATAGGTGTCCATGCATTGCTGTGACATGCAGGGCTTGGTATTGGAATGTGTGGGTTGTGATAGTGGGGTATCTATGAGGTGTAGGGGTGATGGGTGTGAGGGTAGGGGTAGGTGTTTGTGATGGCATGCAGGTAGGGTGGGGAATATAATAGTAAAGATTTGACTTACCAGAGTCCAGTCCTCCTGCTACTCCTGCGATGCCCTCAGGATGCATGATCACCCAGACTTGGTCCTCCCATGTTGTAAGTTGTGGGGGAGGTGGAGGGGGTCCACCCCCAGTCCTCTGTACGGCTACCTGGTGTCTGGATACCATGGAATGCACCTTCCCCCGTAAGTCGTTCCACCTCTTCCTGATGTCATCCTGTGTTCTTGGATGC
The DNA here is from genome assembly GCF_031143425.1 of Pleurodeles waltl. NCBI lineage: Eukaryota > Metazoa > Chordata > Amphibia > Caudata > Salamandridae > Pleurodeles > Pleurodeles waltl. The sequence continues at coordinate 676,998,989 of NC_090449.1, read as the reverse complement.
TGTCCCACTGCGTTGACCCTGTTGACAATTCTCCGCCATAGCTCCATCTTCCTTGCAATGGATGTCTGCTGCACCTGTGATCCGAATAGCTGTGGCTCTACCTGGGTGATTTCCTCCACCATGACCCTGAGCTCCTCCTCAGAAAACCTGGAGTGTCTTTGAGGTGCCATGATGTGGTGTGGGTGAGGTGTGAGGTGATGGTTGATGTGATGTGTGCTGTGATGTGTTGGGGTGTGTTCTTTGAGGTGCGTGGATGGTGTATGAGTGATGGTGTTGTGTGCCTCTGGATGCTGGTGTTGTCTTTGCTATTCTCTCTCTTTGCTTCTTCCAAAAATTTCATTGTAAGGGGTTGTGGGTAATGTGGGTGTGTGTTTTATATTGGATTGGGTGTGTGTATGTGTGTCAGGTGTGTGTATTTTGAATTGTCCAATGTGGTTGTGTTTTGTAAGTGTGTGTGTATTTTGAGCGCGGCGGTGTGTACCGCCAATGGTTTACCACGGTTGAAAGACTGCTGCGTTGATTCGTGGGTCATGATAGTGTGGGGGTATTCCTGTTGGTGTAACGGTGTGGGTTTTTCTATCACCAGTTTATCACTGACCTTTGGTGTGGCGGACTTGTGTGGGTGTCTGTATTGTGGCGGATTTCTAGATGTGGGTCATAATACCTGTAGCGGATTTCCGCCATGGTATGTTGGCAGCCGTCAGTACGGCAGTCAGCGGCCTTTAACGCCAGGGTTGTAATGAGGGCCAAAGTTCTAACCTTTGACAATGCTACATATGACATACCTTCCTTGCAAAAGGTACTATCAGTGTTAATGAATGCTGCATCTACACTTAAACCTTGAGATTTATGGATTCTTACAGCATAAGCGATACACGGGGAACTGTTTCCTTCGGACATACAAGTCTTCTACAAGCAAGAAACGTGCAGCAGATCTTGCTATTTGTTTTACACCTTCAAGTTGATCAAACTTAACAGCTAGGCATTTAACCACATTTCTGTTTGGATACAAAATGAAATCAATTATTTTATCCAGGTCTCCATTAACTTATCCTTCCTCAATGTTTAAATTACGCCACAAAATTACCTTAAAGTTTTAAAAAACACATAAAGGCCCTGATTCTAAGCTTGGCGGGCGGCGGTAGCCACCCGCCAAGCGGGAACCGTCAGAAGACCGTACCGCGGTCAAAAGACCGCGGCGGTCATTCTGGGTTTCCCACTGGGCTGGCGGGCGACCGCCGAAAGTCCGCCCGTCAGCCCAGCGGGAAACACCCTTCCCACGAGGAAGCCGGCTCAGAATGGAGCCGGCGGAGTGGGAAGGTGCGACGGGTGCAGTTGCACCCGTCGCAAATTTCAGTGTCTGCAAAGCAGACACTGAAATTCTTTGTGGGGCCCTCTTACGGGGGCCCCTGCAGTGCCCATGCCATTGGCATGGGCACTGCAGGGGCCCCCAGGGGCCCCACGACACCCCATACCGCCATCCTGTTCCTAGCGGGCGAACCGCCAGGAACAGGATGGCGGTATGGGGTGTCAGAACCCCCATGGCGGCGCAGCAAGCTGCGCCGCCATGGCGGATTCCCATGGGCAGCGGAAAGTCGGCGGTACACCGCCGGCTTTCCGCTTCTGGCCGCGGCTGTACCGCTGCGGTCAGAATGCCCGGCGGAGCTCCGCCAGCCTGTTGGCGGTGCTACCGCCAACCTCCGCCCTGGCGGTATTTACCGCCAAGGTCAGAATGACCCCCAAAATCTTTTCTAATTTCTCACCTTTGGAAACAGATTTCTCCAAAGAATCCAGTTTTGATTGTAGTTTTTCAGTCTACAGAATTGTCACTCCTTGGTGTTCCATTTTATCAGTTGCTGTGAGATCCAATATTTGTTCTTTTTCTAGTTGTAGCAATTGTTCATTAAAGAGGTACATTCTTGAAGAGCAGACATTAGACACACAATTGACTTTTGTTGTTGAATAAAGTCAAACATTAGCAGTGCTGCAGATCTTTGCAGACCTAACGCCACCATGTGTGTGCCGCCGAAATTTTGGACAGGATTAGCATAAAAAATGTTGACGCTAATACTTCAAAGCCCATTGAGCCCCATTGTAAACAATGGTGTGCCTCCTTCATTGATGATTAAAAGTTTCAATTTCTTTAAAACTCTAGAAACTTTGTGACAAGCTTCACAAGATAACATTTGGTATTCCAGTTTATTATTGTTTTCAACAGGTAGCATAAGTAGACAATGCAATGTAATTCCTTTGCTATTGTGTGCAGCTCATCAGTAGGTGCTGTTACTACACATGACAATTTGGAGTCTGTAGTCCTCCGTAGATAAGTGGTTAGAATTTGGATTAAGAAGCTCTTCCCAGTACCAGCTTGTCCGCTGATATAGACAAGGCTTGGCTTAAAAGTTAAACATGTACATTGATTCTTTTCGTGGAGGAATCCATGCTCTAGATTTTCTTTGATTTCCAAATGTATTTCTTTCTGCTCATCATTCAATTGTCCAACTAAGTGTTCCAAGTCAACATTTTATTTTCTTGCTTGTTGCATTGCTGGCTCCACCACATTCATTGCTATGTCGGCTTCATTTTCAACTATTGGCTGTCCGAGAAGATCTTTCCTGAGACATCCGGAACTCTGGCTGCTTTGCGAGCTATTCATTGCTATGTCAGTAGCAATTGTTTCCTGTTGTTCAATTTCTTAATTTAACATTTTCAGCTCTTTGGGAAATATTGGACACTCAATACTGTCTTTTACAGCATTCAAAGAGTATTCGTAGCAGTCATACTGTCCAAGTAAATCCATTTCAGAATGGCTAGGCTTGAAGACTTGGAGAAGTGCTAAGTAGAAAAATTATTTTTCTCAGCAGTTTGACAACTAAGTATTCTGTGGTTTATTAAATTACCTTTTGCATGTGGAACCAAACCACCATTACAACCGATTACAGCATATTTTCTTTCATCAATGTTTTCTGTTACATTGTTTCTGTACCTATAGTGTTGCAGAGTTTCACAAAAAACATGTTTTTGAGATGTGGACTTCTTCTTGGATAGTAGGTATGCAACATATTTGTTTTTACAATGTCTGTACTCTCTGGATCAAACTCTGCTAGGTACTGAATTTCAGGGAAAGATTGCAAGTCTCTGTTTTGCGTGTTGGCAAGGCCTAGACTAACCCAAACAATTCCCTCAGACTTTGAGTCCAAAGTAGCTGAACGCAGCCTGTCACAGCACTCAAAGGAAATGATCTCCCTATGCGAAAGCATATTCAAACTGAAACTGTGCAATTTCTTGGATGGAGATTTTCTGCAGAAATCTCCTCAAACATTTCTTTCATTATTGTTTTCTCTAACTTTGTGATGTATAAATTGACATAGTGAGCAACAGCTATAGAGTTGTCTGCAACATACTGTATGTCCATATTTGCATTCCATAGTTTCAGAATAACAGGATTATAATCATTAATATACTTGGAGGCCTCTTATCTCAGATTATATGTGTTTTTTGGAGATTTTCGTGTCAGCGTATGCACGACAGCAGATAAAAAGCTGTTCATTCTTCCCTTTAAAATAATAGCTCTTGGAAATCCAAAACAAAACCTTGTATAAAATGTTCCTTTACATCTGTATCTTCAGCAACAATACTCGCCACAGCTATCTGTTTGGAAGCATAGAACTTGCTGTCTTAGACTTTTGTCATTATTCTCATTTGAGATACTGCATGTAACATACTGTTCTATGAAAGACAGTACACAGTCATCACAGTCATCCATAAGAGCATGTATATATGAAGAGCACCTCTTGGCTGGTACTATTTACTGCATTAAAAAATCCTTAACTTCACCAAGAAGAGGATTTGTTTTATTGCATGTAAAACCCAGCATCACTTGAATTTGTGATTAAAATACCTACATACATTAACAGGATCCAAAGAGCAAAGTTCTCCTGCTGTATCCAAGTTTGCTTCCCTTAGAAACTCAAGTAAATCATCCCATGCATACTCAGCGCAACTAAGTGTCATAAACCAAGTAGGTGCACCTACGTTTCAGAGCATACATTTAAGTTCTCCATGACAACCATACCAATATTGATTGGTATCACGTTGACATGCCATCAAATTAATTAAGTTGTACTCCTGATGTTCATCCTTACTTTGTATTTTATTAACAAACCTCCTTGCAGAAAGATTTTGCAGAATAACCCCTATCTTTAGAATATGGTTCACAGCATAAGATGGTTCTTACAAGTCACTCTCAAATGACACATGGAATATATATGGAATACACTGGCGAAAACCGAGGGTCCTCTGAATATAGTCTTGCCCTGGATTCTGCTGCTGAGGCCAGTGATCGTATCACCCACCTATTCCAGTGGAAATAACTGTGGAAAACAGCAAGCCTCTGAACTTTTTTCCCTCAAACTCATTGAAGCTCCTCTAGCTTGTTTTATTTGGAACAGATCAATGGCATCCCTAACATCTTCTTTGGAATGAGGTGAATGGATAATGTGGTGCTCATATCTTTCTTCTGACTTTTGTTTGTCCACTTTTTCTGTTTGTCCACTTGATTGTAAAAGTTCATCATCAATTCAAGTTACATCTCTAATAACATCAACATTTTTTGTAAAAAACATTATTTTCTTTCAAGTATAATGTGGCTTGTTTCACTTTATTCACATTTACTAACTCTTGCCACATGTATTTTTACTTTTAGTGGGCACTCCATTTACTAGAATGATGAGTGGATCATCTACATCTTTCTCAGCACCCACAATGTCAACATTTTTTTTTAAATATAAAGATTATTAGACATCTTCTCCTTTAAGTCCTTTCTGTAGCTCTGTTGGTGGTAGTTTCTTTAGGAAAGTACCATCTTGCTTGGCGTGTTACCCCCATTTTTACTTGTGTATCAGTTTGTTTTTGCCTGCCCCATTGGGATCCTGCTAGCCAGGACCCCAGTGCTCATAGTTTGTGGCCTAAATGTGTTCCCTGTGCGGTGCCTAACTATGTCACTGAGGCCCTGCTAACCAGAACCTCAGTTCTTATGCTCTCTCTGCTTTTAAAATTGTCACTGTAGGCTACTGACCATTTTTACCAATTCTGATTGGCTCACTGGAACATCCTTGTAATTCCCTAGTATATGGTACCTGGGTACCCAGGGTATTGGGGTTACAGGAGATCCCTATGGGCTGCAGCATTTCTTTTGCCACCCATAGGGAGCTCAAACAATTCTTACACAGGACTGCCACTGCAGCCTGAGTGAAATAACGTCCACGTTATTTCACAGCCATTTTATACTGCACTTAAGTGACTTATAAGTCACCTATATGTCTAACCCTCACTTGGTGAAGGTTAGGTGCAAAGTTACTAAGTGTGAGGGCACCCTGGCAATAGCCAAGGTGCCGCCACATTGTTCAGGGCAATTTCCCCGGACTTTGTGCGTGCGGGGACACCATTACACGTGTGCACTACATATAGGTCAATACCTATATGTAGCTTCACAATGGTAACTCCGAACAAGGGCGTGTAACATGTCTAAGATCATGGAATTGTCCCCCCATGCCAAATCTGGTATTGGGGTGCCAATCCCATGCATCCCCAGGGATCCAGCATGGACCCTGGGTACTGCCAAACTAGCTCTCAGGGGTTTTCACTGCAGCTACTGCTGCTGCCAACCCTTAGACAGGTATCTGCCCACCTGGGGTCTGGGCAGCCAAATTCCAGGAAGGCAGAACAAAGGATTTTCTCTGAGAGAGGGTGTTACACCCTCTCCCCTTGGAAATAGTGACCACTCCACTGTCCATCACCACCCCAGGGGTGGTGCCCCGAGCTCCTCCAGTGTGTCCCAGACCTCTGCCATCTTGAATGCAGAGGTGTGAGGGCACATTGGAGGCCTCTGAGTGTCCAGTGCCAGCAGGTGATGTCAGAGACCCCTCCTGATAGGTTCTTACCTGGTTAGGTAGCCAATCCTCATCTGAGGGCTATTTAGGGTCTCTCCTGTGTGTTTCTCTTCAGATAACGAATGCAATAGCTCACCAGAGTTCCTCTGCATCTCTCTCTTCAACTTCTGCCAAGGATTGACTGCTGACTGCTCCAGGACGCCTGCAAAACTGCAACAAAGTAGCAAGATGACTACTAGCAACATTGTAGCGCCTAATCCTGCTGGCTTTCTCGACTGTTTCCTGGTGGTGCATGCTCTGAGGGCTGCCTGCCTTCACCCTGCACTGGAAGCCAAGAAGAAATCTCCTGTGGGTCGACGGAATCTTCCCCCTGCTAACGCAGGCACCAAACTTCTGCATCACTGGTCCTCTGGGTCCCCTCTCATCTTGACGAGCGTGGTCCCTGGAACACAGGAGCTGGATCCAAGTGACCCTGACAGTCCAGATGTCCTTCTGTCCAAATTCGGTGGATGTAAGTCCTTGCCTCCCCGCGACAGACAGTAATCCTGTGTACTGCATGAACTGCAGCTGCTAGGGCTTCTGTGCACTTTTGCAAGGAATCCTTTGTGCACAGCATATCCCAGGTCCCCAGTACTCCATCCTGCATTGCTCAACTTGCTGAATTGACCACCGGCTTCGTGGGACCCTCTTCTGTAGTGTTGAGATGACCGCCGTGCTCAGATTTCTTGAACTCCTGTTCAAGTGCTTCTGCGGGTGCTGCCTGCTTCTGCATGGGCTCTCTCTGCTACTGAGCACCCCCTCTGTCTCCTCCTCCAAGGGGCAACCTCCTGGTCCTTCCTGGGCCCGGGCAGCACCCATTTTCTTCAACTGCGACCTTTGCAGCTACCAAGGCTTGTTTGTGGTCTTTCTGCGCGGAAACAACTCTGCAACCTTTGGCACGCCGTGGGACATCTTCTGTGCAAAGGACAAGATCCTGCCACCTTCCGTTGTTTCAGAATCTTCAGCTTCTTCTACCCAGAGGCAGCCCTTTTGCACCTTCATCTGGGGTTTAGTGGGCTCCTGCCCCCCCTGGACACTTTCGTGACTCTTGGACTTGGTCCCCTTCCTTTACAGGTCCTCAGGTCGAGGAATCCGTCTTCAGTGCTTTGCAGTCAGTTGTTGTCTTTGCAGAATCTCCTAACACGACTTTAGTGTGTTTCTGGGTAAGTAGGGTAACTTTACTCCTACTTTTCAGGGTCTTGGGGTGGGGTATCTTGGACACCCTTAGTGTTTTCTTACACTCCCAGTGACCCTCTGCACACCACACTAGGCCTGGGGTCCCTTCGTGGTTTGCATTCCACTTTTGGAGTATATGGTTTGTGTTAGCCCTAGGCCTATTGCATCCTATTGTATTCTACAGTGTTTGCACTACTTTTCTAACTGTTTACTTACCTGATTTTGGTTTGTGTGTATATTTTGTGTATTTTACTTACCTCCTAAGGGAGTATATCCTCTGAGATATTTTTGGCACATTGTCACTAAAATAAAGTACCTTTATTTTTAGTAACTCTGAGTATTGTGATTCTTATGATATAGTGCTATATGATATAAGTGGTGTAGTAGGAGCTTTGCATGTCTCCTAGTTCAGCCTACGCTGCTCTGCTATAGCTACCTCTATCAGCCTAAGCTGCTAGAACACTACTAATCTACTAATAAGGGATAACTGGACCTGGCACAAGGTGAGGTACCATCAGGTACCCAATATAAGCCAGGCCAGCCTCCTACAGTTTCCCTGTCTTCGGTTCCATTCAAACTATTGCTTAATATGAATTGGCAGTTTGTATTTGAATCGATTCATAAACATTTAATTGTTAAAGTTCTTCTGGGATTGATACCAATTCTAATCTGGTATGTATTGCCCTAGCTGGCATTTTATTATTCTCTAATTTGTCATAACAAATCTTACATATTGTTTGCTTTGTGGCTAAATCAAAGTGTAGTTCTACAAAGGATGTGCACAAATTCCTACTACTCATGTCTGTTATCTTGCTCACTATTAGAAAATACAACTACATTACGAGTTTGGTTTTTGTAGTGAGTGCGACGACAACAAATACAAACATACTCAGGTTTCTCTGACGATAGTGCATTGAACTTGCCTATCTGTTGAGCAAATTTATCAATACTAATCTATGTCCTGTTGCTCTACACATCCAGTCACCTCCAGTCACTACCTCTTAATTTTCTCTACACTCCTCTTTGGGCCCACAGAAACTAAACTCAATGTCTTCACAAACTTTCTCTACCTCTGTCACAGTACCATGCAACAGAGCTCTATTCATGTCTCCTAAACATAAAGCTGGCATTTTTACATAATAAAGTCGCCTTACTAAATTTTGCATTTTTGAATGATGCACAGCTAACATTCTAATGTAATGAAAAGTGCTTTTACACACTTTCTTTGAAAGACATGCCAGTGAATGGCCTTGTAAGTTAGTGTATTTCCTAACTTTGCATGGACATAATCCTTGCAACATTATAATTTTCAGTTTGACACATCTGCATAAAAGTTCTCTTAGGAAAGTTCTCAATTTATCAATTGATTCCTGACGAATAGTACAAATACTGCTACACTTCCAATTGCACACAGGGGCCTGTTTATGCCTTCCTTGTACCTCTGCAGCTATGACTTCTTCTACGTTCCTAGGGACTATCTCTTCTTTTTCTATGGGAGTACCGTCTTTTACTTCAAGCAACGACCAGCTGTCCACTGTATGCACTAATGTATTCTCTTGTAAATAACTCTCCTCATTAAAAAACAGTTCTGTACTAGATGTGTGCATCCATTCACATTTAAAAATGTTTCAAAAATTAGTTTTTCTTAATGCTCTTTTTCTCCTGCACATTACTGTTGTATCTTGTGTCTACATTCTGTTCAATATTAAGATAAAATGTTTCTTCTTCACAGCAAATGCTTCCTTAATTATACTCTCAATATGTTGCTTTTGCTTCAGAACAACACTTCTCCTCTTATACTTCTTCATCTTCTTTCACAAATTTTGAATTATTCTGTTTCGAAAACGTTTCATTCTTAACTCCTTAAAGTGTTTGTCTCTAAATCAAAGTCTTGATTTTCTTATTATATTTCCTACTTTTAACACCATGCACTTCTTCCGCTTTGCCAATACATTTCAAAATCCCTTTTCAACTGACGTCTTTCGCTCATTTTGCATTTTGCAGGATATTTTTTTAAAAGAAAATCATTACTACTCTTACCAGTGAATGTTTTATTTCTCTGAGCATTTTTCACCTTTTCTTCTTTTTACTGTCAGTTTTAACAAAGTAGTACTGTTGTTTTTGTTTCTTTCTTCTTTGTGTTTTGTTTGGCATTCTCAATTAAAAAACAATTAAAGTGGGTATCTAGAAAACAAATGAACAATACATTTACCTCTACTGAATACAGTATAAAATTAGATATCAGTATCAGTGTATGTGTTAATGTGTGCCTGAGTATATCACTGCATAAATAAGTGTGTACCTGGGTGTGTCAGTATATAAATGAATAGTTATGTAGGAGTGTAACTGTATTCATGAGTGAGTGCTTGCGTATATCGGTTTATGTGTCAGTCTATACATCAGTGTGGAACTGCATATGTTACTGTATGTATCAGTGTGTATATGGTCTGTCAGTCTAAGCATTTGAAGGACATTTTACCTCTTAATCACAAACCACACTGCTCTATTGCCTACCTACAGACTACCCAAGAGTTGAGTTTTGTTTGCTAAACGGGGAGTGTAAAGCTTGTCAGCCAGCTTTTCTAATGCAAAGTTGAACTGACATCAAAACTGTACACTTAGGCTTATTATTGGTAGGCCCAAACCATATTTAAAGGAACACTTCTCTGAATGAGCAACTAGGTTATGAGAGTATTTGACTCTATATTGGAGGGTCTGTATCAGTTGCCAACTAGGTCTCATACTGCAGCATATATAGCTGGTCTCTGGATGTGTACATCAATGTGTAAGTGGCTCTTTCTCTGACTGACTGGGCGTGTGAGTGGCTCTATCTTTTTATAAATAAGTATCCTACTCAGAAAGTTCCGTAGTATGTCCAAGCATTGCTGAAAGGACTACTTCTCTAGATAGGTAACTAGGTTGTGTCAGTAACTGCCTACATGTTTGAGTGAGTGTGTCAGTCCCTTTATAGGTGAACATTATGGGGGTCATTACAACCCTGGCGGTCAGTGTTAAAGCGGCGGTAAAACCGCCAACGGGCCGGTGGTAAAAAAAATTGAATCACAACCGTGGCTGAAACCGCCAACATAGACAGCCACTTTAACACTCCAACCGCCACGGTGGTACAAACAAACACCGCGGCGGTAACCGCCAACAGACAGACGGAAGACAAGGTTCCGCCCACTGTATTACAAGGCACCAATCCGCCACCTTTTCTGGGGCGGATTCACTACAAACAAAAACACGGCGGAAACAGGACTTGGAAGGGAAAACGCTCACCTCTACACACCCCACGAGGAACCAGGACGCCATGGAACCCGAGCTCCATATACTCTGAGCCTTTATCTTCCTGCTCCTCTACCAGGAACAACAAAGATGGCGGCGAAGACCATGGTGAGTACTGCACCTACGACACAGGCGAGGGGGGAGGGAAAAAAGAGTGACACACACAACACTCCCACCCCCACCCTCACCCACTACAACACACACACAAGTACATGTAGATACATTACATTTACAACGCCCAACCCCCCCTGGAAGAATGCAAGGACAAAAGGAAATGAGTTGAATGTTTGTAATCTATTAAAATACAGTAATAAAAATATATATATATATATATATATATATATATATATACAAACTCCAAATACTCGAGGTAAACTCATGTGGCCCAAGAGGGGTGGTGCGAAAACCGGCACGAGCAAGCCGGTAATAATAATTCACCAAAACAAGAAAGAAAAAAGTACAAATCGCACGCTCAGGATTCAGGGCAAGTGAAAACCATGTTTAATCAAAGCACAACGCGTTTCGGCTGACACAGCAGCCTTGGTCACGTGATATTCACCACCAATCAACCATTGCTAAAAACCATAAATTCATAGACAAGTCTTTACAGTGGGTGGTTTGCCCACTGCTTTATCCTGGGGAGTGCAAAGTCACAGTCTCTCAAGTCTCTCCAGTGGGTGGTTTGCCTACTGCTTTATCCTGGGGAGCGCAAAGCCACAGTCTCACAAGTCTTTACAGTGGGTGGGTTGCCCACTGCTGTATCCTGGGGAGTGCCAAGCCACAGTCTCTCAAGTGGATGCCTTACTCCACTGGTTCTGGAGGGGGCCTTGTGCCCAGAGTGCTTCATCCTGCCAAGGACTGAGGTAGTGGATGCCTTTCTCCACTAGTTCTGAAGGGGGCTTTGTGCCCAGAGTGCTTCATCCTGCCAAGGACTGAGATAGTGGATGCCTTACTCCACTGGTTCTGGAGGGGGCTTTGTGCCCAGAGTGCTTCATCCTGCCAAGGACTGAGATAGTGGATGCCTTACTCCACTGGTTCTGGAGGGGGCTTTGTGCCCAGAGTGCTTCATCCTGCCAAGGACAGAGTTAGTGGATGCGATACTCTACTGGTTCTGGAGGGGGCTTTGTGCAGAGGTGTAGTTGGCTCTGAACACAGGTGGGGTGGGGTGCCACAGGGCCTGCCTTAAGAAGGGACCTTGCCTACTAAACTTGCCCTGGCCTAGGGGAACCCACAGCCCACCTCCCCCACCCAGACACCTACAATGTGCGCTGAATCAGCAGAATGAGAGTGTACTCACCCCCTTGTGGCTGCTGTGATGCCCTCAAGCACCCATCCAACTCCGGATAGGCCACCGCCAGGATCCGGAACATCAGGGGGGTCATGGTGCGACGGGCACCCCTCCCACGTTGGGAGGCCATCCCCAGCTGGGCCTCCGCCGTCTTCTTGCTCCAGCTGCGAATTTCCTTCCATCTTTTACGGCAGTGGGTGCTCCGTCTATGGTGGACCCCCAGGGTCCAGACTTCCTTGGCGAACGCACGCCAAATATCCTTATTCTGGTAGGCGCTGACCTACAGGAATAGTACAGGGGGAAAGGAGAAAATATAACCGTCCGCACCGTCACAGTCATTGGCCCGCATCCCTACCCTTGCCATGACGCACATGCACTCACTGTCGTATCATGCATGCCTCATTCTCCCCCCCCCCTATCTTTCATCAACACCACTCCACACAGGTATTGCCCATTCGGCACGCTCACAGTGTACTTACCTGTTTGTCTGGAGGACCGTAGAGTAGCATGTACTGGGGGAGGACCCCCATCCATTAGTTTCTCCAACTCATCCATGCTGAAGGCAGGGGCCCTTTCCCCAGACACATGAACCATTGTCTCTTTCAGACTGAGGTCACAGCAGCACTTGCAGTGTAGGTCTTCTCCTGTTGAAGGTCAGGTATCAAGTGATTGAACAGAGAGAAAATGGCGGTAACATCCGCGGCGGTGCGTACCGTTACCGCCGGCGTACATCATTATTGGCTCCTGGGACCAATAGGGTCCAATGTTAAGCAATGAAGGATTGCGCTGCGGTCTTTGACCGCCTACCGCGCCGGTGTTCAGCGCCAGCGCAGTTACCTCATATCCCCTTTTCCCACATTACAGGTCAGGCAGCCGCCATTTCAGGGGGCCACATGGCATTAATGTTGACCGCGTCACACATATCTAGGCCTTGCTTAAACACTAATACAGCTGTATATCGATTTTCAAACATTTTGCTATAAAATTGTGTTTACGTACCTCAGTGTTGGTTGACTCTCTGCTCGCTGTTCTCCTCCATGGAGCACGTCCGCTGGGGCAGGTGAGGAGATGGCGGCATCCTCCTGTGTACAGACTGCTGGTGGACCTGTCGACAATGGAGGAGCGACATCTTATTGTCACATACAGACTTGATCGTACCACAATCCTGGAACTGTGTGCCCAGTTGGAGCCAGACCTGATGTCAGCTATCCGCCATCCCACAGGAATCCCCCCTCTAGTGCAGGTCCTGTCAGTACTCCATTTCCTAGAAAGTGGGTCTTTTCAAACAACAGTGGCCATTGAATCAGGGATGTCCCAGTCTATGTTCTCCAATGTGTTGTCCAGAGTGTTGTCTGCCCTGCTGAAACACATGCGCAGCTACACCGTTTTCCCTCAGGTGAAGGATTTGCCTACAGTGAAAGGTGACTTCTTTGCCCTGGGACATATCCCCACCATCCTAGGTGCCATTGATGGGACACATGTGGCCTTGCCCCCCCCGCAGGAGTGAACAGGTGTACAGAAACCGGAAGAGTTACCATTCTATGAATGTGCAGATGGTGTGTTTGGCCGACCAGTACATCTCCCATGTAAGTGCCAAGTTTCCTGCCTCAGTGCATGATGCTTACATTCTGCGGAATAGCAGCATCCCTTATGTGATGGGGCAACTCCAGAGGCATCGTGTGTGGCTATTAGGTGAGGACATGGACACAATACAGTGTGACTAGGTGCCTGGGTCTGGGGATGTCCCTAAGAGTTAGTGTGTGTCTAACAGTTGTCCCTCGCCATTTGCAGGTGACTCTGGTCACCCCAACCTGTCATGGCTACTGACCCCAGTGAGGAATCCCAGGACAAGGAATGTGGAATGCTACAATGAGGCCCATGGGCGAACTAGAAGGATTATAGAGAGGACCTTCGGCCTCCTGAAGGCCAGGTTCCAGTGCCTCCATATGACAGGTGCTTCCCCATTCTACTCACCAAAGAAAGTGTGCCAGATCATTGTGGCCTGCTGTATGCTTCACAACTTGGCTTTGCGATGACAGGTGCCTTTTCTGCAGGAGGATGGTCCAGATGGAGGTGTTGTGGCAGCTGTGGAGCCTGTCGACAGTGAAGATGAGGAAACAGAAGAAGAGGACATAGACAACAGGAACACAGTGATCCAGCAATACTTCCAGTGAGACACAGGTAAGAAGACAACACTGCCTGCTACATCTGATTTAATTCTTCTACCTCTCATCTGTCTGTCATTTTCACCCAGTGTATGGACACTGAGTTGTCACTTTCCCTTTCGATTTCACAGATGTGGGTCCCACTGTGTGACCTCTGCTTTGTTTCCGCATGGACTAGAGCTGTGTGACATAGGTATGTTGACATTACATTGGATATAGCATTTTTCCACAGTTATTGCAAATACACATTTTCGAAAACACAGACTGACTCCAGATTGTTTTGTGATTTAAGGGTGTTTATTTAAGTGCTAAATAGTGGAGGGGGTTGTAAAATGGTCAGGGGTGATGGTGGAGGAATGTCCATGGCAGAATCCAGTCTATTAGTCTCACAGGTGCATTGTCCAAAGGGGCATAGGAAGTGGAGCTAGGGCAGTTTAAGTATGGACAGGGTAACAAAGTGGTACAGAAGGATGACAATCAGTCTTGGCGGGGGTCTTGGCATTGTTCTCTGTCTTTGTCCTGGATATCAGGGACCGTTTGCGGGGTGGTTCTCCATCTGCAGGGGGTGGGGTGCTGGTGTCGTGGTCCTGTGGCTGTACCTCCTGTCCACTAGCGCCGGCGGAGGTGGTGGGCAGTTCATCATCGAGGCTAGTGTCAGGGGCCCCTTGTTGTGCCACAGTGTCCCTCGTGGTGTTGACGAGTTCCTTCAGCACCCCTACAATGGTGGCTAGGGTGGAATTGATGGATTTGAGTTCCTCCCTGCACCCCAAATACTGTTCCTCCTGCAGCTGCTGGTTCTCCTGAAACTTGGCCAGTACCGTTGCCATCGTCTCCTGGGAATGGTGGTAGGCTCCCATGATGTTGGAGAGGGCCTTGTGAAGAGTGGGTTCCCTGGGCCTGTCCTCCCCCTGTCGCACAGCAGCCCTCCCAGTTCCCCTGTGTTCCTGGGCCTCTGTCCCCTGAACCGTGTACCCACTACCACTTCCCCCAGGTCCCTGGTGTTGTTGGGGTGGTGGGTTATCCTGGGTTCCCTGTAGTGGTGGACACACTGCTGCTTGACGTGTCCTGGGGACAGAGGGATGGGCCCGCTGGGTGGGTGCTGTGCTGGTGTTTCCAGAGGGGGTTAGGTCTGTAGTGGCCTGTGCCAGTGTGAGGGGAACCAACTGTCCCGAGGTCCCAGATGGGCCGGGCTGGTCATCTAGATCCAGTTGGACAGAGCTGCTGTCATCACTGTGGGCCTCTTCTGTGGGTGGAGTGGACATGTCTGGACCCTCCTGTCCGGTGACGTTGGGTAGGGGTCCTGCAGGGGTGTAAAGCCATGATTATTGCATCTGTGTGTGGCATGGTGTGCAATGGGTGGGTCACCCTGTACCCCAATGCTTCCATTCTTGTGTGGGACCTTCTGTGATAATGGTTTAGGGGGTGTATGGGTATGTGCAGTAGACATGCTTTGGTGATGGGTGTCCATGCTTTGGTGTTGCATGCAGGGCTTGGGTTTGGGATGTGTGGTTTGTGATAGTGGGACATGTGTGAGGAGTTGGAGTGATGGGGTGAGGGCGAGGGTGGGGGTATGTGATAGCATGCAGGTAGGGTGGGGGATATGGTAGTTAAAGGTTTGACTTACCAGAGTCCATTCCTCCAGCTACTCCTGCGAGGCCGTCAGGATGCAGTATAGCCAAGACCTGCTCCTCCCATGTTGTTAGTTCTGGGGGAGGAGGTGGGGGTCCGTCGACAGTCCTCTGAACTGCAATCTGGTGTCTTGAGACCACGGAACGCACCTTCCCCCGTAGGTTGTTCCACCTCTTCCTGATGTCATCCCTAGTTCTTGGGTGCTGTCCCACTGCGTTGACCCTGTCCACGATTCTGTGCCATAGCTCCATCTTCCTAGCTATGGTGGTGTGCTGCACCCGTGATCCGAATAGCTGTGGCTCTACCCAGATGATTTCCTCCACCATGACCCTGAGCTCCTCCTCAGAAAACCTGGGGTGTCTTTGCGGTGCCATGGGGTGGTGTGTGTTGTGATGTGTGGGGTGGTATTTAGAGGTGTGTTGTGTGAGGTGCGTGGATGTTGTGTGAGTGATGGTGTTGAGTGCCTGTGGATGCTAGTGTTGTTTCTGGTGGTGTCTCTCTCTGGCCTTCTGTTGCAATTGTTGTCGTAGGGGTTTGTAGGTGATGTGGGTGTGTGTTTTATATTGTATTGGGTGCGTGGGAGTGGTGTGTGTATGTGTATCAGGTGTGTGTATTTTAAATTGTCCAATGTGGTAGTGTTTTGTAAATGTGTGTGTATTTTGAGCGTGGCAGTGTGTAGGAAAGTACCATCTTGCCTGGCATGTTACCCCCATTTTTCACTGTATATATGTTGTTTTAGTTGTATGTGTCACTGGGACCCTGGTAACCCAGGGCCCCAGTGCTCATAAGTGTGCCTGAATGTGTTACCTGTGTAGTGACTAACTGTCTCACTGAGGCTCTGCTAATCAGAACCTCAGTGGTTATGCTCTCTCATTTCTTTCCAAATTGTCACTGACAGGCTAGTGACCATTTTTACCAATTTACATTGGCTTACTGGAACACCCTTATAATTCCCTAGTATATGGTACTGAGGTACCCAGGGTATTGGGGTTCCAGGAGATCCCTATGGGCTGCAGCATTTCTTTTGCCACCCATAGGGAGCTCTGACAATTCTTACACAGGCCTGCCACTGCAGCCTGAGTGAAATAACGTCCACGTTATTTCACAGCCATTTTACACTGCACTTAAGTAACTTATAAGTCACCTATATGTCTAACCTTTACCTGGTAAAGGTTAGGTGCAAAGTTACTTAGTGTGAGGGCACCCTGGCACTAGCCAAGGTGCCCCCACATTGTTCAGAGCCAATTCACTGAACTTTGTGAGTGCGGGGACACCATTACACGCGTGCACTACATATAGGTCACTACCTATATGTAGCTTCACCATGGTAACTCCGAATATGGCCATGTAACATGTCTATGATCATGGAATTGCCCCCTCTATGCCATCCTGGCATTGTTGGTACAATTCCATGATCCCAGTGGTCTGTAGCACACACCCTGGTACTGCCAGACTGCCCTTCCTGGGGTTTCTCTGCAGCTGCTGCTGCTGCCAACCCCTCAGACAGGCAGCTGCCCTCCTGGGGTCCAGCCAGGCCTGGCCCAGGATGGCAGAACAAAGAACTTCCTCTGAGAGAGGGTGTCACACCCTCTCCCTTTGGAAAATGGTGTGAAGGCAGGGGAGGAGTAGCCTCCCCCAGCCTCTGGAAATGCTTTGTTGGGCACAGATGTGCCCAATTCTGCATAAGCCAGTCTACACCGGTTCAGGGACCCCTTAGCCCCTGCTCTGGCGCGAAACTGGACAAAGGAAAGGGGAGTGACCACTCCCCTGACCTGCACCTCCCCTGGGAGGTGTCCAGAGCTCCTCCAGTGTGCTCCAGACCTCTGCCATCTTGGAAACAGAGGTGCTGCTGGCACACTGGACTGCTCTGAGTGGCCAGTGCCACCAGGTGACGTCAGAGACTCCTGCTGATAGGCTCCTTCAGGTGTTAGTAGCCTTTCCTCTCTCCTAGGTAGCCAAACCCTCTTTTCTGGCTATTTAGGGTCTCTGTCTCTGGGGAAACTTGAGATAACGAATGCATGAGCTCAGCCGAGTTCCTCTGCATCTCTCTCTTCACCTTCTGATAAGGAATCGACCGCTGACCGCGCTGGAAGCCTGCAAACCTGCAACATAGTAGCAAAGACGACTACTGCAACTCTGTAACGCTGATCCTGCCGCCTTCTCGACTGTTTTCCTGCTTGTGCATGCTGTGGGGGTAGTCTGCCTCCTCTCTGCACCAGAAGCTCCGAAGAAATCTCCCGTGGGTCGACGGAATCTTCCCCCTGCAACCGCAGGCACCAAAAAGCTGCATTACCGGTCCCTTGGGTCTCCTCTCAGCACGACGAGCGAGGTCCCTCGAATCCAGCGACACCGTCCAAGTGACCCCCACAGTCCAGTGACTCTTCAGCCCAAGTTTGGTGGAGGTAAGTCCTTGCCTCACCTCGCTGGGCTGCATTGCTGGGAACCGCGACTTTGCAAGCTACTCCGGCCCCTGTGCACTTCCGGCGGAAATCCTTTGTGCACAGCCAAGCCTGGGTCCACGGCACTCTAACCTGCATTGCACGACTTCCTAAGTTGGTCTCCGGCGACGTGGGACTCCTTTGTGCAACTTCGGCGAGCACCGTTTCACGCATCCTCGTAGTGCCTGTTTCTGGCACTTCTCCGGGTGCTACCTGCTTCAGTGAGGGCTCCTTGTCTTGCTCGACGTCCCCTCTCTCTGCAGGTCCAATTTGCGACCTCCTGGTCCCTCCTGGGCCCCAGCAGCGTCCAAAAACGCCAAACGCACGATTTGCGTGTAGCAAGGCTTGTTGGCGTCCATCCGGCGGGAAAACACTTCTGCACGACTCTCCAAGGCGTGGGGGATCCATCCTCCAAAGGGGAAGTCTCTAGCCCTTGTCGTTCCTGCAGTATTCACAGTTCTTCAGCCTAGTAAGAGCTTCTTTGCACCAACCGCTGGCATTTCTTGGGCATCTGCCCATCTCCGAGCTGCTTGTGACTTTTGGACTTGGTCCCCTTGTTCCACAGGTACCCTCAGTCAGGAATCCATCGTTGTTGCATTGCTGATTTGTGTTTTCCTTGCATTTTCCCTCTAACACGACTATTTTGTCCTTAGGGGAACTTTAGTGCACTTTGCACTCACTTTTCAGGGTCTTGGGGAGGGTTATTTTTCTAACTCTCACTATTTTCTAATAGTCCCAGCGACCCTCTACAAGGTCACATAGGTTTGGGGTCCATTCGTGGTTCGCATTCCACTTTTGGAGTATATGGTTTGTGTTGCCCCTATCCCTATGTTTCCCCATTGCATCCTATTGTAACTATACATTGTTTGCACTGTTTTCTAAGACTATACTGCATATTTTTGCTATTGTGTATATATATCTTGTGTATATTTCCTATCCTCTCACTGAGGGTACACTCTAAGATACTTTGGCATATTGTCATAAAAATAAAGTACCTTTATTTTTAGTATAACTGTGTATTGTGTTTTCTTATGATATTGTGCATATGACACTAAGTGGTACTGTAGTAGCTTCACACGTCTCCTAGTTCAGCCTAAGCTGCTCTGCTAAGCTACCATTATCTATCAGCCTAAGCTGCTAGACACCCTATACACTAATAAGGGATAACTGGGCCTGGTGCAAGGTGCAAGTACCCCTTGGTACTCACTACAAGCCAGTCCAGCCTCCTACATTGGTTGTGCAGCGGTGGGATAAGTGCTTTGAGACTACTTACCACTCTTGTCATTGTACTTTTCATAAGAGAAAAATATACAAAACAAGGTCAGTGTATATACACATAGCCAAAAAGTTTTGCATTTCCTCTTTTCACTCTTTTCTAAGTGCTGAAAAGTACTTCTAAACTTTCAAAAGTTCTTAAAAGTTTAAAAAGTTTTTTTCTGTCTTTCCAAAAAGTTCTGAAAACTTTTTTCTCTTTGTCTATCACTTTAACTCTCTCTAAAAATGTCTGGCACAGGCCAAAAAGTTGAACTGTCCAAACTTGCATATGATCACCTTAGCTGGAAAGGAGCAAGGAGTCTCTGCATAGAGAGAGGTTTGAGTGTAGGGAAGAATCCTTCCTTAGAACTGTTAATTAATATGCTTAGAGTACAGGATAAGGCCATAAGTGCCCAATCTGTAGAAAAAGTAGCTAATGGTTCTCAATCTGATCCAGGGACTCCCCCAGGAAAAGGTTCAGGAAAGAAACTTCTCAGCCTGCCCATTACTAGACAGTCTAGCATAGTTGGTACAGAGGTTGAATCACATCATACTGATGATGTGCTCTCACATTATGCTGGTAGCCAAGCTGTTAGGGTGCCCTCTGTAAGGGACAGGTCTCCTTCTGTTCATTCCCATCATACCTCTGTATCTAGAAATGTCCCTCCCACCCACCCTGATGACAGATTGTTAGAAAGGGAGCTCAATAGATTGAGAGTGGAACAAACCAGACTGAAGCTCAAGAAGCAACAGCTGGATTTGGATAGACAGTCTTTAGAAATAGAGAGGGAAAGACAGAAGATGGGTTTAGATACCCATGGTGGCAGCAGCAGTATTCCTCATAGTCATCCTGCAAAAGAGCATGATTCCAGGAATCTGCATAACATAGTTCCCCCTTACAAGGAGGGGGATGACATTAACAAGTGGTTTGCTGCACTTGAGAGGGCCTGTGCTGTACAGGATGTCCCTCAAAAGCAGTGGGCTGCTATCTTATGGCTATCATTTACTGGAAAAGGTAGGGATAGGCTCCTTACTGTAAAAGAAAATGATGCTAACAATTTCCAAGTTCTTAAGAATGCACTCCTGGATGGTTATGGCTTAACCACTGAACAGTACAGGATAAAGTTCAGAGATACCAAAAAGGAGTCTTCACAAGACTGGGTTGATTTAATTGACCAGGCAGTGAAGGCCTTGGAGGGGTGGTTACATGGCAGTAAAGTTACTGATTATGACAGCCTGTATAACTTGATCCTGAGAGAGCATATTCTTAATAATTGTGTGTCTGATTTGTTGCACCAGTACTTGGTGGACTCTGATCTGACCTCTCCCCAAGAATTGGGAAAGAAGGCAGACAAATGGGTCAGAACAAGAGTGAACAGAAAAGTTCATACAGGGGGTGACAAAGATGGCAACAAAAAGAAGGATGGTAAGTCTTCTGACAAGGGTGGGGACAAATCTAAAAATGAGTCTTCATCAGGCCCACAAAAACACTCTGGTGGGGGTGGTGGGCCCAAATCCTCCTTTAATCAGAACAAGGAAAAGAAACCATGGTGCTATTTATGTAAGATAAAAGGCCATTGGACAACAGATCCCAGTTGTCCAAAGAAAGGCACCACAGCTCCTACCACTACAACCCCTACTGCTGCACCTAGTGTCCCTACTAATAGCAGTGGTGGTGGGAGCAAACCTACTAATAGCCAATCCAAGGGAGTAGCTGGGCTCACTTTTGGTAATTTAGTTGGGGTTGGTCTAATTAGGGAGACCACAGAGGCTACTTTAGTCTCTGAAGGGGCTATTGATTTAGCCACTTTGGTTGCTTGCCCCCATAACTTGGAGAAGTACAAGCAACTAACCCTAATAAATGGTGTTGAGGTCCAGGCCTACAGGGACACAGGTGCCAGTGTCACAATGGTGATTGAGAAACTGGTGCACCCTGAACAACACATACTTGGACACCAGTACCAAGTAACCGATGCTCACAACATAACACAAAGCCACCCCATGGCTGTTGTAAATCTCAACTGGGGGGGGGTATCTGGTCCAAAGAAAGTTGTGGTAGCTTCAGATTTACCTGTAGACTGTCTATTAGGGAACGATTTGGAGACATCAGCTTGGTCAGATGTGGAGTTGGAGGCCCATGCAGCAATGCTGGGCATCCCAGGGCATATTTTTGCTTTGACAAGGGCTCAGGCCAAAAAGCAAAAAGGACAGGGAAGCTTGGATCCTGGAACAATGGACCAAGTGCTCCCTAAAGCTAGGGCTAGTAGAAGCAAACCACTTCCTACTATCCCTCCCTCTACAGTGGATTCTACTTCTGAGGAAGAAGAATTCCCTCCCTGTGCAGAACCTACACCAGAGGAGCTGGAAGCAGACACTGCTGAGCTTTTGGGTGAAGGGGGGCCTGCCAGAGAGGAGCTGAGTGTGGCACAGCAAACCTGTCCCACATTAGAGGGTCTCAGACAGCAAGCTGTCAAACAGGCTAATGGGGATGTCAGTGACTCACACAGAGTTTACTGGGAGGACAACCTCTTGTACACTGAGCATAGGGATCCTAAACCTGGAGCTGCCAGGAGATTAGTGATTCATCAGGAGTACAGAAAGTTCCTCCTAACACTGGCACATGACATTCCCTTAGCTGGGCACCTGGGTCAAATGAAAACTTGGGACAGATTGGTACCACTGTTTCATTGGCCTAGGATGTCTGAGGACACAAAAGAATTTTGTAAGTCCTGTGAAACCTGTCAAGCCAGTGGCAAGACAGGTGGCACTCCAAAGGCACCCCTTATCCCACTGCCTGTGGTTGGGGTTCCCTTTGAAAGGGTAGGGGTTGACATAGTTGGCCCCCTTGACCCTCCTACTGCTTCAGGCAATAGGTTTATCTTGGTGGTAGTGGACCATGCCACAAGATATCCTGAAGCTATTCCTTTAAGGACCACTACAGCTCCTGCAGTGGCAAAGGCCCTCCTGGGAATATTTTCCAGGGTGGGCTTCCCAAAGGAAGTAGTATCAGACAGAGGAAGCAATTTCATGTCTGCATACTTAAAGGCCATGTGGAAGGAGTGTGGTGTAACTTACAAGTTCACAACACCCTATCATCCACAAACAAATGGACTGGTGGAGAGATTTAATAAAACTCTCAAAGGCATGATTATGGGACTCCCTGAAAAACTCCGCAGGAGATGGGATATCCTTCTACCATGCCTCCTTTTTGCCTACAGGGAGGTACCCCAGAAAGGAGTGGGCTTCAGCCCCTTTGAACTTCTTTTTGGACACCCTGTTAGGGGTCCACTCACACTTGTAAAGGAGGGTTGGGAACAACCTTTAAAAGCTCCTAAGCAGGATATTGTGGATTATGTACTTGGCCTCAGATCAAGGATGGCTGAGTACATGAAAAAGGCCAGTAAAAACCTTCAGGCCAGCCAAGAGCTCCAGAAGCAATGGCATGATCAGAAGGCTGTTTTGGTTCAGTACCAACCAGGGCAGAAAGTGTGGGTCTTGGAGCCTGTGGCCCCAAGAGCACTCCAAGATAAATGGAGTGGACCCCACACAATTGTTGAAAAGAAGGGTGAAGTCACCTACTTGGTAGACTTAGGCACTGCCAGGAGTCCCCTTAGGGTGCTCCATGTCAACCGCCTGAAACCCTACTATGACAGGGCTGATCTCACCCTGCTCATGGCAACAGATGAGGGACAGGAAGAAGACAGTGATCCTCTACCTGATCTCTTCTCTTCCACAGAACAAGATGCTCTTGTGGAAGGTGTAGTTTTGGCTGATTGTCTTACTGCTGAGCAGAAAGATAATTGCATAAATCTCCTAGGACAATTTTCAGAACTCTTCTCCATTGTGCCAGGCACCACTTCTTGGTGTGAGCACACTATAGATACTGGAGACAGTTTACCTGTCAAAAGTAAAATCTATAGGCAGCCTGACCATGTCAGGGACTGCATAAAGCAAGAAGTTCAGAAGATGTTGGAACTAGGAGTGGTTGAGCACTCTGACAGTCCATGGGCTTCTCCTGTGGTACTGGTACCAAAACCCAATTCTAAAGATGGAAAGAAGGAAATGAGGTTTTGTGTAGATTATAGAGGTCTCAACTTGGTAACCAAAACTGATGCTCACCCTATACCCAGGGCAGATGAGCTAATAGATACACTGGCATCTGCCAAGTATCTAAGCACTTTTGATTTGACTGCAGGGTATTGGCAGATCAAAATGTCAGAAGATGCTAAACCTAAGACTGCATTTTCTACCATTGGAGGACATTACCAGTTTACTGTAATGCCTTTTGGTTTGAAAAATGCACCTGCCACTTTTCAGAGGTTGGTGAACACAGTCCTGCAAGGGCTGGAAGCTTTCAGTGCAGCATATTTGGATGATATAGCTGTCTTTAGCTCCAGCTGGGATGATCACCTGGTCCACCTATGGAAAGTTTTGGAGGCCCTGCAAAAGGCAGGCCTCACTATCAAGGCTTCAAAGTGCCAGATAGGGCAGGGTAAGGTGGTTTATCTGGGACACCTTGTTGGTGGGGAACAGATTGCACCACTTCAGGGGAAAATCCAAACTATTATTGATTGGGTTCCCCCTACCA
Organism: Pleurodeles waltl; assembly: GCF_031143425.1. Taxonomy (NCBI): domain Eukaryota; kingdom Metazoa; phylum Chordata; class Amphibia; order Caudata; family Salamandridae; genus Pleurodeles; species Pleurodeles waltl. Next base: position 676,975,236 of record NC_090449.1, on the reverse strand, counting down.
CTCAGACTCAGGTGAGAGCCTTCCTAGGCCTCACTGGGTATTACAGGAGGTTCATTAAGAACTATGGCTCCATTGCAGCCCCTCTTAATGACCTCACATCCAAGAAAATGCCTAAAAAGGTATTATGGACAGCAAACTGTCAGAAAGCTTTTGAGGAGCTGAAGCAGGCCATGTGCTCTGCACCTGTCCTGAAAAGCCCTTGTTACTCTAAAAAATTCTATGTCCAAACTGATGCATCTGAATTAGGAGTAGGGGCAGTCCTATCACAACTTAATTCTGAGGGCCAGGATCAACCTGTTGCTTTTATTAGTAGGAGGTTGACCCCTAGAGAAAAGCGTTGGTCTGCCATTGAGAGGGAGGCCTTTGCTGTGGTCTGGGCTCTGAAGAAGTTGAGGCCATACCTGTTTGGCACTCACTTCATTGTTCAAACAGACCACAAACCTCTACTTTGGCTAAAACAAATGAAAGGTGAAAATCCTAAATTGTTGAGGTGGTCCATATCCCTACAGGGAATGGACTATACAGTGGAACATAGACCTGGGAGTAGCCACTCCAATGCAGATGGACTCTCCAGATATTTCCACTTAGACAATGAAGACTCATCAGGTAATGGCTAGTCTTATTGTCCTTCGTTTGGGGGGGGTTGTGTAGGAAAGTACCATCTTGCCTGGCATGTTACCCCCATTTTTCACTGTATATATGTTGTTTTAGTTGTATGTGTCACTGGGACCCTGGTAACCCAGGGCCCCAGTGCTCATAAGTGTGCCTGAATGTGTTACCTGTGTAGTGACTAACTGTCTCACTGAGGCTCTGCTAATCAGAACCTCAGTGGTTATGCTCTCTCATTTCTTTCCAAATTGTCACTGACAGGCTAGTGACCATTTTTACCAATTTACATTGGCTTACTGGAACACCCTTATAATTCCCTAGTATATGGTACTGAGGTACCCAGGGTATTGGGGTTCCAGGAGATCCCTATGGGCTGCAGCATTTCTTTTGCCACCCATAGGGAGCTCTGACAATTCTTACACAGGCCTGCCACTGCAGCCTGAGTGAAATAACGTCCACGTTATTTCACAGCCATTTTACACTGCACTTAAGTAACTTATAAGTCACCTATATGTCTAACCTTTACCTGGTAAAGGTTAGGTGCAAAGTTACTTAGTGTGAGGGCACCCTGGCACTAGCCAAGGTGCCCCCACATTGTTCAGAGCCAATTCACTGAACTTTGTGAGTGCGGGGACACCATTACACGCGTGCACTACATATAGGTCACTACCTATATGTAGCTTCACCATGGTAACTCCGAATATGGCCATGTAACATGTCTATGATCATGGAATTGCCCCCTCTATGCCATCCTGGCATTGTTGGTACAATTCCATGATCCCAGTGGTCTGTAGCACACACCCTGGTACTGCCAGACTGCCCTTCCTGGGGTTTCTCTGCAGCTGCTGCTGCTGCCAACCCCTCAGACAGGCAGCTGCCCTCCTGGGGTCCAGCCAGGCCTGGCCCAGGATGGCAGAACAAAGAACTTCCTCTGAGAGAGGGTGTCACACCCTCTCCCTTTGGAAAATGGTGTGAAGGCAGGGGAGGAGTAGCCTCCCCCAGCCTCTGGAAATGCTTTGTTGGGCACAGATGTGCCCAATTCTGCATAAGCCAGTCTACACCGGTTCAGGGACCCCTTAGCCCCTGCTCTGGCGCGAAACTGGACAAAGGAAAGGGGAGTGACCACTCCCCTGACCTGCACCTCCCCTGGGAGGTGTCCAGAGCTCCTCCAGTGTGCTCCAGACCTCTGCCATCTTGGAAACAGAGGTGCTGCTGGCACACTGGACTGCTCTGAGTGGCCAGTGCCACCAGGTGACGTCAGAGACTCCTGCTGATAGGCTCCTTCAGGTGTTAGTAGCCTTTCCTCTCTCCTAGGTAGCCAAACCCTCTTTTCTGGCTATTTAGGGTCTCTGTCTCTGGGGAAACTTGAGATAACGAATGCATGAGCTCAGCCGAGTTCCTCTGCATCTCTCTCTTCACCTTCTGATAAGGAATCGACCGCTGACCGCGCTGGAAGCCTGCAAACCTGCAACATAGTAGCAAAGACGACTACTGCAACTCTGTAACGCTGATCCTGCCGCCTTCTCGACTGTTTTCCTGCTTGTGCATGCTGTGGGGGTAGTCTGCCTCCTCTCTGCACCAGAAGCTCCGAAGAAATCTCCCGTGGGTCGACGGAATCTTCCCCCTGCAACCGCAGGCACCAAAAAGCTGCATTACCGGTCCCTTGGGTCTCCTCTCAGCACGACGAGCGAGGTCCCTCGAATCCAGCGACACCGTCCAAGTGACCCCCACAGTCCAGTGACTCTTCAGCCCAAGTTTGGTGGAGGTAAGTCCTTGCCTCACCTCGCTGGGCTGCATTGCTGGGAACCGCGACTTTGCAAGCTACTCCGGCCCCTGTGCACTTCCGGCGGAAATCCTTTGTGCACAGCCAAGCCTGGGTCCACGGCACTCTAACCTGCATTGCACGACTTCCTAAGTTGGTCTCCGGCGACGTGGGACTCCTTTGTGCAACTTCGGCGAGCACCGTTTCACGCATCCTCGTAGTGCCTGTTTCTGGCACTTCTCCGGGTGCTACCTGCTTCAGTGAGGGCTCCTTGTCTTGCTCGACGTCCCCTCTCTCTGCAGGTCCAATTTGCGACCTCCTGGTCCCTCCTGGGCCCCAGCAGCGTCCAAAAACGCCAAACGCACGATTTGCATGTAGCAAGGCTTGTTGGCGTCCATCCGGCGGGAAAACACTTCTGCACGACTCTCCAAGGCGTGGGGGATCCATCCTCCAAAGGGGAAGTCTCTAGCCCTTGTCGTTCCTGCAGTATTCACAGTTCTTCAGCCTAGTAAGAGCTTCTTTGCACCAACCGCTGGCATTTCTTGGGCATCTGCCCATCTCCGAGCTGCTTGTGACTTTTGGACTTGGTCCCCTTGTTCCACAGGTACCCTCAGTCAGGAATCCATCGTTGTTGCATTGCTGATTTGTGTTTTCCTTGCATTTTCCCTCTAACACGACTATTTTGTCCTTAGGGGAACTTTAGTGCACTTTGCACTCACTTTTCAGGGTCTTGGGGAGGGTTATTTTTCTAACTCTCACTATTTTCTAATAGTCCCAGCGACCCTCTACAAGGTCACATAGGTTTGGGGTCCATTCGTGGTTCGCATTCCACTTTTGGAGTATATGGTTTGTGTTGCCCCTATCCCTATGTTTCCCCATTGCATCCTATTGTAACTATACATTGTTTGCACTGTTTTCTAAGACTATACTGCATATTTTTGCTATTGTGTATATATATCTTGTGTATATTTCCTATCCTCTCACTGAGGGTACACTCTAAGATACTTTGGCATATTGTCATAAAAATAAAGTACCTTTATTTTTAGTATAACTGTGTATTGTGTTTTCTTATGATATTGTGCATATGACACTAAGTGGTACTGTAGTAGCTTCACACGTCTCCTAGTTCAGCCTAAGCTGCTCTGCTAAGCTACCATTATCTATCAGCCTAAGCTGCTAGACACCCTATACACTAATAAGGGATAACTGGGCCTGGTGCAAGGTGCAAGTACCCCTTGGTACTCACTACAAGCCAGTCCAGCCTCCTACACGGTGTGTACCGCCAATGGAATACCGCGGTTGAAAGACCGCTGTGGGGATTCATGGGTTGTGAAAGTGTGGGCGTATTCCTGTTGACGTGACGCTGGAGGTTTTGTTATTGCCAGTTTGTCACTGACCTTTGGTATGGCGGACTTGTGTGGGTGTCTAGATTTTGGCGGATTCTGAGCTGTGGGTCATAATAGCTGTGGCGGAATTCCCCTGCCGCAGCGGTGTGTTGGGGTGCTTCTGCGCGGTGGTAAGCGGCTTTTACCGCCAATGTTGTAATGACCCCCAATATGTTTAAGTAAATATGTTAGTATATATCTGGCTCTTTTAGTAAGTATATAGACCTGTAAATGCCCATGTCGGTCACTATATAAATTGTTCTCTGCCTGTACTGATGAGTACAAGGGTATCTAACTGTGTGTGCATCCGAGTTCAATGCTGCTAAACATATAACTGCTATGTGGGTGTCTCCTTGAATCTACAATTACCTGGCTCAGTGTCTGACTGGGTGTGTGATTGACTCTATCCTTTTGTTATTAGGTATATGAATTGCACTATCTGTAGTCGACTGCACATATAACTGGGCATAGGGAGTCTGTAACTTTAGATCTGAACCAGTTAAACTCATAAGGACATATTTCACCATTTAATCACAAAACACTCTCCTCTATGGCAGATGTACAGTCTACTTAACAGTTTATTTTGTGTGCTAAAAGGGGAGTGTAAAGCTTGTCAAACAGCTTTTCTAATGGAAAGAAGTCAAGATACATTAAAACTGTACACTTAGGCTAACCATTAGTAGGCCCAAACCACATTTAAAGGACTACTTCTCTGAATAAGCAACTAGGTTATGAGAGTACTTGAGTCCATGGGGGCTGCTGGTTCCCATGTAACTCACTGAAAGTCAGAACATGTTTACTTGTTAGGGAGAAAAGATTCTGCCCTATTACCTAGCTACAACATGGCTGAGGTGTGAGTTTTCTGTAAAACATGAGAGTTTAACACTTTGAAAAGTACATGTGAATACCAACTTGAGCTGGCAATAAAAGTTCACACTCTAGCTCTGTGTAGTATTTCAAAACCATGTTTAAAGGACTCTTGTGAATGGACAACCAGATTCTGTACATACTTCACTACATATGGTAGAGACTGTGGCCCTCATTCTGACCTTGGCGGGCGGCGGAGGCCGCCCGCCAAAGTCCCGCCGTCAGGTTACCGTTCCGCGGTCGAAAGACCGCGGCGGTAATTCTGACTTTCCCGCTGGGCTGGCGGGCGGTCTCCTTCAGACCGCCAGCCAGCCCAGCGGGAAAGAGGCTTCCACGATGAAGCCGGCTCGGAATCGAGCCGGCGGAGTGGAAGCTGTGCGACGGGTGCAGTTGCACCCGTCGCGTATTTCACTGTCTGCGCAGCAGACAGTGAAATACATTTAGGGGCCCTCTTACGGGGGCCCCTGCAATGCCCATGCCAGTGGCATGGGCACTGCAGGGGCCCCCAGGGGCCCCGCGACCCCCCCTACCGCCATCCGGATCTCGGCGGTCCGACCGCCGGGATCTGGATGGCGGTAGGGGGGGTCAGAATCCCCGCGGCGGTGCAGCAAGCTGCGCCGCCGCGGAGGATTCAATGGGGCCGCGGTACACTGGCGGGACCCCGCCAGTGGTGCCGGTCCGACCGCGGCTTTACCGCCGCGGTCGGAATCCCCATTGAAGCACCGCCGGCTTGTCGGCGGTGCTCCCGCGGTCCTCCGCCCTGGCGGTCAAAGACCGCCAGGGTCAGAATGAGGGCCTGTATCACTACCCAACTACCTTTGACACTGCTCCATAAATATCTGCTCTCTGGTGTGTGCATCAGTGTGCAACTGGCTCTTTCTATGTCTAACCAGGTGTGAGAGAAGCTCTATCTTTTTCCAAACAGGTATGTGACTGACTATGAGGTGGAGACTGCATTTATAACTAGTCATATCCGTGTGAACGTGCTAATCTAAGTTTGTAAACCTCAGTATAACATGTTTAATCTTTTCATCATAAATTACTATACTCTCTCACCTAGCCACAACCTAGCTCAGGGGTAGGTTTTCTATAGTGAAAAGAAGAAGGAAGACTCCTCAAGCAGATTTTCTAATTTCAATCAAAGCCTCTAATTATTTCTTCAGTGATTTTTCTAATTTTCTTTATTTGAATCACTAACCTTCTATTTATATTCCTTTTCACATTTTATCAATATTTGCTCATATCCATTCACCTTAAATACACTCATGCCATTTTGCAAATATATTTTAAACTAAACTGCATTCCACTACATGTACTTGTCAAGTGTGTTTGTTGGTGTGTAGGTTTGTCTTTCAGCATCAGTTAGAATTACTTCTCACTGAAAATTCTCAAAAACCAAGTAGAAGAATAGTACACCCCTCTCATACAAGGCAATCATTAATGCAAACCTTTTCAACTTTGCTTTCAAGGTTATTTAATCAGAAAATAATCACAATCTCCCTTTCATATTAAACCTATGTTATACCACTTATGACTGGCTGCTATAGTTAACCCTTTCGAACACTCCTCAAGAGATAACCCAAATTGATAGGGGTTTTCGCTGGATCTGCTGATCCACCGCGCTGCTCAGCACGGCCCCCGTGTAACTTCACCGTGGATCACTGGATCCACACAGGAGTATGAAATTTGTTTTTACTATGTATTCGAAAACAATGCCATATATATATATATATACACACACCTCTTTCTGTACAAATATATATACATATATACATATATATAATATATATATATATATATATATATATATATATATATATATATATATATATATATATATATACACACCAAATAATCCTTTTTACCACTAGATTTGCAAATACAAAGTCACAATATAGTCTTTCTCTGTTCCCTTCTCCCCATGCTCCTGTAGCTCTGCTACCACAGTAACATAGTCTTCAACATTCTGGGGGTAGAAGGTGTGTCTGTGTGTGGGAGTGTCTGTGAGAGTGTGTGTCTGGGTGTGAGAATAGGTGTGAGAGTGACTGTCTGGTGTGAGATTTGGTGTGAGAGAGTGAGCTTGGGTGTGAGAGAGTATGGCTGTGAGAGTGGGCATGACAGGGTGTGACTAGGTGTGAGAGTGTCTGTCTTTCTGTGAGACTGGGTGTGAAACTGGGTGTGAGAGGGTGTGCCTGGGTGTGAGAGTGGGTATGCCTGGGTGTGAGAGTGGGTGTGAGAGTCTCTGTCTGGGTGTGATAGTGGGTGTCAGAGGGTCTGTCTGGGTGTGAGAGTGGATGTGAGTGTCTGTCTGGGTGTGAAAGTAGGTGTGCGAATGTCTGTCTCAATGTAAGAGTTGGTGTGAGAGGGTTTGCTTGGGTGTGAGTAAGTCTGTTTGGCTTTGAGAGTTGATGTGAGAGGGTGTCTCTGGGTGTGAGAGTGGGTGTGAGAGTGTCTGGGTGGGTCTGGTACTGGGTGTGAGAGAGTGCGCATGGGTGTGAGAGTGTCTCTCGGGTGTGAGAGTGTATGTGAGAATTTCTGTCTGGGTGTGAGAGTGGGTGTGAGAGGAGGTGCCTAGGTGTGAGAGTGAGTGTGAGAGTGGGTGTTACAGTGTCAGTCTAGGTGTGAGAGAGGGTATCAGTGTTGGTTAGAGAGGGTGTGGTTGGCTGTGATAGGTGTGAGAGAGTCTGTCTGGCTGTGAGAGTGAGTGTGAGAGGGTCTGGCTGGGTATGAGTGTATGTGTGAGATTGTCTGTCAGGGGTGAAAGTGGGTGTGAGGGGGTCTATCTGGGTGTGACAGTAGGTGTGGGGGGTGTCTGGGTGTGAGAGTGTCTGGATGTAAGTAAGTGTCCTACTGGGTGTTGAGAGTGGGTGTGAGTGGGTATGCCTGGATGTGAAAGTGTGTCTGAGTATGTCTGGCTAGGTGTGAGAGTGGGTGTGAGAAGGTGTGTCTGGGTGTTGAGAGGGAGTGCGAGAGGTTGTGCCAGGGTGTGAGAGTGGGTATGACAGTGTCTGTCTGGGTGTCAGACTAGGTCTGAAAGAGCCTGTCTGGGTGTGACAGTGGGTGTGAGAGTGTCTGTCTGGTTGTGAGAGTAGGTGTGTGAGTGTCTGTCTAGATGTCAGTGGGTGTGAGAGGGCACCTCTGGGTGTGAGAGTGGGTCTGAGAGTGTCTGGGTGCAAGAGTGGGTGTGAGACTGTGTCTCTGGGTATGAGAGGGGGTGTGAGAGTGTCTGGGTGTGTGAGTGTCTGTCTAGGTGTGAGAGGGTGTCTGTAGGTGTGTGAGTGGGTGTGAGAGTGTATGTCCGAGTGTGAGCATCGGTGTGAGAGGGTGTGCCTGGGTGTCACAGTGGGTGTGCGAGGGTCTGTCTGGATGTGAGAGGGTGTCTCTGGGTGTGAGACTATCTGTCTAGGTGTGAGAGTGGGTGTGGGAGGGTGTCTCTGGGTGTGAGAGTGTATCTCTGGATGTGAATATGGGTGTGAGAGGGTGTGCCTAGGTGTCAGAGTGTTTGTGAGAATGTGTGTCTGAGTGTGGGAGTAGTTGTGAGAGTGTCTGTCTGGGTGTGGGAGTTGGTGTGAAAGTGTGTCTCTGGGTATGAGAATGGGTGTCAGATTGTGTCTCTGAGTGTGACAGTGGTTGTTAGAGGCTATGTCTAGGTGTGAGGGTGGGTCTGCGAGTGTTTTTCTGGCTGTTTGAGTGTGTTTGTGTGTGTATATATATATATATATATATATATATATATATATAGATATAGATATAGATATATATATATAGATATCTTTTTTTTAGTTATTTTTTTTATTTTGATTTTTTAATGTTTTGCAAACTCTGCAGTTCCATCCACAGATTTACACCAGGGGGCCGTTCTGAGCCCCAGGGTTGGATCCATGGATCTCGGCAAAAGATTACTTAGCTTTTTGCCACATCTCATTCATTGCTAGGGGTCAGGGAACCTCTACTCTGACTCCATAATTTCCATTACCCCCACATTTCAGTCCCAGGACTGTTCCCCCGATAAAACAAAATGGCAGCTGCAACTTCCCTGACAGGTTGCAACCAGCCAATGAGATTCTTGCTGAGGCGCGTGAATTCGCGGATCGATCCGCGGAGTATCCGTGTCCCTAGATATCTATATTTTTAGCCCTTTCATATCTTCAAAACCAACCAAATAACAAAAAGCACAATCTGTGCAACAACATTTAGCTTCCTGCCAAAATTAGTATGATTCCTTTCAGCGGTTTGGGCTGTAAACGTGTCTACAAATCCTATTGAAAAATGAACGTGAAAACGCATTTTGAGGGCTGCCTTTTTCTCAACCCCCACTTGACGAATCACCCTGAAACTTTCAAAAAAGCAGCTGAACTGACTTGTATTAGTTTTCAAAATTTTGTGAAGATTCATCAAGCGGTGCCAAAGTTATTGGCAAAAACAAAAGACCTATGGAAACTAGGCCCTAACTATAACTACCTACTGGTGACTGGCAGTGATAAATACATTTATATATACTTAGTCTGTCTTTTATGTTTGGTGTACTGAGGTATTTATTGGGTTAATGTGCTCATCCCCCCCATCCGTGAACAAGGCTACGGCTGAAACGCGTTAGGAGGAACTTTCTGTGTGACAGTAAAACTTTCTGCAACTGTCTGGAAGTGTCCTGACTTTTTCTTTTATTGCTAGGAAATAATTCCATGTTATTTGTGGATTTCTTGAATCCATGGTCGCACCGCCATGAGAAGAGCCTCGGTATCTCGGGAACTGTTGGGTGAAGTTATTGTACATTCCGAGGCTCCCGCGAGGGGTGGGGATGTTGTCTAGTGTTGGGATTTGTAGCTGGAGGAGAGTGCTGTTTGATTTTAAGAAGAGCGACGCTGGTGAAACAAACCTTCGATATGGAACGCTGTGGCTGCCATATTGGAAATAATGGGGCGGCAGGGCACCGAGTGGAAGCACTATTGGTAATGGGCAGCGGGAGATGAACGCTGCTCGGACCCCAAACGGATTAAACTTTGGTAAGCGGTGCGCGGTGTGTTGTGAAGCCGCTACCGTGTGGCTTACCGGTCCGCGTCTATGTCTAATCGTTGATTGCTACAATTTACACTTTAAAAAATACGGAATGCATGAGTACACGCACCTATACCCCAGAAGTCTAAAGGGAGTGCCAGTGTGGGTTGTGTCACCTTGGACGTGTGGGGTTTGGCATTCCGGCAAAATTATGTATTTGAATTTCCAAATGGCAATAATCTTTGATGTGTGCTGACTTAAATTTCTAGTTACCCAGTGCTTCCCTCAGTGGACACCAAAATAACATAAACATTATGAAAATAACATAAATACTATAAAATCACAGCAACTACCTCACGGACACCAACCCTAGCAACTTGTGGTGTGGAGTGGGATACAATAGATTCAAGTTAGAATTTGCCCACTTCCAGCGCTTTTGTTTGTTTGAAAGATATTAGTGTCACACAGAGATGGCTTCCTCGTTAGAAGCTCATAGGAAAGAGAAATCCAGCAAACTCTTCTTTACCCAGGATGATTTAGGTGAATGACAGGGGATACCCTGTGCTGGATCTGCATTGAAATTACAATTATTTTATGACAAATTGGAAAAGTTACTGAGGAGAGAACTTTCCAAATGGTGGGAGATTGAGTCTCTTCAACAGTACATTGATGTTGAGCGTGCCTAGGGGTTTACCTATATACACAATTCTGACTTATGAAGACCCAGATCTAGAGTTACTGGAGGAGTGGGCTGAAAATGCAAAAGTAAGCTCTCTAAACATGATAAAGTTATTGATTAAGTATGCCTCTAAGACCAGGGCCAAGATTCTCGAGGAGATAGACAAGGTAACCCTGGAAATTTTGACGATGGTAACACAAGCTACTTTTGAGGAGGTAAAAGAAAACCTTAATAAAAATGTTTCTAAATTTAAGGAAGAAATTACCTCTAAAAAAACTGAGAAAACTTATACGGGATTTTAAGGATTACCAATCGGGTAGAATTTTGAATTTTCATCGGAAATATGACTATATGTACTCTGAGGATTATAAGGAGCCTACTTCTTTGGCTGCAGGGGCAACTCTGGGGCCGATGTGCGTGAATCTGAAGAGAGTGATGTTTCGTACAGTAACTTATCGGACATCTCAGACACTTCCCTTGCAAAAAATACAGGGTCTGATAAAAATACTAACAGAGACAATTTTTTAAAAACAATTTCAATTGCTCAACCAAGGAAGGACAGACCAAAAGAAAGATTCATTCCAACCAAGGGACAGGGGTTGTGGGCCAAGAGGCAGAGGAAGATCAACCATGCAGCGAAGATACGAAGAAGGAAGAGAAGGTCCCACGCCAACAGGGATGACAACAAGGGCATGGAAAACAACATAAGAACTGTAGTTAATCCCTCCAGTAGAAAGCTGTTGGCTGAGGAGAATAGCCTTCTAGCTCTGGGCCTATCTTTTTTCCCAACAAGGGTCTAGATTATGTTTAGACAAGAATAGACCTTTTTCAATTTGTGAGAAATTTAAAGCTAAAAAAATGCTTTCAAACCAAGGTAACAACACAACCAGTTGCTGTGGCCCAAACTAGTAGGCTACGAATCTCGGATATTGACATGCTACATACTTTATCCATTTTGGATGAGGGTACACAGGCAAACGGTGATCCAATTATGAATTTGGAGGTTTTGGGTCTGGAAACAGATATTGCATGTACTAGTCCATTTAAACATAAATCTACCTTTTTACCAGCTGTACAGAGTGATGCCATAGAGGTTTTTGAGAGGGATGTGATCAAACAGCTTAAGAAAATACGGTTTGGTGCAGGGAGTAGCAAATTTGACAATCTTTCACTTTTGCAAAGATTGGCATTGGACAAATTAGCCAAGGATTCTAATATTATAATCCGTGAATCAGACAAAGGTGGGAATGTTGTTGGTTTAGATAGAAATCAATACTTGCAAGAGGGTGAAGGACAACTTAAAGTGTCAGTTTGCTATGCTGTAGCTGAGCAAACAGATTTGAAGCTATCTACTGTGAAGTACCATGAGTTGCTAATGGAATGGAGAGAGAGGGGTCTAATTGAGTGGGAAGAATATCAAGTTCTCAAATATGACCACCCTAGGACACCAATTTTGTATCTTTTACCTAAGCTTCACAAAGATAGTCAAAATCACCCAGGCAGACCAATTGTGTCAGCAATGGGATCTTTACTTGAAAATACTTCAAGATACATTGATTACTTTTTAAGACCTTTTGTGGAGAGTCTACCCTCCTATGTGAAGGATACCACACAGTTTTTAAAACTAATGGAGGGTTTGAGTTGGGAAGATGATTTTTTTACTCCTAACCTTGGATGTTACAAGTTTCTATACCTGAATTCAACATGATTTAAGCCTGATGCCGGTTAGACACTACATGAGAGCCAGGTCCATCTCATACCTTATGCATACAGAAATGATCTGCGATATGAGTTGGTATTGCCTTACTAATAATTTTTTTCTCTTTGATAATCAAGTGTATAAACAGCCACAAGGGACAGCTATGGGTACATGTTTCGCTCCCAGCTATGCAAATCTTTTCTGGGGCTGGTGGGAGGAACAGATATCTATTAATATTACTGATTATGATGATAAGGTAGTGCTGTGGTATTGATATATTGACGACATCTTTGCAATTTGGAAAGGCAATGTAAATTCAGCAATGAGATTTGTAGCAGCCCTAAATGTGAATGAGTACAATCTAAAATTCAGCGAACAACACAGCAAGACATCAATCCAGTTTTTAGATGTAGAAGTTAGCATTGAAAATGACTGTGTGAAGACAAAACTATATAGGAAAGCAACAGCGGGCAATAGTCTGTTAAATTCTAAGAGTGCTCATCCTTCTAACTTGATCAGGAGAATTCCACTTTTTCAAGTCAAGCTTCAAATATGAGACAGATTCTGAACAAGAGTTGGCAAATTGTGCAGACAGATCCCCATTTGATAAATTTTGTCTGTGACATGCCATCCATCACTTTCCAGAGAGGGAGATCCATACGGAACAGTCTGAGCCATAATTTGGTAGTCAGCTCGAACAATAGGATTCAAGACAGATCTAATGTTTCAGGGTTTTACTGTTGTCAACAGTGTAAGGCTTGCACATATAGTGCCAACTGCCTGGATGTCATTTGGGGCAATTGACAGAACAGACATAGGATTCAGGGTCATTACAATTGCAGCACAGATTTTTGCGTATATTACCTGACATGCCCATGTAACAAAATATATGTGGGAAGCACTATATATAAAGCAAAGAAGAGAATCCTGGAACATATACGAGCTATTTGTAATCATGACCGTAATTAACCTGTGGCAAGATATTTTCAAGAAGAACATCGGGGCAATGAGAAATTGCTCAGCTATCTGGTTTGTGATCAAATTAGATCTGATGTGCGTGGGGGTGACAGACAGAAAACATTATGAAGGTTGGGATCTAAATACATCATCAGATTCATGACTCTTTCCCATGGGGGAAATGAGCTTTCATTTAGGAAATTAATTCTGGGTATAAGACAAGTTGCTGGTTAGGTACATTGATGATATTAATGATAATTTTAGACTGTAGATATTTATAATTGTCATAGGGTCTTCTAATGTGGGGTATGGGGTGTTATTAGGCACTTTTAAACATAGACTCTCCGGCAGTGGTATTTATTTGAGATTAGTATATTTAATTAAGTGCAGACAAACAGGGATCTTTGGTGACCCATAAGATATGAGTTGGGTTCCTTTTAGGTATTGTGCGTGTATTTAAGGAACACAATTACAATGCTATTTATATATATTTGGTATTAAAATGTATAGATGCATGATGATGATGTACCTTGGCACTTGCAGGAATGTCTAACTTTTGTCAGGAATAAGGCCATGCGCGGTCCAGGTCCCACCCAAAACTCCGCTGCTCAGCTCTGCAGCACTTTCTGCACACCACTTGTCATCCCCTCTTACTCCAAAGGTGGCCATCAGCGTCGTCTGCCCTGTGGAAAAGCTCATAGAGCTGCAGGTTCAGGACATTGGTGGACAAGATGCACTTATCAGTGCTATTCCATGAAGGGACTACAATTCCCATGTTTTTAGAGGCAGCAGCCATCTTGGGGTGTGGCAGGCCTATAAAGCCCAGCCACACCCAAGCACGTTGCTCACTATATTGAAGACTTCGATGCAGTCAGACCTCGTGGGGGATTCTCTGAAGAAGAGCAGAGTTCCTGTATGGCAGAGTGGCATCCAATCGAGGTATCCTTGTTTCCATGGTGAATTCAAAAACAAGTAGGTCGTACTCGTAGCGGTAAGGCCTTGATGACTTCAATTTTGGAGGAAGTTATTACTTCCAGAAGGAAAGCACCCATTAGCACAAAGAGCAAAGGGTTTTCAGTTTCCAGAGTACAGCATCCTTGGCGCGACGATCAAAGGCGTTTCAGAGCACAGGTGTAAAGCGCTCTTGGCATGACAATTCAAGCGCTTCAGTCCACAGGTATAAAGCGCTCTTTGCACGGCAATTGAAGCGCTTCAGTCCACAGATGTAAAGCGCTCTTGGCACGGCAATTCAAGCGCTTCAGTCCACAGATGTAAAGCGCTCTTGGCACGGCAATTCAATCGCTTCAGTTCACAGATGTGAAGCGCTCTTGGCACGGCAAATCAAGCGCTTCAGTCAACAGGTGTAAAGCGCTCTTGGCACAGCAATTCGAGTGCTTCAGTCCACAGGTGTAAAACGCTCTTGGCACGGCAATTCGAGCGCTTCAGTCCACAGGTGTAAAGCGCTCTTGGCACGGCAATTCAAGGGCTTCAGTCCACAGGTGTAAAGCGCTCTTGGCACGGCAATTCAAGCGCTTCAGTCCACAGATGTAAAGCGCTCTTGGCACAGCAATCAAATCGCTTCAATCCACAGGAGTAAAAGGCTCTTGGCACAACAATCAAAGTGATTCAGGCCACCATGAGTAAAGTTCCCCCTTAGCATAACGAGCGTAGCGCTTCACGCAAGACAAGTAAAAGCGCTTCCTGGTATTATAAGTAAAGCGCTTCAAGTTTAATGAGTAAAAACTTTTCGGCCTTTATAGTTGTGAATGTGAAAGTATTGTTGGAGATAAGCAAATCATAGTTTTCATTGTTTTTTGGAAAGCATAATATGTGAAAAGCATATTTAATTCTTTGAGATTTTCTAGGTCATGCTCAAAGGTTTATGTTATGAACGCATAGATGTTACAGGATTGATATTCTGAGTATACTCATAGGTCAAAGCTCTTGCCATCTCTTGGTTCTGAGGTCGTAGTTTATTCTTGTCCCATGATTCAAAGAAGGGGCTTTGCCCTCATTTCAAAAGGGGTCTCCATCTGATATCGGAAACGCATTTAGTCAAAAGTCTATTGATGAGTTATATTTCTATGAACGAGTAAATGCATATTTGTTCTAACCTTTCCTTTTCAGATCTCTCTCCCTGCTGTTCCCTACCCTAATTCCCTTCCCCCCGACAGGCTTCATCATAACTCTGTGCTATAATAGCTATCTGAGTTGGTGAGGCCGGAAGGTGGGCCTTTCGTTCAGCAATGTGCAGATCCCGAGGAAAGGACACTGTGACAGAATAGTGAGCCCACGAGTTTTATACTTTTCTCTTGGTCTGTACGTGAGCTGCGCAAAATGGCCACCCTAGATACCCTTATGCGCTTCCACCTCCTGCCGCCCCCTACCTCCTGGTGGGACTCGCTGTCCCAGGAGCCTTTTGGTGCACTGTGGGGGCTGGATTACGGTCGTGGGTGCTGAAAACACGCTGCACCGCCCCGCTGCTGGTCGCTTCCACCTCCTGCCGCCTCCTACCTCCTGGTGGGACTCACTGTCCCAGGAGCCTTTTGGTGCACTGTGGGGGCTGGATTATGGTCGCAGGCGCTGATAACTCGCCGCGCCGCCCTGCTGCTGGTCGCTCCTGCCGCCCTCTACCTCCTGGTGGGACTCGCTGTCCCAAGAGCCTTTGGGGGGACTGTGGGGGCTGGATTACGGTCGTGGGTGCTGAAAACGTGCAGCGCCGCCCCGCTGCTGGTCACTTCCACCTCCTGCTGCCCCTACCTCCTGGTGGGACTCGCTGTCCCAGGAGTCTTTTGGTGCACTGTGGAGGCTGGATTACGGTCGCGGGCGCTGGGGACTCACGCGGGCGCTGGGGACACAGGCGGGCCGTGCCCAGGCAAAGCCCGGGCCAAGGGCGGGCCCATCCACACCCGCCAAAGACCACCAGAGGCCGGGCTGGGCAACCCCTCTAAGTTTTATGTGGTAATACCAGCGGGTCTTGGATTTTAACTTTTCCAGCATGAACCACAAGGCATCCCCGGGAAGGAGTTGCTGATTGATACATCTGTCACCACCTGGGAGGGCTGGACGAACCCTGTGGATATTCGCAAGTAAGAAGGCCTAAACAATATTTTCTTTTGAGTGGGAATGGGGAAAAGGAAAGCTGTTGATACTGCCGCTCCTCGGAACGATTTAAAAAAAGCCAAAACCAAGTGAAGTGCCCAAATGCGTATAGAGCCCACTACTAACGGGGATGCTCTCCATGCCATTGATCAACTGTTTGAAGAGGTCAAAGCTATCCTCCATGGCAACTCCCAACTGCCATGTACTAGCAGTGGAGCATCCAAGGGGAAGACAATTCCTTCTATGTTTACCAAGGGAAAGAGTGGGAGGACACAAACAAATTGCATCCGTGCCGGCACTAACAAAGTTAAGACCCCCCAGGTTATAGGGGAGCCATCTTCTTATACCTCTCCGATATCTCCAGGGGGAGCCTTGGGTTTTTCTGCAAGTACAGAGGACGCAATAGCTTTGAGGACAGAATCATTCCCTAGCCCGTTGAGTCCTGCTGTTAAGGTGGTCCTTAATGTTTTATGTGTAAATCGCTTTGAACCTTTGGCGGTGGAAGAGGTCTTGACCACAAGTACAGCTAATTTTGAGCCCGGAATTATAGGGGATGAAAATATTGCAAGAATTGCTCCCTCTGTTACTGCTATTGCTCCCGTACCCTTCAGATAATTTTACCAATCTGACTCCCGTCCTTCAGAAAATTGATGAGATAAAATCTACTTTGCTGCTTTTAATTAATTTTATGAAAGATAATTTATTACAGTGTTCTATCTGCAAGTGTCAGCAATTATGTCAGAAGGCAGGGGCTGGTGGGAGTTCTACAATGACAAGGTCTGTAACAGGAGTTGATAATTTACCACATGTGAAAGATTTGGTTTCATCTGTTGCTACTCACTCATCCTCCAGTAATGGGTCCAAACCTCAGATAGTAAAAGCAAGCGTTGACCAGAGGCAAGTTACCCAAAGTTCTACTGCCAGGTATGACCAGGGATTTTCTATTTTTACCCCTACACAAACTTGTGCTATGGAAGTGGAACCCCTGAGAGACAGTAGTCAAACATTTTCGCATGGGTTGGCAAATCCCTCAATTTCTTTGGTACCTCCTGCACAACCCCAAACAGTAATTGATTTAGATCAGCACCAGAGGTCGGGCTTTGGACATAATGGTTGTAAAAGTTACATGATTGGTGTCCCAAAATTATTGTCTGGTGCCTTCGAAAATGCAGAGTCCTTAACCAACAAAACTATTGATTGGCTTCGGACCCGACGCAATTGTCTTTCTGTTATATGTTCTGACACATATACGGTGGAAAGGCATAGCGCCGTGGGTTCAAGATATGATTTTATTTCTGTTTGTTTTTCCAACAGGGCCATGGTGAAGGAACTGATAGATTTCGAAGCCTGCACATGCCAGTTCAATCATTAGAGAGGGATAGGCATTAGTCTTGTCACACAGCCCCCTGCTTTGGGTACTGGGAAGACTTTCACCACTTCTGCTTGTATTCCACAAGTAGATTCGGAACCTCAGTTGCAGTCTTCAGTACTTGGATGACTAAACCCTATTTTTAAAGAGCTCCCGGGGTTACGGAACGGGGCCTTATGTCCCGAAGGAGACGTTGTCCCGTCCGTTGACCCCGAGTTGAATGAAGCCAAATTATCGTTGATGTCATGGAATTTAGCAGGTTTGGCTAAGAAACCAGGAGATTTAGATTGGTCCTCTTATATTAGTAGTCAGGATGTTTGCCTGTTTCAAGAAACTTGGGCCGAGCACCAGACTTATATTCATGGGTTCACTTCGTTTAGTATTCCAGCTCAACTACCTACCAAGAGGTTGGGTCGTGCCAAAGGTGGATTATTGTTACTAATAAACAAGAGTCTAGGTTGCCAATATTCACTACTCAACATAGACTCAGCAGATTTGATGGGAGTCCAAATAACTTTTCATGCAGACTTGAAGATCAATATAATCAATTTATATGCTCGCACAGTACCGCGGGGTCTAGAATTTCAGGCGATAAGCCATTTGTCTGAATTTCTAGACTCTCTTCATCCATCAGTTATGGTGGTAATCGGAGGTGACTTCAATTGCACCTTTGACCCATCCATACTGAGTAGTGGGCTAACAGAAGAGGAAGACGATCTGTGGGGAATTCTGCAATTGATGAAAACTAGTTTATGTACCTGATCTCGGGTGGCCATTCAGATGACCGCACTCTGCTTAAAACATGGCCTTAGGGCATGCAATGGACGCATGCCATCCGATCTGGACATGACGCCGACTTTCAATAGAGGTATTTCCTCTAGTACTATTGACTACTTTCTAGTGGACATCAGATTGTGGCCAATGTTAAATGACATGAAGGTGGACGTCCGACCAGAGAGCGATCATAATCCCCTACTCCTCACTCTAAGTGGAGATGAATTTAGGAGGTCCGTTCATGACCGATTGTCTGAGGTTCCCATTCCCCTACAGACTATTAAATGCAGTAGAATATGTTGGCTTAAGATAGTGTCTAACCCTTATCTACTTTCAGGGATTTATAGAACTTTCATTGATGAGATATCTGATTATGTTGATCACGAGGTAAGTAGCATTCCTATTCTTACTATTCACGAGTCACTGCTAATTAGACTGCAGAGCATTTTCTACAAAAAAGACGAGCCTAGATCAAAAAACCCTAAGTTACTAGTAACCACTGCATGGTATAATACGGACTGTGCCAAGGCCAAGCTGGCACTCAAGATGGCAATCAGGGAAGGTTCCCAGTGCGAAGTTCATTTTTCCAGATATATGTATAAAAAAGCAATAGCTCAGGCAAAAACGTCATGGAAGATGATGTTTGGCAGGATATGCTCATTGCATCCGAAGGAAAAAACAATTGGCTCTTTTAGGAACTGGTATCTAAAAGATATAGGGGGAAGAGGAGTAACCTCAGGAATCATATTCAACCAGAGGTTTGGGTGACTCATTTCTCCCAACTTTCTGCCGTCCCTCTGGAGACGTTAACCAGCAATTAGTGTGATTCTGTTCCTTTACCTCGAGCTATTTCTAGTGATAGCCCCAAGCGATTTAGGCAGGACCCTCTAGCATCTGCGAATACTATCAACTTTTCCGTGGAGGAGACCACAAAAGCAATACAATCTCTCAAATCTGGTAAGGCTCCAGGACCTGAAAGATCCCAGGGGACTTATATAAATCAGAGTTGATGATATGGTCCTGGTATATAAACTTGCTTTCTAATAAAATTGCTGCAGGCGGTGCAATCCCGGGCACCTGGAAAGGTTACGGAAATTATCCCAGTATAAAAAAAGGGGAATGCAAATCTTCCTGTAAATTATAGACCAATTAGTTTGATCGATAATATACAAAAAGTATTTGCCAAACAACTACTGAATAGACTGATAGAATGGGTACACGACAATCAGGTTCTCTCGCCTTTGTAGGCGGGTTTTTGCCCAAAAATTAGTACAATAGACCAGGCATTTAGATTGGTGCTCTTGCATTGGAAGTATGTAGTCCTTGATAAACAACCTTTATATGTTGTGTTCGTGGATTTGCGAACAGCCTTTGATTTGGTCCCAAGGAAGACGTTATGGGAAGTACTATTGAGGCAGAGAATTCCTTATGCAATAGTTGAACTTTTGAGGCGACTGCACGCAAACACTTATGCACAGGTGAGGTGGGGAGACCAAGGTGAACTGACAGATAAAATTCCCATTCTCAGGGGAGTACGTCAAGAATGTGTCTTGGCTCCACTGTTATTTTCTCTTTTTATTAATGAGGTAGTCCCCAAATTGCTTGCTTGCCAGAATGATGCTCCTACATTGGATTCCCAAAAGATATCCATCTTACTTTTTGCTGATGACGCTCTCCTTATTTCTAAGACCCCAATGGGACTTCAAACGCTATTCGACCACTTTAAATCCTTTTGTATGGATTAAGGATTAGAACTGAATGTTGACAAAACTAGGCTAATGGTCTTTGGTTTGGGACACCAGGGCAGATGTACAATTAGCTTAGATGGGTCTGCATTGACCAGGGTTAATTCTATCGACTATCTAAGAGTAAGGATTTCAAGCAATATGCTCTGGGAGGAACAGATCGGGAAGAGTATGGGGCTCCTTCAAAACAGAGCAGCTGCTATCCTGCACTTTTATAAAAGCTCTGTGTCTAAAGCTGTTTCTCCTGTCTTTAAAATCTACTTGGCCAAAGCACAGGGGGCAGCTGCTTATGGTGCGGAAATATGGGGATTCTCAGATTGCAGCAAAATATCGGTAGGCGAAAATAATTTTACCAGAGACCTAGTTGCTTGTCCTAAGAGTACCCCATTAAAACCCCTGTTTATAGATTTGGGTTTTAAACATATAATGGATTTGATTATTCTCAAACCGCTTTTATATTGGGTGAGAATTTGGACGGTACCAGAACTTGTTATATATAGAGATTCCTTCTGTGACCTTTTGAAGAGACCAAATGTGACTTCCATCCCATGGGTCAAACATGTATCCAAATGGTTCCACATCTTGGGATTGAAAAGCTTGTGGGAAAACCCACAGGGTTTGGAGAAGTCACACAGTTCTAGTGTGAAAACATCCTATTGGTCCTATGTAAGGAATGAGCTAATCTGTAGTAATCTAGATGGTTGTTTGACTGCCTCATTCTTGGACTTTAAATCGATCCCTCAATTTGAACCTTATTTGGACCTTATCTCATACTTGCGGGGGAAAGGGTTGTATGCTCGTTTTCAATTTGGGAATCTCTCTATGTTATCTCTGACCAGCAAATGGGGGTTTGATCCCTCGTCAGATTTCTGCCCCGCTTGTTCTGGTAGTCCGGAAACCGAGGAGCACTTTTCATTTTTTTGTCCAGCTTATTCTGCTCCTCGATCCAAATGGATTTGCAACATTTGTCGTGCTCTAGGGATGACCCAATATAAGGTGGCGATGAGAATTTTAAGGAGTAATACTTCAAAATCCCTGTTTGTTGCGGTTAGCAGGTTCCATGTGGCCGCATGGCATATAAGAAAGAGTTTTCTTAAACAGTAGCTCTACGATTTCCTTTTCTTGCATAGTTTTTTAACTTTTATTATTATAATACTGTATTTTATACTTGTATCAGCAAATCCCTGGAACCTCATGGCATATAAGAAGAGTTTTTTTTAAATGGTAGTTTCTCATGAATTAGTATCATATATATAGTACTCTAATATCTATTTTTCTATGTATATGTTTATAATATCGCTTTTACTCCTTTTATGCTTTTATTATGTTTGGATTGTATTTATGCTTTGATGGTCAAATAACCAAATAAAGTTGTGTGTAAGTAAAGGTACCGTTATGCAAGTAGTCACTCAGATGCAAAGGGATTTGACTGACTAAAAAAATGTTGCAGCTGATTTATTTAATAAAGTAACTCAGTTACAGAGTAAGGTGGATGGTTCTGAATCTGAGTCTCGTCCTACGCCTTCAGCACCTACTAACATAGCTGTGAATGTGCCGACAGAGATCCCTTTAGCTGCACAAGAGAGATTTTCTGGGGACCCCAATAAGGTTAAAAATTTTCCCACACGGGTGGAACTACATTTTACGTGTCGGCCTAGTGCCTTTCCGGACGCACAATCTAGACTTGCATTCCTTATATCATATCTGAATGGTGATGCAGCTGCTTGGGAAGTGCCATTAGTCCGATTTGACAGTCCTCTTTTATATAACTGGCGTCATTTTGTAGAAGAATTTGTCAAGGTTTTTGACAGACGCGTGTAGGAGGCTGGCCTGGCTTGTAGTGGGTACCAAGGGGTACATACACTCTGTACCAGGTCCAGTTATCCCTTATTAGTGTAGAAGAGGTGTTTCTAGCAGCTTAGGCTGACAGAAGGTAGCTATAGCAGAGCAGCTTAGGCTGAACTAGGAGACATGCAAAGCTCCTACTATACCACTGGTGTCATATGCACAATATCATAAGAAAGCACAATACACAGATATACTAAAAATAAAGGTACTTTATTTTTATGACAATATGCCAAAAGTATCTCAGTGAGTACCCTCAGTATGAGGATGCCAAATATACACAAGATATATGTACACAATACCAAAAATATGCAGTAATAGCAAAAGGAAGTAATGCAAGCAATGTAAAGTTACAGTAGATTGCAATAGGAGCACATAGGTATAGGGGCAACACAAACCATACACTCCAAAAGTGGAATGCGAACCACGAATGGACCCCAAACCTATGTGAGCTTGTAGAGGGTCGCTGGGACTGTAAGAAAACAGTGAGGGTTAAAAAAATAGCCCACCCCAAGACCCTGAAAAGTAGGTGTAAAGTGCACCTATAACCCCCAGAGAGCACAGAATTCATGATAGGAGGTTTCTCCAAGGAAGACCAACACCAGCAAAGCAACAACAGTGGATTTCCGGACCTGAGTACCTGTGAAACAAGGGGACCAAGTCCAAGAGTCACGACAATGTCGAGAGTGGGCAGATGCCCAGGAAATGCCAGCTGAGGGTGCAAAGAAGATGCCACCGGATGGTAGAAGCTGTAGATTCTGCAAGAACAAAGAGGGCTAGAAACTTCCCCTTTGGAGGATGGATGTCCCACGTCGTGAAGAAGCTTGCAGAGGTGTTCCCACGCAGAAAGACCACAAACAAGCCTTGCTAGCTGCAATGGTCGTGGTTAAGGTTTTTGGATGCTGCTGTGGCCCAGGAGGGACCAGGATGTCGCCACTTGGATGAGGAGACAGAGGGGGCACCCAGTAAGTCAGGGAGTCCTCACAGAAGCAGGCAGCGCCCGCAGAAGTACAGGAACAGGCACTTGGAAGAAGATTGAACCGGAGTCCACCTGAAGACACAAAAGGGAGTCCCACGACGCCAGAGGACAACTCAGAAGGTTGTGCACTGCAGGTTAGAGTGTCGGGGACCCAGGCTTGGCTGTGCATGAAGGAAATCCTGGAAGAGTGCACAGGAGCCGGAGCAGCTGCAAATCACGTGGTACCCAGCAATGCAGTCTAGCGTGGGGATGCAAGGACTTACCTCCACCAAACTTGGACTGAAGAGTCACTGGACTGTGGGAGTCACTTGGATAGAGTTGCTGAGTTCCAGGGACCACGCTCGTCATGCTGAGAGGGGACCCAGAGGACCAGTGATTCAGTCTTTTGTTGCCTGCGGTTGCAGGGGGAAGATTCCGTCGACCCACAGGAGATTTCTTCAGAGCTCCTGGTGCAAGAAGGAGGCAGGCTACCCCCAGAGCATGCACCACCAGGAAACAGGCGAGAAAGCCGGCAGGATGAAGCGATACAAGGTTGCAGTAGTCGTCTTTGCTACTTTGTTGCGGTTTTGCAGGCGTCCTGAGCAGTCAGCGGTCGATCCTTTGGCAGAAGGTGAAGAGAGAGATGCAGAGGAACTCTGGTGAGCTCTTGCATTCGGTATCTGAAGAATTCCCCAAAGCAGAGACCCCTAATAGCCAGAAAAGGAGGTTTGGCTACCTAGGAAGGAGGATAGGCTAGTAAGAAAGGTAAGAGCCTATCAGAAGGAGTCTCTGAGTCACCTGCTGGCCCTGGCCACTCAGAGCAGTCCAGTGTGCCAGCACACCTCTGAATCCAAGATGGCAGAGGTCTGGGGCATGCTGGAGGAGCTCTGGGCACCTCCCCTGGGAGGTGCAGGTCAGGGGAGTGGTCACTCCCCTTTCCTTTGTCCTGTTTCGCGCCAGAGCAGGGCTGAGGGATCCCTGAACCGGTGTAGACTGGCTTATGCAGGGATGGGCACCATCTGTGCCCATCAAAGCATTTCCAGAGGCTGGGGGAGGCTACTCCTCCCCAGCCCTGACACCTATTTCCAAAGGGAGAGGGTGTAACACCCTCTCTCTGAGGAAGTCCTTTATTCTGCCTTCCTGGGCCAGGCCTGGCTGGACCCCAGGAGGGCAAAAACCTGTCTGAGGGGTTGGCAGCAGCTGCAGTGAAACCCCAGGAAAGGCAGTTTGGCAGTACCCGGGTTCTGTGTTAGAGACCCGGGGGATCATGGAATTGTCTCCCCAATGCCAGAATGGCATTGGGGTGACAATTCCATGATCTTAGACATGTTAAAATGGCCATGTTTGGAGTTACCATTGTGACGCTATACATAGGTAGTGACCCATGTATAGTGCACGCGTGAAATGGTGTCCCCGCACTCACAAAGTCCAGGGAATTTGCCCTGAACGATGTGGGGGCACCTTGGCTAGTGCCAGGGTGCCCACACACTAAGTAACTTTGCACCCAACCTTCACCAGGTGAAGGTTAGACATATAGGTGACTTATAAGTTACTTATGTACAGTGTAAAATGGCTGTGAAATAATGTGGGCATTATTTCACTCAGGCTGCAGTGGCAGGCCTGTGTAAGAATTGTCAGAGCTCCCTATGGGTGGCAAAAGAAATGCTGCAGCCCATAGGGATCTCCTGGAACACCAATACCCTGGGTACCTCAGTACCATATACTAGGGATTTATAAGGGTGTTCCAGTATGCCAATGTGAATTGGTGAAATTGGTCACTAGCCTGTTAGTGACAATTTGGAAAGCAGAGAGAGCGTAACCACTGAGGTTCTGGTTAGCAGAACCTCAGTGAGACAGTTAGGCATCACACAGAGAACATATACATATAGGCCACAAACTTATGAGCACTGGGGTCCTGGCTAGCATGGTCCCAGTGACACATAACAAACATACTGACAACATAGGGTTTTCACTATGAGCACTGGGCCCTGGCTAGCAGGATCCCAGTGAGACAGTGAAAACACTCTGACATATACTCACAAACAGGCCAAAAGTGGGGGTAATAAGGCTAGAAAGAGGCTACTTTCTCACAACGCGCAATAAATATGTCTGCAGACAAAGAGCTACTAGAATTACATAAAGGAAACAAAGACTTGAGAACGTATTTGTCACACTTCAACCGGTTAGTAGTGGAAACCGCTTGGCCTGAGGAAAAAAGGTCAGCCGTATTTTATCAAGGGCTAAAAGACGAACTAAAAGATGTATTGGCCCAAGTTGAACCACAACCAGAAACTTGCACTGATGTAATTAATCTAACCCTACGGATAGATCACAGACTTTCTGAAAGAAAAGAAGTAAGGAAAAAATGGGAAAAACCCAATTGGCGAATGGAAAGATCCAGGCACCTTCAATTGTCTTCAGATCCTAAGATACAAGTGATGGATATCGGAACTGTCCGCCCACCACTGACCAAAGAGGAGAAAGACATGCGATGAGAAAATGGTCAGTGTCTGTATTGTGGAACAAAAGGGTAATTTCGTAAAAGAATGTAAAAAAAAAAACAAAGGTTAAATTATTCCAACATTTGTGACAAATAAAAAGATAGCGGTTGCTTTCAAAAAGTCACAGGAAAACTAAAGTGCCCAAGAAAAAACGAAGGGGACCTCTTGGGCAAATTGACAATCCCTTCAGTGTGCTCTTGCATAAACCATTATGTCAAAGATTTTAGTGCAAATGACCGTGCGGGGAAAAATACATAATGTACAAGTTCTAATTGATTCAGGGGCAACAGGAAATTTTGTGGACCAACAAACTGCACTAGACTTGCATATACCCAGTGTCAAGAAAAAGGTCCCAGAAGTTGTGTATGCAGTTGGTAGTGAGTTGGCAGGAGGTCCTGGTATTAAACAAACCTCACGAATACAAATGATTTGCAAAGATGATGAAAATCAGAACCACTATGAGATAATTCGCTTTTATATAATCCAAGCACCTAAATATGGTTTTATTTTAGGAATGCCATGGTTAATGTTACATAATCCATGCATAGACTGGCTCAACCAGGTTTTGCGTTTTTCTTCTTGTGCAAAGAAATGTTTTCAATCAAGACAAAACAAAGAAGGAAATCTTCAACACTCCATTGCTACTGCAGTTGAGAAGGAAATTTATCTGCCATCACAGTATTCAGAATATACTGATGTTTTCAATGAAAATAAGGTGAGCTCATTACCACCTCACAGGCCGTACGATTGTCAGATCGACCTTATACCTGGCACCAATATACCAAATTGTAGAATCTATGGACTATCAGAGAAAAAAAATCAAGTCCTACGAGAATACCTTGATCATTGTTTAGCCAACAAGCTAATTTGTCCATCACGATCTCCAGCGGCTTCTCTGCTGTTTTTCGTACCTATAGCTAATGGCGATTTGAGGCCTTGTATTGACTTTAGAGCGATAAATAAGATTACAGTTAAAAATAAATATCCACTACCTCTCATATCAGTCTTGTTAGACCAGGTAAAATCTGCCGTTATCTATACCAAACTTGACTTACGAGGTGCTTATCACCTTGTTCGAATTCGAGAGGTAGATTAGGGGAATACAGCTCTTAAGACTCGTTATGGCCTCGTTGAGTATCTAGTGATGCCGTTTGGTCTATGTAATGCCCCAGCAGCCTTTCAATATTTCCTAAATGATGTTCTGAGAGAATATCTGGACATCTTTGTCATCGTTTATATTGATGATATATTACTTTATTCAAACTCTGAAGATATACATGAAGAACATGTTAAAAAGGTATTAAAAAAGCGAAGTAAATGCGAATTCCATACCAAAAAAGTTGAATTTCCAGAAGTCATTTTAACACTTGACGGCATGCAAATGACTGAAAGAAAAATTCAAGCTGTATCCGAATGGCCCACACCAAAATCAGTATGTGATATTCAATGTTTTTTGGGTTTTGCAAATTTTTATTGACGCTTCATCCATCACTTCTCCCAAAAGGTGGCACCAATCACCAAATTGCTAAGGAAAAAGGCCGTATTCAACCGGTCCCAAGAGACAGAGGAAGCATTTCAAGATTTAAAAAAGGCCTTTACTTCCGCTCCCATTCCAGCTCACCTTAATGTGGAGGAACCATTCATCGTGGAAGCCGATGCATCTGATGTTGCTGTTGGGGTCATCTTGTCTCAACGTCCTCGAGAAACTGGACAATTACTCCCCATAGCATATGCATCAAGAAAATTGAATGAAGCAGAACAGAATTACACCATAGCAGAAAAAGAATTACTAGCAATTCGTAATGCTTTTAAAGAATGGAGACATTATCTATTGGGAGCGAAACACACCATAACTGTATATTCTGATCATAGAAATTTACAATTTATGAGTTCTGCCAGACTACTAACTACTAGACAACTAAGATGGTTGCTATTCTTTGCAGAATTTGATTTCATAGTGACTTTTAAGCCAGGAGTAGGTAATCGTAAGGCTGATGCATTATCTAGACAATATTCTTCAATCACACCTACTGAACAAAAACCCATGCCTATTATAACGCCTTCAAAAGTGTTGTGTTTAGCTGCCGAGAAATTCTTTGATCTTATTCATAATCATTTTCACATTACTCAGTGGCAAGAGTGGCTACAACAAAACACCAAGAGGTCTATTCAACAAGGCTTACCTCTACATGAATCTCGAGTATTCCTGCCTACTGAGGAGTTAAGAGAAACAGCTTTTCATTGATTACACAGTCATCCTCTGGCAGGTCACCCAGGTCCTCAAAAACAATAGAACTCATGAAAAGGTATTTTTGGTGGCCTACATTCGTTCATGACCTTAAGCAAATGCTACAATCATGTGAAGTATGTACAAGATGCAAAAGTGAACGTAGCAAGCCCAAAGGTCTCCTGATACCTCTACCCGTTCGCAATCATCCATGAAAACATATCTCAATGGATTTTATTACTGGTCTTCCTCAAATAAAACAATTTACAACCATTCTAGTGGTAGTAGACAGCCTTACCAAGTATGCTCACTTCATTGCCTGTAAAGGGCTCCAAACTTCCGACATCTTAGCGACTATCATCATAGAAAATATAGGGGGTCATTCTAAGTCTGGCGGGCGGCGGAGGCCGCCCGCCAGACTTCCCCCTCCGAAATACCGCTCCGCGGTCGAAAGACCGCGGAGGGTATTCTAAGTTTTTCCCTGGGCTGGCGGGCGGTCGCCAAAAGACCGCCCGCCAGCCCAGGGAAAAACTCCCTTCCCACGAGGATGCCGGCTCGTAATCGAGCCGGCGGAGTGGGAAGGTGCGACGGGTGCTGTTGCACCCGTCGCGTATTTCACTGTCTGCCAAGCAGACAGTGAAATACTTGTAGGGGCCCTCTTACGGGGGCCCCTGCAGTGCCCATGCCAGTGGCATGGGCACTGCAGGGGCCCCCAGGGGCCCCGCGACTCCCCCTACCGCCATCCGGTTCCCAGCGGGCGGACCGCCGGGAACTGGATGGCGGTAGGGGGGGTCGGAATCCCCTCGGCGGCGCAGCTAGCTGCGCCGCCTTGGAGGATTCAATAGGGCGGCGGGACACTGGCGGGAGACCGCCAGTGTTGCCGGTCTGACCGCGGCTTTACCGCCGCGGTCAGAATGCCCTGCGGGGCACCGCTGGCCTGTCGGCGGTGCTCCCGCTGACCCTGGCCCCGGCGGTCTAAGACCGCCGGGGTCAGAATGACCCCCATAGTTTGTCTTCACGGACTTCCAAGAGTTATCCTCTCTGATAGAGAAACACAATTTTCTGCACGTTTTTGGCAACAATGGTGCAAAGCTTTACAAATTGATTCAACTTTATCTACTAGTTGTCATCCACAAACGGGTGGTCAAACAGAGAGACTAAACCAAACTCTGAAACAATATTTACGATGTTACGCAACAAAGTCTCCTAAAACCTGGCTGGATCTTGTGTGGCTTGCACAACTGGCTTATAATAACTCTCACCAATCTTCAATAAACTCAACTCCTTTCTATGGTTTATATGGGCGTCATCCACACATTTTGCCAGTTACGTTACCTGCCTCTACTCAAACCACTTCAGCAGTCATGGACATGCTAACACACATGAAAAAGGTACATTCACAATTGCAAACAAATCTTCATCAAGCAAATAAAAAAATATAAAATGCAATATGACAAACAACACCAGCCTGGTCCTCAGTATACAAACAAAGATAGAGTTTGGTTATCCACGAAAAAATTTGTATTAAAAAATAAAAATATGTTTCTTCCAAAATTCATAGGGCCCTATGAAGTACTACGACAAGTAAACCCAGTAACATATAAGCTAAAATTACCTTTGTCTTTGAAAATTCATCCAATGTTTCACACTTCGCTTCTTAAACCTGCTTCGCCCTCAAGCGTCACACAACTTGCTCCTCTATTAGTCCAAGGTCATTGGGAGTATGAGGTGTGATCTATTTTAGACTCTAAGGTGGTCATTCTGACCTCGGCGGTAAAAGGCGCCCACCGCCGGTCAGAAATCCTCCATAATTCCGCTGCGGTCGCGGTAACCCGCCACGGTCATTCTGACCCGCAGCAGCCAAACCTCCGAAAATCCGACAGCCACAACAGACCGCCAGACCAGCGGTCGGCGGAAAAGTGGAGGTGACCAAACCTCCACCGTCACGACAACAGAAATACGCCCATGCCATTACGACCCACGAATCCACGCGGCGGTCATTCAAACGCGGTTTTCCATTGGCGGTACACACCGCCGCGGTCAGAATACACACAAACGAACAAAACCAACTCCAAGACCAGCAGGCAAACAGTGTCTTCATGAGCACTGTTTACTTTTTGCAGCTTTGTTCGCGACTGGGACATTATAGCCTTATAGCCCACCATAGCAGGCTATACCAGCCGTCATAGGCACGCTCCAGTGTTAAAGGCCAAAAGCGAGGGCCTTTAACAAGGCAGCAGGACTTTAATGCTGGTATAGCCCAGTCACCGAGGGCTATAGGCTATTAAAACATTCTGCCACTAGAAGCCAGAATGTTCTAATAAATAAAACAAAGGCCTTATTGAGCCCAAGTGATTGTAATCCCCTCAAGCTCCTTGAGGCCTTTGTTCACAGCAACATTAGAAGCCCAGAGCCCTCCATTATTTTGAGTGGAGCTCCTAACATTCCAGTGTTCTAATACATGATAGATTTTGTCAAATTAATACATTAAGTATTGCAATGTGCACTCTTCTGATTAAAAAAATGAACTAAACGACAAAATTTTTAAAACAATTTGTTGCAATGTTTCAATATTGTGAATATATGCTAAATTAAGTGTCTGAATACAACTTTCACCTCTGTGCTTCACCTGAGTGACAGAACCTTGCAGGTGATCTTAAATTAAAAATGTACTAAGAGTGAAGAATAATTCAGACAACTAATATAGTTTATATTCATTATATGGTCAACTCCACATCAGTTAATACGTGTGGACATAGCTACCGTTATTTTATTTAAATCTCTTTTTTTTCTCTCCTTATGATTTAGAAATACATTTATCATTGCAGCATACAGTAGGCAAACTATTAAAAAATGAAAGTGTGTGGTATAAAACATATAGGTCCCGGTGCTGTTGTATTTTGTGGTAATCTGCCTTCTTCAGATGGACACATCATTTTTCATGTAATACTAAGAGAAACAATTGATGATCTCCTTGCATATCAAATCAGCAATCTAATGGAAATTGTATCTAGAACAGACATCTTTCTATGTTGTGTTATATTAGTTTAGCGTTTATCATGGCTTTTATAATAAGTTCAGCAAGCCCAATTATTGTGATGTCTTCAGGGTTAAGGTCATGTGCTATCACTTTGAGGGAAGATTGAGGGTCAAAGGCCAAATGATGTCACTTCCTGGGATGTCATTAAAGTCAAGGATGTGTGATGTTCTTTGCTCTACCACTCACTTTTTGGTGAATCAATGTCCAAGTGTAAATCTAGGGCTTGTAGGCTACCTCCAGAATTGACATAAATTGGGCCCTCATTCG
Organism: Pleurodeles waltl; assembly: GCF_031143425.1. Taxonomy (NCBI): domain Eukaryota; kingdom Metazoa; phylum Chordata; class Amphibia; order Caudata; family Salamandridae; genus Pleurodeles; species Pleurodeles waltl. The sequence goes on along the minus strand of NC_090449.1, from coordinate 676,944,455 downwards.
CCCACCGGAATACACCATTGGATGTCATTTAGGGGTCGCAGCTGCGACCCCTGGCTTGCCCTTTGAGACACCTGGCACTGCCTTTGCGGCTCCTGGCCTCAGAGATGGCAAATTCAGTCCCAGAAACACAGTGACAGCTAGTCCTTATGAACACCAGTTGAGGCCCCACTTTCTTTGTTTTCTGTCAATTTGTTATGGCACTAATAGTGAATAATAGCATATTATTCACTATTAGTGTAATAAAAATTGAGTACAATTAGCTGAAATATTCCCTTCCATGGCAGTTCAGGTAAGTTAAAAATGCTTTTAAAAGGATGTTGTGTGTGTGCTTGCAGGTGAGCGTGTGTTTATGTGAGAGACAATGGGCCTGATGTACAAAGCTATTTTGCATTCGCAAAATGCGAAAATCGCCTTTTGCGACTGCAAAATGGCCTTGCATGATGTACTAACCCTATTTTGCAATTCGATTTTCAGTTACCGGCTTGCAAAATAGGGATAGCGACTCGCAGTTAGGAAGGGGCATTCCAAGGGTGTCCCTTCCTATTTACGGATATCAGGCCCATGTATCATTGTTTTGTAGCCGTGAATGCGGTCGCAAAACAATCACTGTTACCACCATCTTCACAGTGGTGGTAACCCATTTGCAAACGTGAAGTTGTCACCAAGGGACCCCTTCCCCTTTGTGAATGGAGGCGCCAACATTTTTTCAGAGCAGGCAGTGGTCTCATTTTTAATTTTGAAATGCATCCTGTTTTCCTTTAAGAAAATGGGCTGCATTTTAAAAAAATGCTTCATTTGAAAAGCAGTCACAGACATGGTGGTCTGCTGACCCCAGCAGGCCGCCATCCCTGTGATTTCAGCCAGTCCCAAATGGGTCGCAAATTGCGACCTGCCTCATGAATATTAATGAAGCAGGTCCCTTGCGACCCATTTGGTGATCGCTAACATTGTCTCAGACACTGTTGGACATTTTGTTTTATGACTCGCAATTTGCGATTTGGCAACAATCGCAAATTGCTAGTCAAAAAAAATCCCAAGCATTTGCAATGCAATGGGTCTCGCATTTCTCCGAGTTAGAGCTATTAGCAGTTGTAAACTCCCAACCCGACTTTTCTTGCCTCATTAAATGGAAAAAACTAGTGCAATCGCGCTGCTGCAGTTCACTCGTAGTGAAACCTATCGGCAAAATTGCAATTATCTACGTAACCAGCAAAAGTGCAATTAACTATGTAACAGGGTCGATGTCATGCAAAGTGTTCGACTTCTGCCAAGCGAGATCATGCTGTGAAAAAAGAGAAAAAGTAGTCCATAAATCGGACGGAAAACAGCGAGCCTTGCATGTTTTCAGTACTTGGTCGCTACGCTCGAGGAGGGCTAACCACTAGAAAAGGCATGCCTATGCATGCCTTCCACTAATGAAAGCAAGCAGATTTTAAAAGGCAAGCCCACGAACCAATGAAAGACACTGATGTGACATGGGCGGGGCTCCGAGCCCTTTTCTAACTACTACAGCATCTCGCAAACGATACACATGCGCAAGCGCATGTTAGCACAGGCTCGACCCTAAAAAATGGTTGCCCATCTGGCCCAGTGTGCGTAAGTATGCATTTTTGTTTATGTGTATGTATGTGTGTGTGAGAGAAAGTGGAGGTCCAAAGGCATGTGCTGTCACTCCCGCTACCCCTAGCATTTCGGTGAATTGACGTCCATGGAACACTCCCTTGACCCAGCCAGATAAAAATTCTTGGAACCGGGCCTGTTTGGCACTGGTGCTAATACGTCATATTGTGCCTTTCCACACTCGCAAAAAAAAAGTAGACATACGTTTATCAGAGGTCCACCAAAAATACATACCTCTGAGTCACATCCTGGACCCAAGGCAAATGAAGACAAAATGTTAAAGCCCAGCAGCAAAGACAGTTAATGTTAATACAAATAACTGATAGGATAAAATAAAGATAGAAAAATCTGCATGTGGTTTCGACTATTCACATTGAACAGCTAATAAAGTCCTGATAATAAACATTTTCAGTTTTTCTTTCAAAACTAACAATTGCATTTGCCAGCCTATGCATGCCAAGAGCAACTGATTTCAGAGCCTGGAACTAATTTATGGCATAGAGCATCTATCTATTGACTTCTTTTGGTACACCTTCCGTAGTCATGAAGTGATGGGTTCCAATTAGTCTCAAGTAGATGTTGATGCTTTGACCAGTTTTTATATGTTTTTTTATCATTATTACATTTTTTGATGCTATTCAATGTGGCATAAACAAAAAGCTTGCAGTAGATGTGACGACTATGGTAAAGGACAGTACAGACGTCAATTATTTAATCATGGAAATTGATTCATTCGTATAAAATGGATTAAGAAAATTAATAGTATGGCATGAGATTGATTGGGAATTAAGCCCTGGTTTTCTATGAGAGGTCCTCCCATCACACTTTCACGCTCATCGAAGGTCTCCGAATAAAAGTAAGGTTGACGGAGTGTCAGTGCGTTTGTGAGTAGCCCCTCCAATGTGAAAAGGAATTAAATGGCTCTCTTCTACCAGAGCAAACGGATGTTTATCCTTGTCAGCGCTCACAATGTATCCCCAAGGTTATCAGCGTCACTGCTTCATGATCTATGGATTTCTGCCTGGTCTTGTTACTTTAAGGGTCAGAGACCAGGAGGAAGGAAGAGGCCATTTGATAAAGGGGCCGTTGGATAACACAGAAGCAGATATTCGATATCATTGCGATCGTTATGTGTAGATGCCTTCATTATTTGTATTTGGAAGTTCTGATTCAGTTCCCAGAGGATAAACCGTGTTTGTGCACCGTAGAGAAAGCATAGATCATTGTGTTCTACATGCAAAGTCTCTGGTGTCGAGTCACATTTATAATGCAAGCATCTCATTCCGTGTACGTGTATGTAATGAGTATTTGCAGTATATCTACTGTTTTTACTCTGTATTCGTAATGCAAGCAAAGGGTACATTATGCACGCGTATGTTTACTATTCGGATAGTACTGGCATTATTGAATTTTGTAATTATACTATTTTAATGTGGAATAAAAAAGGCTCAGATATACATACAGTGGAACCTCCTACTTCACCACCACACACTAAAATTTACCAACCGTTTAAAACCTGGAGAGATTATTGCACTTTCCCACCCTTTCTGTGCCTCATTGTGATCTCTCTGTTATACCTTTGTTGCGCATAACAAAGGTTACCATCTGATTTGGAATTACAAGATCTGTGGGAACACTGAACATCCATTTCGTTTCAACCATGGCTTTTGACTGCTGGAAGCAGCCCGAGTCTCTGTGTGAAACACTGGGGGTAAATCAGGAATGTCTAGGCAAATTAAACCCAGAATTAAGCCCCCACCCACCCCGTCTCAATACCCCGCCTTTAAAGGAACCTTCAAGATTCAACTTAAACGGGACCATTCAGTGGAAAGGGAAAAACATTTCTTTTTTTTATCAAGCCCTGCATCTCATTGACGTAACATTTGCCCATTGCAGCCCCCTGCGGGGCATTTCAGGGGTGGGGTGGGGTTGGGGGGGGGGGGCGGTTCGGGCTCCATGGACGATTGGTCCCAGGGGTGAATGGGGCCCTCCATATATTTTGCAGGGAGGGGGGGGGGGGGGGCAATGAGTTTCCTTATGCTACTACTGCATTTCCAAAAATAGGCGCTCTAAAGTGTTGCTTTGTTCAACATTCACTCGATGGCCCCTTTAAATCAGTAGTCACTCTGCACTCGAAGTCACTGGAGTACCCATTTACCTCTGGAGGCAGAATAGTCAGGCTTAACATAGAGGATCTTGTAACAAGACTATCTATGTTACTTACACCAAGTCAGTTTGGGTATACACAGACATGTTGAGTGTTGGCCTAGATACTCGCGAATGCCCGCAAAATATATTACACAGTGGGTTGTTAGTGAATTTGCATTGTATTGCACTGGAGACTCTTTCAATCACCGAAGAGTTATGCTTACACACGGTATAAATTCCTCATTAACACTAAGAACATATAACTCACAATGTCATGTGCATTTTACTTATGCAAAGGTTGAGGAGACCCGACCTGGATCCTTTTAAATTCTACTATATAAGGCCAGTATGAAGGGTCTAATGTATGACAAATCTAGTAATGAATCACATTCTAGAGCAAGATCAGTTTGTGGGTCTGGCCAGTCAGTGTTTCGCCAGTAGCATGGCAAAGTGACAATTGTCTTTATATTTTGGTGTTGTTGACAGTCTTTAATGCAGTTTACCTTCACACGATGGCAGGCATATGAATCTCTTTAACAGGAAAATACGTTCAGAATTATGCAGGTTTAGACCATACCTCAAGGAAGCACCCAGCATGTGGAGTGGTGTGACTTAGGTTCAATTTCCCCCCTGCAGTTGAGATATTGTGCATGGCAAGGTTCTTCCTCCTCACTTGTTGTATCACATGTGTATATGTGATCAGTGGTCTATGTAATCAAAGCATGGCCTATATTACCAGCAATATACAGGTGACATGCTCCAATCATGGGAACAGGGAGACTACGGAGAACATTGAAGAACAACAATTAACATTGCCTCCATTAAAAAGAATATTCATGCATACATGTAGACACATCATCTTACCCTTAATATTTCAAGAAAAAGCTAATTTTGGGGTCTACTATCAAATCTGTTAAACTTTTAAGAAGCCCTGTGACTCTGAAAGCAGCTTTGTACATAGAGCAATATACAAAGGAATTGGTAAGAATGTTTCTGTTGTCGACGAAGTGAAACCGTAACAAGCCTCGGCACAAGGCAGTACTTTTAAATGCATTCCTGGCTAAAGTTTTTTTTAAAGGTTTTCGCCAGCACCAAAAGTGTTCCCAGTCCAAGGTGGACTTTTAGAAGACTTGTTGTGCCCACTTACGAGTATTAGGACTTGAATCAAATTCTAGACGGGAGGCTTTGATAAAAATCAGGCAGGTCTGTGATCAAATTCAGCAGAGATCAATGCACGCTTACTATGACAGCTTCTACCTCTGATTGGTCAATGTTCTCCTATACTGCACAATGTGTGTTACTTTTGAAACCTGTCTGTGGATGAGTTAACACTTGCCCACTTTAGGTATTAGCCACATGTAAAGCATAGGTTAGCAACCGGGTTTCTGTTTGCAATTTTTTTATTATTTATAAAAATCGTTTTCAGATATTGTCATTTAATTCCATCTTTTCTTCATTCATTATTGGATTTTCTCCCATCGCAATTTCTCAACCTGTTGTCTTTACTGCACGCATTGCAGATTTCTTGTACTGTATCTAGCAATAGTCTGTTGGCAATGGCAATACGGTGTTATCATTGTTTATGGCACCCAGTTGCCTGCAATAGCAGTACAATGGCTCTTAAAGTGCAGTTTAATCACAGGATGTCACTTTCACAAAGTAGTTCTTTTCAAAATCCATCCAAAGCTCTGATGTTCCGTCTTTACCGGGCCGAACGGGCAAAATAATTGCAGCTCACAGAGAGAAATGGCCATGTACAGGCGCTTTGATACCTGGTATATTTGCTAACAAACATACCCGCATACTGAAACACAGCACCAGCGTACATGCCTTTGCTTCCATTTATATACCCGCTAGCAGGTTTTCGTCCGTTTTGCATATCCTAACAAAGGCCTTTAATAAGAAACTTGTTCTGCTCTCGGCAGCTTAGCAAAATTAACTACACAGAATAATGATTGTTCACAGCAGGGTATGCAGCCAAGCTTTATGACATCATTTAGCAAGTACTTACTGATAATAGCGACTCCCCACTTAATGTTTCCAGGTAACTACTTTAGGCTACACCCGAAATGACAATGCCGACATACCAGTTTTCCATCAAGATTACACTTCATGATGAAACAATATGCGCATTTTGGCATTCTGGAATCACAATTTTCATTAGATGAGCATGCCGGCAATAACTATTACAGGAATAATTATCCCATTAAACACATCAAGTAATTAAAATACAAAACGAATCAAACCATTGTGGCTCTCCTAAACCATGACATTAATTCAATATACACATATACATGTTTCTTGTAGATATGGAAGCGCATTCTTTCAGATATTTATAAATCCAATCAACATTGGATATTTTAAGAAAAATACTTCCACATTCTGTAGTGGGCCGTGATTAACGATTTGCATCACGTATGGCACTTAAATTAAACTGATTTAGATCATAATCAGTCCCAGATAATACTGCTCCAGCTATTTGATCGCAATTACGTATTTTTAGCAATCAATTGTTCCCAGTCGAGAAAAGTCTAGCAAGTAGGTGTTTCCTCCAGAACTCATTTTCAAATACGAAATTACAGTAATAAAATGTAATAGGTAGGTAGCGCCCATGGTCAGTCTAAAGAACAAAAACGTTCACTACTCACTTATGAATTCAGAGTACAAAGATTACTAACAATACAGCAAACCAATGGCCCCTCCTTTTTAATGAGCCAAATAGGAATTGTACTAAAAACGGTGGATTTGCAACGACAGACGTTTTGCTTGTTAGAAGCCCATACATTGCAGTGCCCTTTAGTGGTATTCTATCTTAATGGGGTTATCCAAAGACGCTGTGTCAAGACAGGAGGACAATCATCACGTCATCATACATAAGTACTATTAAACTGATCACGAGTCCCCTGATTTAGGGTCCATATTTCCCAAACACAATAACATCCGGTATGCCTGGGTTTGGAATTTACTGGGCACAGGAAATAGCACATATTCAAAAGATTCAACTGTAGAATGGGGAATAACATGCCGACTTTGGTGGTTTCTTCACTTAATCCTGCATGCGTGGGCGTTTTCCCTCTGGAAATTTTGGTGGGATTAATTTGCCCAGATTTTTTTTTTGGGGGGGAGATGTTGGAATGCAGTACTGCTGTCTCCTGTAATTCCATTCTTTGCAATTGACAAACAAACATCACTGTGGTTAGGGAATTAACAATTGTGCATTTTTTATTACACTCCAGTCAACACATTATCACACACTTGACGTGCTTCTTCAAATTTGTAATCTAGATGAAAAAATATTTAAATTGCTGGCGTGGTTTGTAAATGGTCATTAATATGTGTGCTACATTGCTTGTTTGCAATTGATCATAGTTCTCAGTTTTAGTCAAGAAATCAACATTGATGCTACGATTACAAATTCGAACTCTAATTTGAAGTTGTGTGCCTCCACTTTATAATTTACTATAAATATATTATTTTATATCTTTCACAAAGGAAAAGACCATGGTAGCAGTGTTTTTTTAAATTATTATTTAGTATGCCTTGAGTATTGCATGTTTCAAGAGACCACCGATTCTCATTCGGCCGCACGCAGACTACATGCTGCCTCACAGATTTATCTATGTGTCCCTTTGTCATAGATTAGGTAAAGCTCTGGAGAGCTCTGGCTCCCAGGAGCGAGGAAGCGAAAACGCTGTAGAAATTCGGGGCATATTCTTGGGGATTGTCACGCAGCCCAGCAAGTCACCTTGCTGTACTGCACTGCGTGACAGGGAAAGGGTAGGAATGCACCCAGTGCTTGAAATGGAAAATTAAAAGTGCAGGTACTCTGTGTCAGAGTACCTGCTTGTTTCTGAGAAGTGCCGGTACTCTCCAATTAAAAGTATAACGTTTCTCTTGAGAAGTGCCCGTACTCTCCCTCTCAAAATAAAAAAGTGCCGGTACTCAGTACCGGACAGTACCAGCCCATTTAAAGCACTGACTGCACCATATTTAAAAGAATATAGCTCATTCCTGCCTTTCCTCCTGCGCAGGCGAAGTTTTAGCTGCCTAGTGCTAACACAGGCACCCTTGCACCATGGTGCAGAGATGCCTCCGTTGTAAACAGGATTATTTTTGTGTGGGAAGGGGCACCTTCCTGCACAAAAACAATCCCCTGAGGACTTTTCTTCTTTCTACCTGTGCTGCAAAATGTAGGACACATAGAAAGAGAGAAAAACAAAGAGAATTACAAATATTTCTCCTTGTTGTGTCTCTCCTGGGGAGGTGTACCTTTTTGCGCATTCCCAGGTTTGGAAGTTCTGGTAAATCTGGGAATGTGTCAAAAACCATGGGATTTTATGCGGGAATACCCATGCAACTCCCATGGAATGTCTCCCAAGCGCAGAGTAAGGAAATGCAGCAATTTGTGCTGTGTTGCCTTACTCTAGATTTATGGAGACACTCAGGGACACGCAAAGTGGCATTGCATGGGTTCATAAATCTCATGTAATGTTTGCATCACACATGTACTGCATTGCATGGTGCAACGCAACGCAAACCGAGTTTTAAATATGGCGCTCTCTCACCCGCTGTCGCCCTGGTGGCCAAACTGGCTGTTCGCCTATAATTAAATCGCCCATTTAGTGGTTTTCGAAGGAGTGTCCTACTCTAATAACTGAACACTCTACTGTGCCTTTTTGCTTCGGGGTTGGTCTGGATCTGGTTTCAATACAAGCCAGAGTGTAGATAATATATAGATATAAGCATTCCTGCAATACTAGTGTAACAGCTTTCAAACAATATCTTTATCACAATAAAGTTCAGAAATAGCCTATTGTACGCAAACTAAAATTCATACTTGGAAGCTTATGCTGCTTGTTTCTATTGAAGGGAGTGCGTCTTCTAGTAACAGTAAAGTGAATGGAAACCCTTTGGCAATAGGCGGGATTCTGCTTCGAGAACTGACTTATGCCCGAGTTGTAGCATTTCTCCAGAAACCATTGTGCATTTTATGTTCATATGCCCAGCATGTAGGATTGCTCGTCAGAGCTGGCTACGTCCAGTTGCTTTAAGGATTATGATGAGGGACACATCCTGTCCCCTGTTCTGTGCAGTTAGCAAGTTCCTTGCGGCTGCATGGCATATACGAATTTGCCAGTTAAAAAATTCTTCTTGATTATTATGAGGCCTTATGATTAGGGTGTTAGTTCGCTGGATGATATTTTGGCTATCTTGAGGAACAAGGTTTAGGTAGTTATGCACTGTGTGAAGAGAAATACCTCCTTGATTTGAGTATTTATGTTTTTATATCTTTTATGTATTTTTGAATGTAAGATATTTATGATTTAAAATTTTATTCTTGTATTGTGTGATTTATGCTTTGATGGTTTAAATTAACCGAATAAAGCGATGTGATGATGATGATGATGATGAATGGAAACCCTTTTTTCCTCTCTTGTGGACATAATGTAAATAAATATATAGACGTGGACTGCTGGAATCCCTACTTTTTCCCAAGGATTCCGTGATTGGATGACTCCTCAAACCTGCTTAGAAGTGCTTTTGAAACCATGTTATGTTTCACCAATGTTATTGTCCCAAGGTGACTTAACACTTTCTATGCAGAGTGTGATGCGCACTACATGCATGGTGCACAGTGTGGAGAATGTGAACATCGCATCCTCCTGGTGTAGTGTAGGGAAATTTCAGGTACTTGCACTAGAGGCTTTCACCTTTTATATCCCCATCGGTATGTCTTCAGGCCAGTGTATGGCCCCTCCCACGTGGCACTGGATGACATCAGTGGCCAGGGGCTCACGCAGGTCATACTTTGTTTTTTAACTATTTTTATTGGTATTTCAACTCCACATTTCACAATCAATGACTCGCATAACAATATCTGCATGTGCAGAGTTAAGTCATCGTAATCAAACAGTTACATGTGTAAATAGACATTGCTTCTACAGGTCATGGCTGTATGCAAAGGGCGTGGCATACAAGCAAACATGTTCCACTTTAACTATGCGTGGGCTTGTAGTCAGGTTTGAAATTGAATCATGGCATAAACGTCAGGCTAGACTTGAGTAGATAAGTGGGCTTATGCCCTGCAGATGGAAATGGAGCTATCTTGAATAGGAGTGGCAGGTGGTTCCATAACATCGTCAGAAAGATGGAGCCTGCTCTTTTATGAAAGAATGCCCAGACCCATTTCAGCTGGCCAGTTTCTCCTCACTGATCACCTGCTTTCCTTGTCCATCATCTGCTGAAGGCCATAAGGAAGCTGTGTCAGAGATATTTAGGTACATTCTCTCGAATGAGAGCAAAGAGGTAGATTTCTATCTGTCAGTAATAGTTCACAGGTCTTATTCTTTCCTTTGGGTGTGCCATGAAGAAGCAAGTTGTTAATATGTAATTTACATTACATAATATACGTCTGTGAACTTCCTGAATGTTGGTATAAGTGTGTGACTTGGTTGGTAATTAGAGTGAATGGTCTGATCATTGAGGATGCTGCTCCTGATGGGGTCTCCTATTGTGTTTTAGTGACTAACCCGTAACCAGTCTTCTACAGTAACTCTACAAACGATTCATCCACAAGAAGTCCCTACTTCAGTCCTCCTTATCGTTCACAGTAACACATGAGGGAGCCAGCTGACACATCCTAAAACACATTTTTCTGGCCATGCATCAGCCTACATGAGACGTGTCCACTCCTGTTTGTGATCATCAAACTGGCTGCACCATAACAACTTCAGCCTGCATCTTGACACTTAGAAAGCCAGGACAATTACAATTATTATCCTCCTTTGGGCTAGGGTTCCATGTGAAAAAAGAAGGGAATCCGACAGCATTTGGTTCGTTAGGAAGATTAGCTAACTTCCTTGCTGAAAGGAGACCTAGAGGGTGCTGGATTAAAATTTAAAACTAACTGTTGGTGTTTTCACATATTTTTTCAAAGTTGTGGCTACACACTCAAAACTTCAGAAACAAAACTGAAGAGTAAGATCAAGCACAGCTACTCAGAAGATGCATTTAGGGTTCAGCATAATAGCCAACAAACAGACCTGAGGCCACTGGAATCGTAAGTGTCACATTAGGCATCTGCCTATGTTACTCATTCGTATCTGATGATTTGGGCCTCAATTAGCAGTATAAGGCGACAATATAAATCAAAGTGTCGGAGCCTGTTTTACAGTGTTTTTCAAACTTCTCGGGGGCAGTGAACTACTTTGGTAAGTGTTGTTGCCTTAATGTGTTTTCCTAGTGATTGTGGATTTTAACTGGAGAGTAAGCGCTGATTCACTGTACTAAGCCCTAGAGGCAATTTTGATCTTCAAAGATGGTCCCTTTTTACATGATTAGAATTGAAAAGCCCAGGCCGTAGGTGGAACTCTCACTTATCCCCAGTGATTTTCCCACACCTCTTTCCAACATGCAAACTCCTCAAGAGTTCAGATTATTTATAACCTTTTGTTTTATGTGGCTTCAGCAGTCTGTAACCTGCTGTCCCCTGCAGACCTAGACTTGCACACATGCACTCCCACTCAGTTGCAGACTTGCACACATGCACCCCCACTCGTGTGCATCCCAATACACACACCTACTCACTCGCACCCCGACACACCCCACCCACCCATCCACACACATGCAGATACCCTCACCCATCCACACACATGCAGACACAACCCCCAACCGCACGCATACATCCAGACACCCCCACTTGCCTGCTCACAAACAAGCACTCAGACCTCCCATTCGCACACATACATGCACTCAGACAGATACCCCCACCCCTCTGCATACAAACACACACACACTCGGACCCCGACACGCCCTCCTCTCTGCTCCATTCAGACACACACACAACCTCCACACACACATACATACACACACACGCACTCACGCACACCCATGCCACTACACATACATGCACACATCACACACATGCACACAACACTCCCACAACCTCCCCCTTTCTGTCATCCGGGAGGGGATGGGTCTGGGGTTTCCACCACCAGCCCAGCTCCACCATTCAGGAAACCTCCGTGCCGTATTATGTATCATAATACGGTGGGTGAAGTCCTGTTGGCGTGGCAGTACTGGCTTTGGGAACTCCTTTCTTCTGCCATCGGCCAGGCCAACGATGTCCGCTTTCCCCCGTAAATGGGCAGAAATCGGACTTAACTCAAAATATGGCAGTCATCAGACCGCCAATACTGGCAGTCTTCTGGCGCCCGCGACTTTGGTTGTCTTGTGAAAAGACTTCCGAATTCGTAATGAGGGCGTAGGTCTTCTGTGTGCATTGATGGTTAGTTTGTATAGTGTAACCGGTTTCTGAAAATCCCATAATTTACTAGAAATAAAGTTTGACTGCACATATTATATAACCAGGGTTGCAGTCAATTGAATGTTATGTAATTTGGACTGAGGCAGTGGGTGGTTCAAAGGTGTCCACTCTGATGGGATGTTGTGACTGTAATAAGGAGAGAGTCTGCATGAGGCAATTGATTTGAGTGAGTGTGAAGAGAGGCAAAGAGATATGATGGTCGAAGATCGCCTGTTTTTTTTTTTATAACCAAATTTTATCTATCTTGCAATAAGAGAACAGTTGCAACAAAAGGAGAGAGGGAAGGAAAGAAAAAAACAAAAGGGAGTCGGAAAGGGGACTACACTTTTTGCATAATGAAGTTGCAGCAGGGGACAGTGACAAGCTGGGACAGTACATAAATTAAGAGTAGCAGTCAAGGTATGAGTGTATTATAGTAGAATAACCATCTGCCCCAAATCTTCCCATGTTTATGCGGACAGCTCAGCCCCTGAGCAAGCCTGTTTCTCCAGTCCATTGCAGCTCTCCATTCAGCCTGAGAGGGAGCTTGGGAAGATTTCCAATGTTTCATGATGGCACGTTTAGCCAAGCCCATTACCCTCCAACATATGCTTCCCTCTAGGGCTACATACATCGTCCAGGACGACCACCAGTAGGGCGATGCGCAGGGAACAGTCAATCTGTCATTGTAATTTCTTAGAACGTGTAAAAAAGATTTTGGCCCAAAATCATGTAATATGAGGACTTTCCCCTACCATGTGGTAGAAACGGCATTTGTTACTGGTGCATCTGGGGCAAGTTGGCACTGAAGTTCTACCCATCTTCCTGAGGTGTTGGGGAGTGAGATATGAGGTGTGAAGATACTTCAGTGCAATAAGGCACAGACATGAGAAAATCACCAATTCTCTCGAGCCATTCTCACATCCCGCTTATCGCTATCATCTAAGGGGCCCACCCAGATCACCCATTTATCTATTAGGAGTCTAAATTGGTCATGGCATTAGCTATTGGGGAATGACAAGAGGCCCAAACAAAACTTTAGGCTCTAGAGGATTGTATTCTGGGAGAGTGGTTAAAGGAGGGTGGTGGGCCATTAGGGCAATGCATATTTGTAAGTATTTATAGAACTGGGATTTATTAAGTGTGAACTTCATCTGTAACTCCTGGAAAGATTTAATTTGTAGGCCTGGCCAGACGTCGTCCAAACTGGAGATGCCAATGAGGTCCCATTGGCTAATCTCCTCTAATGTAGGCATTTGTGGGAGCCATGTACTGTGCCATAGGGTGGTTTCCTGCCTGGGAATACTGTCTGTCACAATGGATCCATTCGAGGGCCAACCGCCAACAGAGGGCCGGCACCCGAGTGGCCTCTGGGACTGTGTTGGGAAGTGGGTTCCGTATAAAGGTCCCCTCCCTTTGTTGCCTGCAGAGAGTGGACACTTCAAACCGAAATGCAGGCTAATCCCGGCCTTCAAATAGCCTGTACTTTACTACCTGAATTTGGCATGCCCAGTAGTAGAGGAGTGGGTATCCCATACCCATCGTGCACTCATATGTGGATTGTCTGCATTTATGGAAACCTATCCTGGGGGTTTGATTCTCCCAGAAAAAAGCTTGTATCTGCGCCAGACTGCAGTCAAACTAAGATAATGGGATAAGAAAGGCGAGGTTTTGGATGGTAAATGAGCTGTGCGAGGGTAATTATTTTAAAAAGAGACACTTGCCCAAGTACATTAAGGGGGGGGGGCGTTCCATACAACTGTAGTATTTGGAGGAGGTGGGTTCTTGTGGTATGTGGGTGGCCCATAAAGAGATGAAGAGGAGGATGTTGTCCAGGTATAGTGTAAAGTAGTCCTGGAAATCCACTTGCCAACAGAATCTCCAGAGTTGTGCATCACATCTGATCCATGTCACTAGTGGCTCAATCTTTAGGGAGAACAAAAGTGGGTGGAAAGGGCATCCTTGTCAGGTTCCCCGAGGATAATCTCTGTACAAAAGCAGTTGATACTGAAAGGACTAAAGTCCATTAGGTTGACCACAGAGTAAACACGAATTGTCTGCATTAGACACTTTAAGGCAGAGTCACTCAGACGCCAGACTAAAAAATTGGGTAGCCTAGAGTAAGAATTAGGGTGTGTGAAATTCATATACTTTCCTTTTGCATAATTAAGTACAATTTCTGGAAAACTATGCAAAATTGTGTGAACCACGAACCCAGCATTTAGTATTATTTCCTAGCACAGTGGAGCCATTGAAAACAATTCAAATTTACACGGAGGGCAAAATAATCTATTAAAAGACCACATTGCCTTACTTTACATGAGAGTAACAGAGTCAGACATCCCAAAAATCTGTAGTGCCAAGAAATTACTAAAGTACTTACATCACATTGGCCCAAGGAAGAAATAAATTCAAAACCCTGTCAGGCTAAACACACAGGGGCATATTTATACTCAGTTTGCGGCGATTGTGCGTCAAAAAATTTGACGCACAATCAGCGCAAACGTTGCCCCATATTTAAACTCTGACGCCCGAGCCCGCGGACGACAAAAATCCGCCATGTGCGTCATTTTTTGGATGCGGCAACCCGCCCTGCGTTAATGATATGCAGGGTAGGTGTTCCCGTCCAAAAAACGACGCACACGGCCGTGCGTCGTATTTATGCTTCCGGGCAAAAATGACTGTCGGCCTGGAGGAGGAGCAAAAAAATTACGCAAAGCCCGATGTGCGTCAAAATTTAACGCCTGGGTCAGGGCAGGCGTTAAAATGGGGCAAACACACCTGTATTTAATCAGAACACACAGAACAAACAGCAGAGCAGCAGAGCAGCAGAGCAGCAGAGCAGCAACAGGGAGACATGGAGGTGATCTTTATCCAGCGTGCATGTAGACGCAGAGCCCTGCAGCAACAACAGCAGCTACAACAACACCAGCAGGGACCCCAAAGGCAGCGCAGAAGGTCGGAGAGGATATTCCGCCCAAGAACAACCCTGCATGGCCTCAGGGAACACGACATCATACAGAGGTACCGGTTGAACTGGCAGGCCATTCAGCTGCTGCTGCGAAACATTGAACAGCAGTTGGCCCCCACTTTAGTGACACCCCGCACTATCCCAACAGAAACCAAGCTGCTTGCCATACTTCACCTGCTGGCAAGTGGCTCGTTTCAAACAACTGGTGCCCTGGTTGGCGGAATATCACAACCATCATTCTCCGCATTTCTGCCAAAAGTACTGGATGCCATCATTCGCCTGACACCCCTCCACATCTGCTTCCCTAACACACTGCAGAAGCAGCAGGAAACTAAACAGGGGTTCTACGCCATCAGTGGCTTCCCACACGTCCTTGGTGCAATCGACTGCACACACGTACGCCTTGTGCCACCTGCTGCAACAGAACACCTCTACCGCAACAGGAAGCACACACATTCAATCAACGTGCAGGCCATAGTCGATCACCAGGGATTGATCACCAACATCGTGGCTAAATATCCTGGGAGTGTACATGACTCATTCATCTTCCGTCACAGCACCATCAACCAACACTTCCAGGATGGACGGTATGGCAATGGACTACTTGTTGGTAAGTACAGAAACCTAATTATATACACACTGCACAGCAACCCTCTAGGACACACA
Organism: Pleurodeles waltl; assembly: GCF_031143425.1. NCBI lineage: Eukaryota > Metazoa > Chordata > Amphibia > Caudata > Salamandridae > Pleurodeles > Pleurodeles waltl. The sequence goes on along the minus strand of NC_090449.1, from coordinate 676,928,745 downwards.
ACACATACACCACAACAGCAACATCTAGACAGGAACACACTGAGGTCCTCACATCACTAGCCATGTTACTTAAGTCACCATTGAACCTGTCACACAAAATGGAATCTACTGTACAGCCTAATGTTAAGACATTAATGAGTGTGATTGCCTAAATGTCACCTTGCAAATTGTAAGTCTCACAATAACCTTTACATTAATACATTGCATACGTTTCAAGGGATGGGATGTACAGGGTACTTTGATATGAACGTGTTAACAACACTTTCAATTTTAAATGTGCATGGAACTATCATCTCACCCTCAGTGAAGACACACGGACACCTGTATCACAAGTCACAATGCCAGGGAGGGCACACTCTATTGCAAATCCCAAAACATACTGCTGACAAACGGTTAGCAGACAAACACTTGCTCAGCCAAGGAAAAAACACAATGCAGATGGTATAGCCTACAAGTATAGGTTGGCACATTAGTACACAAAAGAGTCACAGACAACACAAGACAACTACTGCCATTAAAGGTCTTTTCAATAGTGCCAGCTACATCTACATGATCCCATTCTGTGTTTTTCTTTCAGCTGATCAGGGGTATGGCATCCAGCCATGGCTAATGACACCATTTGGGAACCCGACTACTGCTGCAGAGCGGGCATACAACGATGCCCATTAGAGAACACGCAGCATTGTCGAGCGCACCTTTGGGATCCTCAAGTCAAGGTTCCGCTGCCTTGACATCACTGGCGGTAGCCTACTATATTCCCCAGAGATGGTCTGTAGGATCGTACTCACTTGTGCCATATTGCACAACATTTGTGTAAAAAGGAACATTCCCCTCCTGGAACCAGACCCATACATGCCTGAAGACGACGAAGAGGAGGATGCTGGCCTGCAATAGGAGGGGGAACAACCAAACATGGCTGCTGGAGTGCGTAGGCGCCAACAGATTGTAAATAATTTATTTTCTTAATTATCACTATCACCACTTAATGCACTATTGTAAATAAACACTGATAACAAACACCACATCATGGTTTGGCCTATTCTTTTCTGCCCACCTTTAGTTTGAAATAGCTGAAGAAGAATGTTGTCTCATTGAGCAATAATTATATAACAATCATCACACAAAAAAATACACCACAAATGTAATGGCCACCATACAATGGTCAAATACACACACCATGTAAATGACAGACATCCTGTACAGTTCACCTTTGAAGGGCAATAGCTGAGGACCACACATATGACTCACATACATGTAGGAAACATGGATCATCGCAGCAGATGGCACACAACTAAAACACCATCACTCAACTAGGGGAAAACATAGGCCTCATACATCAGGCAGTTCACACGCTAATGCTTCAGGAACAGGAATGTAGTACTAGACTCTTGCCAACAGTAATTCCAACTACTTACTATCATTGCAATGACTATCTGTCACTAGAATTACACATAAGCAGAACATACACAGCACAAGTGCTACACTTATGACAAGCATCCAGCACATCACATCCCATCTACATGTCAGCCCTTTTCTAAAAACATTACACACACTTGCAGCTGCTCACACCCCACCTGTCTGAAGAGGTCCCTGGAATGCCGATTTGTGTACACTCAGATTCCCTCATCTACACACACACACTCACAAGAGTCATCCAGTGTGCCACACCCTTTACTATGCCGACCATTGTCATACTACCATCTCACTGCATGGAACACTGCTCATATAATACACTGCCTAGGAGTTTATAAGGCCTGGTATCACCTGTAGATTGATTCTTCTGTGAAAGGTACTGTAGGCTATTTATCAGCTAATCCCATCTGACAGGACTAGTGAGACACAGATGGAGGCCACACCTGTGATCCCCTCCATGCACACCACCCAAATATACATGCCCCGTCCCTGCAGATGCCTCCTACTGCATACATGTTTGAATTTGAGCTATTACATCATTAAGCTTTGACACAAATGTTGCCGTTGATAACTTTAACTGGGTTCATGTGTCACCTTCAAAGCAACACAGGACATACACAGTGTGACATCTCAACTGTCTAATGCTCCCTCTGACCAGTCCTAGTCAGAACATGTGATCATGTGATTACTGAAAGAGCTTGCTCCTGATTGACCCAGCATCCTGTCAGCCTGACTGGCACCTGTCCGTGGGTCACTCTACAGATACCTGGGGTCCACCTATGGACCACACGTGCTGTCCAAAACCTTTTGTACCTCAGACACTAATTTGTCATTAGCCTCATCAATGTATACTCAAATACATAGTAGTGCATCATCTGACTGTCATTTGCATCCGATTTGTGACAGTGCCCATGAATAGCCAAATCTTGGCCCTTCCGTTGTCTGACCTTCATTAATGCCTAAACTTAAAAGTGTGACAGTGGACCAGGACCATAGTGTATGATGGTGTAAATGGCCTCCATCAAACCAGCAACCTAAGATAATGTCCATGAAAAGCTTACACATATGAGGACCCTGACTGTTCAAAACGCTGAGTAACACTTTTTCAACTGATAAAGATGAGTCGTGTGTTGAATACCAGCCATTTACTTCTGCACAGAGGCCATGATGTTTCATGATACATTACCATCCACAGAGGCCAACTGGAGTAGAAATGTGGCAATTACACATGCCAGATCCAGACACCTGAGACATTCTCTCACTCAGCACACCAAGGTTGCCCATTCGAAAGTCTCATTACACGTGTTCAGTGACAGGGTCGGACCATCCATGTGTAGGTGACCATGTCCTCAATGGCTTCTCTCCATTTTTGCTACAAACAATGCCCAATTGAAACAAGATTAGCTGCCACTAACTCATGAGGAGACCTGGAAGTTACAGTGACAACATACACCCTGACAGTTGATAGTGGATCTATATTGGACCACACACATAAACATGTACCATCCAATCAACAAAATATTTGCAAGCAGCCGATCACAGTAGTTTCCCAGTTGTAACCTAGCAGGAAGAATGAAACATGCCACTAAACCAGGTAATGCATAAAGGGCCACACACATCAACAACCTATTTGTCATCAGCACATGAGGAACGTTGAGATTTAGCAAAAAATATCAATGCAAAATGGTATGTCAGATTGCTCCAAAGAATCAATAGGGCAAACGTCAAATGGGCAAATGGGATTACAGAATGGCAAACAGTGAATCATACCCTATGTGCTTCCATGAGCCTGCTGCTGCAGGTTTAGCATTACTGAATTAGGGAAACCCTTGGATAAATTAGCAAGTCTGGAAGAGCAAACCCTAGGGTGCTGGGGGCCTAAGTCCACCTCTACCGCCCCCCAAATATACATGAGATATGCACATGTGAAGTACACACATGCATAAGGCGCATTTGTGGCGTACATGTCAAAAGTAAAACACATATAAGATACACAAACTCATAATTAGGACATGGTTACCCCCTTAAAAAGTGTGGGTGACAATTGCACTACCTATTTGGCCTATATATAATTTTGATTACCGTGATAAATGTGGACACATTTTTGCTAAGGAATACATCCTGGTATCCCATTCTTAATTTGAAATTAGCCATCAGCAATTACCCAAAATATGTGTACAATTATGAGTAATAACCATTATGAGCAATCATTACTATTGCACTGTGAATACCTTCTATACATCCTATGAGGGACATTTGCCATAGCTAACCCCAAATGTGTATCACTTAGCACCGTTTGGTCATGACAAATTTCTTTTCACAATTTGACAAATTAAAGACATATTTGTCATAATGCGTCATATTTCCACGCATACAGCTTGGGCGTCATAATTTTTGACGCATAGGAGTGCACATAATGCTGAGTCAAGAAAATCAAATTAAAATAAATATATTAATAACCAGCATTACATGGCCACCATTTTTTCTATAATGCGTCATATTTCCACGCATACAGCTTGGGCGTCATAATTTTTGACGCATAGGAGTGCATATAATGCAGAGTCAAAATTAATTTTCATATTTGGTTATGATATTTGCCAGCGGCTTAAATTTCAACTCTAGAACTGTAAAATAAGCCTCAAACATATATAAGGGAACAATGATGAAATAAATTTGGACTCTGCATTATGTGCACTCCTATGCGTCAAAAAATATGACGCACAATCTGTATGCGTGAAAAAATGACGCATAACGGGGGGAAAAAACGCCGGCCATTTTATGCAGGATGTGATGTAATAGGATATCCTGTTTACACAATCTGTACTGTGGGTGTACTTTCACTTTCACTTTGCAGTCTCAGATTATTCTAGACTGTGTGGCAGTGTGGAAAGTGTTGTCCTGTGTTTTAGTGCTTTTGTGTCCAGTGTACCTTCTCTATTGTGCTTTTGTCATCATTGTCTTGTTGTTGAATACTGTCTGAGTCTGTATTGTATTATTTTGTCAAGTCCAGTGTTTCTTTTATTGTCTGTGGAAGTCTGTTGTGGGTAGTGTAATTTAGGGGTTAGTTGGGCTCTTATTCTTAAGTTTTCTTTGTTTTTCACTACTCTACCTTTCCCCATTTCCCCCTTTTCCTTTTTCTCCAACTTTTTCCACTTTGTTAGTGCTGAGATGTCAGGTAGGCCACAGCTTGCCAGGATGGGTGAGGAGGAATTGGGGGGATTTATATGGCTTGTTTGCCATTTTCTCCCACTCATGCTGGAGGCTGGGGGTCGTGTGATACAGGGGTATCACACGGAGGCCCGTAAAGTCCGGTGGGGGAAGGTGCGCCATCACTTGGTCTGTGTCTATGGTAGCCTAAGGAATGACCATCAACTTAAGCACCGCTGGGCTGATCTGATATCCAGGGAGCAAGATCTGCTGGACAACCTGGGAATCAGGATTGGTGGCCATGTTGGTGAGTACACATCAATTACATGTGCACAATTGAAAGCTGTGTGGGGACATGTGATGATTGTTACCCAATCTGCCAGATAAGTAGCTGACTGTGTGTAATGCTAGGGAAACCTACTGGGTAATTGTTGCACAATGTGAAGGAAGACAAATGCTAGCAGTCAGGTAGCTCATGTTTTCTACACATACCGGTTGCTTGTAGCAGTATGTAATGTAGTGCTGCCTTTGTGTCAGACAAGCAACACGTTAATGACTCAATTTGAACTGTACAGGTCACAATAGCCAGTGAAAAATGGATGTTGAAACATCATACCTACATATGTAGACACCATAGCTAGACTGACATTTGTAAACCCAATATGATGCTATAAATGAGCGCTGCCTTCACGTCAATTGAAGTTAGCTATGTTGTCCACACATATGTCACATGTGTGTCTGATTGGTGTGTGGAGAAAATGACCACATAGGCTGTTTGAGTTTGAGGGGTCATGCAGTCCTCAAGTAACCAGCTTTTGGATGTCTCTCTTGGATGCACATGATGAGATGAATGCACCCCTATATTGTTGGGGCAAACTAATGGAGGTGCATCTTTGACACCACATGACTGTCCAGGTCACTGCATGTGTGTAGTAGGGTGTGTAACTGTAGCAGGAGACTCATCCAATGTAAATGTTGCTCAAGAATTATTCCATGCAGTATGAGCATGTGTGAAAGTGTTTCATTACGCATGTCATATTCTCACATTGTCTTTGTAATTGCAATTGTTTGTCAGTGCACGGATTCTGAGTATATTCTTCCTTCCATGCTTTACAGGTGGACCTGCACCGTATACTGTGGGAGAGGTGGCTTATTTTGCGGACCCCGACACCTACAGTGAGTGTTGCATGTGTGCTATTTTTATTGTTTGCTGGTGATGCATGATGGACTACTGTGTGTTGAACAGAATTCAAGGTTTGATGCGCTGCCCATTCATTAGTATTGTTCCATTAGTGGGATTTCAAATATCACTTCAGTTTTAGTATACCTATGCTTATCCATCTCTCAGATTTTGGGTCTGTAGGCCATTCCAGTAGGGCCCGCTATGGGGAATGGGATGAGTCATGTGGAATACACTGGTTAATGTAAGAGTTGCTCTGGGACTTGTCTCGGACTGAGTCTGCATTTCAGACTGACATTCTCCCAGATAGCTTCTGCAAAAGGCTTGTCTGAAATATGCAGCTTCCCTAGTTGAGGATGGACTGAGTACACTGTAGGTTGGATCTTCCGGGGGCATGTACGTCCACAAGTTGAACTAGAAGTGTGTGGGATTAGAGTGCAATGGCCTAGGTGTTCATTCTACTCATGATCATGGGTGTTCTTGCTCCTCTGTGTGTGTGGTAAAATATGCCTCACTGGTAGTATGTGATGTTGGCCTAAGTCAGTACATTTTGACATGTGTGGACCTTGGATAGGAAAAGGTTTAGCTGACTCCAATTTGTTGCTAGCCCTTCACTGGTGTTGTGTGTGGAGGCAAATACTTGCTGACCTTTCTATACACTCCTGGGTGTGCATTGAATATGGGATTGTTGGTTGTTCTTCCCACCCCACCCTCAAAGACTGCCATGTGTTTGGGAATAGGGTACCTAGGACTGTAGCAACGAGTATGTTACACATACTTGTGACCATTTGCAACTTTGTTTTGAACCTAGTGTACAAACTCGGTTATGGCACATGAGCTCTATACTAGCAAAAACAATTACAAATGGCAGATATTGAGGGGTGTGATTGTTATCACATAGAGTGACATATGTAGTGAAGCCAGTAGGCGGAAGAGGTGCAGCCATAGTGTCAGCTGCATTACCCATTATTTGGATGACAAGTTTAGGCTGATGTCACCCATCATGTAGAGACATGTATATGCTAGGTGTGAGATGCCCTTTTGTATGCAGGCTTCCCATGTACTTCCTCTGAGACTTTCAATGATCTATGTTGTGAAAATAGCTGTTACAACTACAGTAAAAGTAATGTGCAATTGACCCATTGTGCTATTACACCCAATGCATTTCCTATGGTAAATAGTTGCCCTTTCTCTTCACAGCTGCAAATATGAGTGCCGCACAGAGGCATGATTTTGAAAGGCGGGCAATGAGATACCGGCACATCCTGCAGGTGCAGTCGGGGTTCCGAAGGATGGCCCGAAAATACCAAGCGGATCGGGCCTCCGGAGCATGGTGGGGCTCACCACAGGGTGGCCCAACATTGCCCACTACAGCCACCACCACCACATCCACCAGTTCTCCCCAAGTGGCCCCAGCAACGGCGGGGACAGTTGACCCTGCCTCTGCAGCACGACCTGGACCCAGCAATTTCAGAGCTGCAGGAAAATCCAGTGGGCTACCAACAACTCCCACACCGAGCACCTCTGCCAGCACACAGACAGCAGCAGCCCCTCCTATTGACCCTGCAGCATTGCTGGCTTTAGACAGGAAAATGGACAAGTTTATTCGTAAGGTGGACAAGCTGAGCCAGGATGTGGCCTACATTAAGAAGAGGGTTAGGTCCATCAGGCGGACCCTACGGAGGGCCAACCTCTAGGACTTTATTGATTGTTTTAAATTTATCCCTCCCCTCTCTCCTCTTTCCTTTTTGTCATGATAGTTGGGTTTTGGGGATTAGTGTTAGGTTAGTGTAGGTTGTTAGCTTAGTTAGTGTTAGGGAGGAGGGTGGGGGGTCCTTATTCTTTCTATATTTCATTTTTGTGTGTGTGGGTGGGTGGGGGTCAATGTTGGGATTCCTGTCTGTTTAGAAAAAAAAAAAGAAAAAAAAATACAAAAAAATATATGATTGTTTAGGATAGTATAGTATGTGTGTAGGTTAGTATGTGTTGTCCTGCATGTGTCCTGTCTCATAATGGTGGGTGGGGGGTTGATGTTTAGATCGATTCGTTATATGTGTAGAGTAAGTTTAGCTTAGGTTAGTTAGGGACAGTTGTGGGTTAGGAGTAGTCAGGTTAGATTAGTGTAGGTATGACTTTTCCCTTAGTTGCCTCTGGTGTGAATACATATGAATAAACATATAGTTAACCCTTTGCATTATGTGTTAACTGCTACTTGATCATGGCCTTGACATCAGTGTAGGTGATTGTTTTTCTATGACATTTGGGTCCTATGCTACACACCAAAGAAAATAGAGGTTTAAAATGGCAGCTACCCCTGTGCTAACTTGGTAAGTATCCACCATTTGATAGACCCACCATTAGTAGTTTACATGGATCACCAAGGATTTGTGTTGATGAGTAGGTATTCTACATCACAAAGTGTGCTTCCAGACTTGGTATTGTGGGTAATTTATTAGGTCAGACTGCAGTGTGATGTTCAGGGACATCTTTGTAGATGAGGTGTTGTTAACACTCTTGTCTTGTTGTCTTCATTGCTGACATAGATCATGTGGGCAAAAATCCAGCATGACTTCCTTTCATGGAAGTATACTCAGAAAGGGTGATTGATGCAGTGTTTAGTTGTGTTTGCTTAGATTATACTGCATAATTTCATGTTTTAGTATTGCATGGTGCCTACATTTATCAGCCACCATTAGTTGACTTGGATTGCTATAGATGGAGCATTATTCTGTCCAACACAGCATAATTGTGTGTGGTTTGTCCCTTCATCAGTTATTCTCTTCAGGATGGTCAGGCTATGATGCAATCCTGGCCACTGCACAGATGTCTCAGACTACATGATGTCAGGACAGTTGTATTGACAAGCTACATGGTTGTCACACAGGCACTTTTGAGTTATGTACTGCACAGTTGATGTGTATAATAACACAGAGACATATTAGGTGTGCAAGTGCTATTTATTGATAGGTGCTGTAGTGCAAAATGTACATTGTCCATGTTTGCTGAGTCCGTTCTGGTGCATTCTTACATGGTGATCCTACAGAAGGGGTGTGGATGATGCTCCTGACATGCTGGGGTGATGTAACAGACAGTGCAGAGGGACAGGATTTGCCGAATAGTAGGAGAGAGACATTCACTGGCAATGCTGACAAGTCATACAGTGGTTAGCAGAACAGTCATTGAGTATAGTTGTAGTGAGACTGGCAATTGACAAAACGTAGGACCTTGGTCAAAGTAGGCCATGGTGCAGGGACTAGTGCTTCCGGGTACTCTTCTGTGAGAATGTGATCTGTTCCATGTCTTCTTCTATGTGTGTGTTGCCTGCTTTGTCCTTGTTGTTGTTGGTTGTGAAGGGGCAACACACACCTCAGTGTTAGAAGACGTGGAGTCAGACATCCCGGTGGCTGCTCCCTGTGAAGTTCTTAAGGGCAGTACTGCTGCAAGGAGGGCCTGCTGGTTTTTGAGAATAGCAGCTACATCACGATGGTAGGCAGCCAGGTCGGCCCTGAGGGAGTCATGATTGCATTCGTGCATGCAGTGGAAAGTTTGGGGTGCAAGGTGTTGTGGCAACTCCCTTACTGCAGTGGTGAATTCCTTTATAGTTTCTTGTAGTCCTTGCAGTATGGATGTTAGGGCTTGCATAGCTGCTGCCTGATCTGCAGATGACATCATGCACGAGCGCACCCCCTCAAGGCTGGCTGCCATAGTTTGCATCCCCACCCGCACCTCCTTGGCCAGCTCCCGCTGTACTCCAACTACAGTTCTTTCAAAGCTGGTTCCAGTGTCGTCAGAGTCCTCAGCTGTGTAGGAGCTGGCAGGTCTTGCAATTGGGGTGGTGGGTGGTTCTTCTGTGATGGCTGCTTGTTCTGTGCTCCTCCTTGTGACTGAAGGTGGAGTCTGGAGGGTTTCACGGACCTTTTGGATGGTCTCCTGGGGAATGTTTATGGGCTCGTCATCCATGTCATCAGGGAAATCAGGGACAGGCATATCGGCAGGAGATCCATGTTCCTCTGCAATGAAACAGGGTACAATTAGTGTGTCTCTGTTGTGACAATTTTGCCGTAACATGCAAGCCTTTGGATGAATTTACTTTGTGATCTTGTTTGGTATTGGTATCTGCTACCTTCATATGGGCATTGTTATAGGCCTATGGCCCACCTGTGTGTCACATGTATGATATAGAGTTATCAGACTTGTCTGCCTAATCGCCTCTAGCTATTGCTTTGTACCAATTAGGGAATAGACATCTTTTTGTCCTACTCGACCCTCTGTGTATATCTATTCTTATGGTGAGACCTTTCACTGGCTGTGGGTGTTGTGATTGCCCTGGCAGCACACTTGCCTCTCAGGACCTGCCCTAATCTCTGATTGTTCACATTGACCTAATTGTAATTGTTATGTGGCATATTCTATGCATGGCAATGTTACGATGTGATATGGATGTAGACATTGTTAATGTTTCCAGCTGATGTTGGGTAATGTGTGTTTAATTGGATTGCCCTGTTTATAGTATCAATGTCCTATTTGGTCCTCTGACTGTGCAGGTGTATTTCAGTGACCAGTTGCATGTGTCCCCTCCTCAATGTTGTTGTCTGAGCAGTATGACATTTGTGATGTTGCCTTGTTAGCCAGGCACGTGAAGGACCCTGACATATGCAGCATGTGTGTGTCCTTAGTGCTGTGTGGCTCCTATTGCTGTTTACTTTGGCTGATGTATGTGTCAACTATGGGCATTGACATTTGAGTGTACTGGTGCCTGTGTCTTATTTCTGGAGATTGTTGCAGATGTCATCCTCACCCCATAATTTAGGTATGTATGTTCCATGGGGAGGTTACTGCCATTGGCTACTATAGCTGCACAGAGATGAGAGGTGGTAGTGTACTGTTGTTGCAGTTACATTGCAGTTGTTGTTTTGGCTACTGGATTACTGATAGGGACCTAGTTGACGTAGGAGATATTTTGACTGACGAGTGCCAGGATGTAAGTTTGACGTAGTGGCCTTCCCACCTGTCGAGGCTTTCCCTTAGCTCCATTGTTGTCATGACAGGATGCCCCCATGGGACTGTTGTTGGTGTTGTGTAATGTCGTGCCCCAGCTTCTGTCTGTGCAGGGCATGCCCCCTGCTGTGCCCCTTTACCCATGCCTCTCCATATATATGCTGACTTACATGCATTGTGTAGTAGGTATTCCCCACCCCGGTTGCAGTTAACATTATTGCATCATAATTCCCCATGCGACTTACCCTGCATGTGCGTTGTCTCGTGGTAGTCTGCGCTGTCCTGTCCTTGAATCCCTGTGACGATCTCCTCAGGGATGACAGCTGCGACCATCTCCTCCATGTGGTCCAGGGCCTCCTGGTGTGCTGGACTCCCACCTCCAGTCTGCAGTGCTGCCTTCCTGGACATTTTTTCCTTTGTCCTACGTTTGCAGTCATGCCAGCGTTTCTTACACTCGGTGACTGTCCTGCGTACTTCAGCCACACTGTTGATCTTGTCAACAATTTGTTGCCATATGGCCTCTCTCCTACTGATTGGCAACTTAGAGGTGATGAACAGTTGGTGCTGGTGTTCCGTCACCTCTTTAACCAGGATTTCCTGCTCCTTTGCACTGAAGCGACACTTTCTTTTTTTTCTATAAATGTCCTGGTTCCTGTATGGTTCCTGGTCTGCTGGTCTGCTGTCATCTTCCTGGGGTCTGCAGTGGCATCTGGGATCCATTTTGGCTCTCCTCTGCTGAAAGGGCAGTGTTCGCGGGTATTTTTGACGCTATTGCGTCAAAAAAAACGGCGCTTTCCGGGTTGCGCTGTCGTAAATCGACCCACAGTCATTTACGTTGCGTTAACGTCGTTTTCCTTTACGACTTGACGCCGCGATGTGCGTAAATAAAAATGACTCCCACCTGTTGGTTGCGCCGCCGTGCGTCAAAGTATAAATTTGACGCCCGCACGGCGCATCGAAATGGCGTTAGCCGGCGGTAAAATTTTTGAGGCAAAACTGCGCCAGCGCAGCTTTGCGTCAAAAAGTATAAATATGGCCCACAGTTTAAATAAATAAGCCTGGGCCAAAAGTCCTGGTAGTTATGACTCAGAGCAGAGAAGCTTACCTTATGGAAATGTGTTAAGTGTCTAGCAGTACCAAAACAATCAAAAAGGCAAAACACAATAACAATTACACAGCCAATTTCTAAAAACCAAGAAATATATAATAAAACAAAATTACACCAAAATTATTGAAATTGAATCAGGGAAACCAGAAATATGAATCTTTAAAAGATTTTAAGTTAAAAAGTGTCAAGAGACATCATAGCGTCTGTGGGTGAGGTTGACTATGACCTAGGCACATTTTGTGAACACCATGATGAACTGGAAATCAGTTAAACCTAGTGGGTTGACCCAGTGTACGATTTCACCTACTGGCTTAGGGCTTGATTTAAAATATGGCGGACACCCTATTTAGAGTTGGATGGACCATCAGCTTTTCATCTGTAGTCCCCCCGTTGGCTCTGTTCACAGAAAGCTTACTCCAATGGCCTGACAAATTGTTGGCTGTTGGAGTATGGGAATCACAGCCTTGTTTAGGGCTAGGTCTGATGTCATATTTTCTGTCCTTCAGCGCCTGGGAATCCTGGCGTGACGAACAGTAAAATACAAATAATGACTCCTTGCCCCATGGAAAAAACTACATAGGTGTGGGCATCATTAGATATTTTTTTTTCAAAAGTAAACTCCCACTACGGAAGTTTATTTTTAAAAAGCAAAACATTTGTTTGACGATGGTCAAAACCTGGACCGTCCCAAATTGTGATAAGCTGAACAGCATACCTCACACATATGCCATAATGCCAAAATACCCAAGCTATTGTGTCTGCTGTGAGGCTGAAGGACTGGCAGAGAGGGCGTTGCAGGTTGTGCTAATGCCAATTAGCCCACTGGAGCTTCAGGCAGGAAATCATAACCTCTGTTTTCCCGTAAATCTATCAAAATTCCACTTCACAAATGTTTGCATTTTAAATAAATATTTAAAAAGTGGTTCAATCAACTCTGTAGCTTTTTCTAAACCAAAGTTATAAAATAGCAGTTTAATTGTACTTTAGCTTTTCTCATGGAACACGCTGCAGCACCTATTTAGTAAAAATAACTTTTGGAAGTTAGTACCTTTAGCAATTCTCACATGTTCCTCTTTTAAATAGTAGGGGCCCTCCCTTGTGAGTTGCAAGACCTAATTTGTAATGACTTAACATTTAAAAGTAGATTTCTTTCCCCTCACAAAGGATTATTTTGAAAAGACTGCCTGAAGGTTTAAAAGGTACAGCAGTCAGGCTACACACAAGGCCTGAAGCCATGTTTTCCTTGTCAGTCTAGGAGGCGGCACAATTTGTGCTGCAGTCCACAGGTGATGTGTAACTTCCATGGCATGAGTGTATTTTCTGCATCATATACTATGGCCTTACTGGAAAGTTAAATATGCAGCAGGGAATTAGCCAGTTTTCCAGTGCTCAAGGATTAAAGCACATACACTGGGGACTGGAAAGCAGTGTCACTGGTATTCCTTAATCCTGACCATCACCTTAAATTTCATAAAGATATTATTTTATACACAACAATTTAATTTTTGTTAAATATTCTAATATAATACAATAAAAGGTGCAGTAACATTTGATGAGAAATGCAGTTTAATCTTGTTTTCATCCTTAGTGCCATCGGCAATGAGTCAGTGCCTTGCAATGGTAATGTTCTTAAGATTCTTCACAGCGTATTGTTGTTACTAAGACCCCATAATTCAGCTCCATAAGCAGCTGACACAACAGTCTTCAGATGAAAGACCTACATGATTGCACTCTACATGCTTGTGTAAATCCTCCCCTTGCATCGCAGAACTATACCTGAGCTCTGTGATAGCCCGCCACGAGGTTCACTGAAGTCTTCTTTTGAGAAGCAAAAAACCCTGAGCAGGACCAACCTAAATTTCCTGCCCATTGAGGTCACCGTGGATGATACTCAAAAATATTTCAGGTTCCATCTTTTTCTCCTTTATGGAGCAGTTCCCTTTGGTCACTTCGAAGGCACCTCAAGCTACCATTTACACTCCAGGACCCACACCAACAAAAGGGCACCATTGCACTCCGGCCAGAGTCCACTTGCCACAGACCACTCTGTTGGGTCCATAGCAACTTATTTTCATATCTAATTTCTAAATAATTGAACTTTCTGACAGGCTTGCTGTATATTTTGAATGTCTACCAGTAGGTCCATTGATTCATGATCATGATTAGTAACATTTATGGTACGTTTTTTTACTTTAGCAATAGGTTTTCAAACTGCTCAATAAATTATAGTATTGTCCGTTAATGTCAGGAGCACATCATCATCTGCAAGCGGAGAACTGTAATTTTGTTACCTCCTGTTTTTGGTGCATCAAGATTAAAATCTGCTAGTTTGTCAGAGCTTTAACCTGCCTGTCCATATCTGACTTGTGCAGTTGTGTTAGCATGGAGGAACTGAAAGGCCTCGATCAAACATTCTGGTATTTTTATCTGTTGGAGGATCTTCTCGAATACGTTCCTGATGACAGAATCAAAAGTTGCTTTCTAATCAATAAATGTTAGAAATAGTGGAGCTTTTTAATTTGACATATTTAATTCTGATCAAATACAGATTTAGTGTCCCGGCGATTGTGCTCAGACCCTTCCATAATCTACTTTGAAAGGTACTCCATACAGTGTTATCATTTACCCAGTCCTGGATATGATTAAGCAGAGCTTTGCCATACATTTTTCCAATGTCATCCAAGAGAGAATGGTAATTTGCTGGGTATCATTGATATCCCTTTCTGTAAATTGGAACACTAATTGCTTCCAGGAGCTTGGTGCATTGTTTATTTTAATTATCACATTAAATAAGTGCACAAAATTGCTAGCCATTCTTGACTGCCTGCACTATAAAGGTGCATGTGGACTGTTTCTGGCCCTGGAGCTTTATTATGTCAAACACTGTATTGGTTTCTTGCATGTCTCTCCAATCCCATTTTGAATTTACACGAAACAAAGTCATCAATCACTTCTTTACAAACAATATGAAGAAAGTCAGGAACTACATCATATAAATAATCACCCCCCCTCACCCTCCCAACCCCCTGCCAAGCACTCCCATGTGAACACCCTTCAGCTTACTTACACGCATGCAATCACCTAGAAACCCAATGTTGTGCCCTAGCAAGAGTTTAATACTCAACTCAGACATTGCTCTTGGATGTAACTTTCCCATCAGATCACATCTAGACATGTTTTCCTGAGTGAAATCTACTAAAGATTGTCTAAGAATCTTTTTTGATTGACCATTTTAAGCCTTGGGAAAGGCTTGCATGCCAAGAGAAGGTGAAACAATTTTTGGCTGTAAACAGAGCATTAATGTGCACTGAAGAAGTCAGAAACATGTAATGAATATCAACAAAACCTTTAAATGGGCTACGTGAACTCAGAATACACAAACAATAATCAATTACCTATTTATAATATTATGACTCAACTGCTGTTATTTGTCCTAGTTATCTGCAAGAGTCAAAGAGTGAAGAACCCTGCAAGTTTTGGAACCCTGTTTGATCAACACTCTAGTTATGCATCTAAAATTATACCTTATAGAAACAGTAAGGGCACTGTACCCATTATAAAAGTGTAGTCACTCTGAATTAAAAAGCACACTACTTAATAATGGAGTACTGCATAGCAACATAGAGTTAGGGCCCCACGCATTCATGTAACACAATCATGAAATCGCTCCATGCCAATGCCCTCACAATATTGCTCAGCATCAGTCTTTCTCCCACAATCAACAGTTCATCCCAGATAACCTCAACTCATGAAAAATCCTCTCCTTGCTGACAAAACCTACTCTGCACCCAGATGACCCCCCAAACTACTATTGCACTGCAACCCTTGCATTAATAAAATAATCATTAAGAAAGCAGTCTCAGTTCAACTTCAAATCCAATATACTTCATATAGTCTGTTATGCCCCCCTGATCACCGAGAAGAATTACTCATTCCTCCTGATCTAAATCAACCTATTGCTAGCCCTTTATATTGTCAATCATCAGTCAATGATCCGCACACTGCAGAACCATAAGAGCCTTACCAGTCTTGAAATAATTCACCTCTTAACTCTTTAATTCCCCTGATTAATTCAGGTGGCAACTGTGGGATCTAGAGAACTTCTAGCCTACTGTTGAGTAATTAGGGGCTTAATCCTGCCCCATCATCCCCAGCCTCAATAGAAAACCCAGTAGAACACTATTCTCCAACAGCAGCCTCAAAATCCATCAGTGTCTCAGAGGGACATAACATTGCATCAAAATCGCATCTTTCCATAGCATTAATCAGCATACGACGAGCCTCCAGCTCATTGAAAATTGAATGTCCAGCACCTACCTAAAACTCTACTCAAAAAAGGCAGATCTCCTACTGTTCACCAACAGCAGCAAATAACTACAAATTCAAGCCTGGCTTTCAAAAATGAGTCTTGATGGCTTCCCCATCAGCTGACAACTAACACAAAATCAGTCAAATTCACCTGTGACACTGACTAATCCTTCAGAAAACACATCTCCAGGAAAAACCCGACAGAAAGCTGCCAGCTCATACTCCTGAACAAAGTGAAAGCCTTCCTCCCACTATCTGGCTTCAAAACAGCAGTGAAAAGCCAAAGGCCAATCACTTCTGGGTAGTGGCTACTCCTGTTTGGTGGTCCCTCTGACACCCCACTGGCCCTAGTCAAAGGCATTCTACATGCATCCTCAAACCTCAACATAGATCTGATAAAATAAAGCCATATCACACCCTCCCTTAAGGAACTACACTGTCCCCCTGCCAAGTCTCTGTTATCTTCAAGAGCAGCCGCATCATTTACAAGGCCACTAGAAATTACACTGTTGATCACCTGGCAGAAAACATATCAAACCACTTCAGGAGGACAGCACAATACTTGAAGCCAGGACATCACCAGAAAGCCAAGAATTGCAAAAAGAAGAAAAACAGTAACATCATAAGTGCTCCAATCCTCATCATCTCTTCAGAGAGCCTTGAATCTCTAGATGATAGTAGGCATCATTCTTGAATATTGTGCTTCATTGTAAATGATACATGTGGATTCCCTTCCATGTTTAGTGCTATGTTGTGCTCTATCAAAATACATACATGTATATATATATATATATATATATATATATATATATATATATATATATATACATATATATATATATAAGCTGCCAGTTTTTGGTCAAGATTATGGACTCCTCCATGAGTGCATATACAATAAAGGCAGTTGGTAAAGCTAAATGAAGAGAGGATTGGAACTGGAGCTTTGATAAAGTAGTACCATTGCAAATAAATAATAATAAATGCTTAAAATAATTGTGGTAGGTCTTGTAGCTAGCTATCTGAAACAATTTGGGCCTCTTGGAGCATGGCTTATTCACGGTAATGATGCTGGTGTGATCATTTGTACTTTTATTCTGGTGCTGTATATGGATGAACCCGCAATGGCATCTCTGTATGGCAGAGCTCAATAGTGTTTTAACTTCGGTTTTCATGATAAATTGTCAGAACAGAAATTCATTAGGTCAATTCAGGTGCCCTGGGATTTCGCATTTACTGGGGTTAGTCATCATTATTCGTAAAGCAGTTGGAAATACAAACAAGCTTTCACAATGTCAGTAAGTCACACCGTTGGGACCTACTTGCTTACCAATGCTTCTTGATGACTCCGAGCAGCATCTGTAAAAGCACAATGCATTTTTGTGATGCTTTGAAGAATTGGAAAAGAATGCAGAATGATTCCGCCACTCTTGGCGGTTGTGTGATTCTGTAGGTGCATGCATGCATCATCATGAATGTGTGCGTACAGAATGACATGCGTGCCATTATTGGTTTTTTTTATTGATTGAGTTAAGATGGCAGACACCACATAGATTTCTCATATATATATATTAAATATAGAGTGCAGGGAAGTTTGGTGGAGCAAGAAAAGCAGATAAGGACGACAGCATCAAGAGTTGGCAGAATTTAGCCAGGGGGAAAAGGACAGGAAGGAAAGAGTTAAATTACACATGCACTCTCATGTAGTGCTGAAAGAAAAAGAAAGTAGTTCCATAAAAGCAAGCATTGGAAAAATGCAAGTCAGCAAAGCAAAAGAATGCTAAAGAGGTTTCAGGGGATGGAAAAACACAAGGTGGACAAGGAAATCCATTGAATAAGAAGCAACCAAACGAGTGACCAGTAAGCAATGGGCAAGCTAAAAGCCTATTGTTAGTTCTTGGTTAGCCCACAATAGATCTTGACAGCTTGCACTGTCTGGTATGCAAGACCTAATAAAATAATTATTCAATTGTTTTTAAACAGTTTGGTTGGTAAGCTAGTTAAACCAATTGAAATCATCCCACATATGATATCTAGAGTTTAAATTTCTCTAGGAATGTGTCTCAGGTGCAGTGTACATCGCTCATAAAAACATGTACTTTATTGTGTTACCCTTCCATAATTGTGCACGCCCACACATACACCAGTAGCCTGAATGTTGGAGTGTTGCAGCCTATCAATCAGAATCAGCTGGGAGGGCCACAAGGAAGCTGTGTTGTCTATAGTGGGCCTAAGGTGTGAAGCCTCTGGCAGCATGTCCTGCTCCCAAAAATTGGAGTTGACATTTAGAAAGACGGAGTCCCAGAGTTTGTGAAAGATGGGGCTTGTCTGTTACATCATGGGCCATCTTCACATGTCTCAACAGGAGCCATATTTTCTAGAGTCAGTGTTTGTATGTAGGGGCAATGGGTCTTCCCCAGATTGAACAAATGTTGTGTTTCGTGGCCAGATGTAGATAAGAGATATGCTTGCCTGCTGTGGAGTAGAGGGGGTAAAAGCCCACAGCATGTCTTCCTAGGATGGTGAATTCTGGAAATGTATCAAGGTCGCAGCCCGTTTTCTGAGAGATTGCCTAAACACAGCTTGCCAAAAGGACTCATGGAGGGGGCAGGACCATAGGATGTGTAGGAGGGTATCCATGCTGGCATGTCTTGGTGTTTGCCGCATTGATAGTATGCAGGCAGTGGGGTGTGAGATGCCAGTGGTACAGAATTTTGTATGGGATTTCCCTGCTTTGAGCGTGTCTAGCAAAATTGGTATTGTAGTGGAATGTATCCTGCCAATGTTTACTCTCTAGAGTAAATTGTAGGTATCTCTCCCAGTGTAGTTGTATGGTGTCTTTGGTGATGTTGTCCAGGTAAAAAAAAAGGGCTGTAAATATCGGAGATCAGATTAATTTGGGAGGTGAGGCGCTGTAGGAAGTTTTCTAAGGGGGTGAGTAAAATGGTGGCCCCGGTTTTGACACTAGGCTGGGAGATCCAATGGCAAAGCTGAACGTTGTGGAAGTGTTTCATTTATGGTATCACATGGTTGAGCTTGAGAACCTCAAAGAACTGAACCCGACACTCGATAAAGAAATCTCAGAGATGCAAGCAACCCTTCTCCCTCTATATGTGGAAGGCTCAAGGCTGCTGTCACGGGGAGAACTCAGAGTCATCCAGGACGGGAGTAAGTGGGGAAGGTAAGGAGGTGAAACCCTGCTTAGTGGCAATCCGGTTCCAGGCAGTCAGAGTAGCTGTAGTACCAAGAGAAAGATACCGGAGCTGGCTGCTCGAGGCCTTAGGAACTCACGGGACCATACCCAATAGTCTAAACACAATTTTCTGATCAACACCAATGTTTGCCAGTTTCCCATTTAAGCTATTTGATCATGTAGCGTAGTCAGGAAGTCCGGTAATAGCAGAACAAGTGGGGTACCCAGCCTTGGGATGCTGAGTGCTGGTCTGGAGGGTTATTCTAGAGCCTTTTTCCACCCCAAATGTAGGCCATGCTGGCTGGTTGGAGGCCAGCAATCTCAGGTTTAGGAATCATCAGAGGTATGGCCTGAAAGAGGTATAGTATGCATGTCATCTTGAGGGCCACAATGCATCCCACCCAGGAAAGTGAATAATTCCACAAGCTTGTCAAGATGCCATGGAGTTACGCAGGAGGGATTATAAATTGAGAGAAGTGTAAGTGGAGAGAGACAGGTTCTGACATATCCCCAAGTACCTGATGTAGGTGTCTGTCCATCAGAATGACATTGCCATTGCAAGGGTCACTGCCAGGGCACTCCCCACACCACCCCCTAGTAGGGGTAAGACCTCTGACTTTGTAACATTGATCCAAAGGCCAGCTTTCAACTGATATTCCTCCAGGAGGAGAATTTGTGCTTGAAGGGAATGTTTGGGTTCTGATGGTTAGCAGAATATCATCTGCAAACACAGAAACTTTAAAGGTTTCTTTACAGATCGAGATGCTGTGTATTCGGGGATTGTCTCTGATGCCCTGCACAAGGGGTTTCAAGAAAAAAACAAATAGGAAGAGAGACAGGGGACTGCTCTGGTGGGTGTCCCACCAGATGTATGTATGTGTGTATATGGGCATTTATAAAGCGCGTTCCGGCCTTGGCATCGAAGCGCTAAGAGGACATAAAGGAGAAAAAGATGATTGAAGGCCAATAGCCCTATCGAGGAAACAACCAGGTTTTCACCCTCTTCCTAAACATCGAGAAGTTCTGTTCTTTCCGGATATCAAGCGGTAAACCATTCCAATATCTGGCAGCCGCCACTGTGAACGCTTTATCTCCCCACCTAACTCTGCGCGTCCTACAGACCTGGATCAGAAACGACTTCTCTGATCTTAGGACAGGTCCTGGCCGATACCACCTGAGTCTGTCCACCAGGTGTTCTGCACCATCCCCATGTAGTGCTTTAAAGGTAACGCAGAGAGATTTAAAAATAATCCTCTTGCCCACCGGAAGCCAGTGAAGGCGCTTAAGGCTAAGGGACGCCGACGCTAAACGTGGAAGTGGCAGAATCATGCGAGCTGCATTATTCTGAATCAATTGCAGTTTCTTCAAAGTGCACTCATCAATATCCAACAACAATGAGTTGCAATAGTCTACTCTTGACATGATCAGTGCCAACATAACCGTAATTCTTTCCTCCTGCTTCAGGAACGGTAAAATTTTCCTCAGGATTTTCAAGGTCCAATAGAAAGACTTCACTAAGGCATTAACCTGTGGTTTAAAGCTTAATGCTTCGTCAAAAATCACTCCTAGATTTCTAGTTGCTCCGCATGGGCTAGGTAGTTGCCCGCAGTCCTCTGGCCACCATCGCAGACCCCACAGATCCTTACTACAAACATACAGGACAATCTCCGTATTGTTGGTATTGAGCTTGAGCCAATTCTGTCTCATCCACTGATTAATATCCTTCATGCAGCCATTAAACTGCTCTGCCACTTCCTTCCCATTACTCCTAGATACTGGAATAATAATCTGGGTGTCATCAGCATAGGAGGATGGTGAAAAGCCATATGATCGGATAAGTCTTGCCAGGGGGGCCACATAGACATTAAAAAGCGTAGGACTCAACGCCGAGCCCTGGTGTAGGCCACACGGCAAGTGGAAGGCCAGAGCTTTAAAACCTTCCCAGCTAACAATATTAGATCTGTCCCTTAAGAAGGACTCCAGGATTCTAAGCGCGGCATGTCTTATTCCAACATTATGAAGGCGAGATACCAAAATATCAGGTGAAATGGTATCGAATGCAGCAGAGAGATCCAATAGTACAAGAACAGCGCCCTGACCCTCATCCAGAAACTTCCGGATTAGTAGCGCTGATTCGGTGCTATGCGCCCTTCTGAAACCATGTTGTGACTGATCAAAGCCTCCAGCCTGATTAAGAAACATGGATAATTCATAATTGATATGTTTTTCAAATATCTTAGCTAGTGTCGGTAGCAGGGAGATAGGCCGCAGATTACTTAAATCAAAGGTAGTTTGATCAGCCTTCTTTTTAAGAGGAATTACAGTGGCCTGCTTCCATGAGGAGGGGTAGACCCCTGTGGATAGAACATCCATAAAGATGGTAGCTAGTTTTGAAGCCACCGAGTCCGGAATCATCTGCAAGATATTGGGTGGGCAAGGATCCAT
Source organism: Pleurodeles waltl (assembly GCF_031143425.1). Taxonomy (NCBI): domain Eukaryota; kingdom Metazoa; phylum Chordata; class Amphibia; order Caudata; family Salamandridae; genus Pleurodeles; species Pleurodeles waltl. The sequence continues at coordinate 676,906,956 of NC_090449.1, read as the reverse complement.
GGGTGAGCCTGATTTAATCCCCATAAGAATTTCTTTAATCCTGTCCGGCATCAACGGGGGGAAACATGTGAGCAGTGGGTATCCTGATTCGGCGAATCCATGGGGGTAATCCCAGGATCCATCCGGGGGAAATCTTTATGTAGTAACCTGATTTTAGTTTTAAAAAACTCAGCTATTTGATTACAAATTGCCTGCGAGTTTGGCGAGGTTGTGGGGGGAACAGGAGGCGTAATGAGCGAGCGAACTACCTTAAATAGCTCTTTCGGCACATTAGGTGCATTTTTAATCTTATTGGAAAAGAAAGTAGTTTTAGCCTCAAAACAGGCTACTTTGTATGTTTTTAAAACACTCCTTAATTTCTCCTTCTCTGATACATTAGGGTTAAGCTTCCAATGTCTTTCTTGTTGACGGTACTCCCGCTGGAGCACCTTTAGATCACTTTTAAACCAAGGCCAGCTAGTGTTTTTGGGTCTACCATCCGGCTTTATTAACGCCGGGGCCAATTTATTCATAGCAATGGCTAAACCTGAGTTAAACACTTCCAGAGCAGGCAGAAGAGGATCCCCAGCCGCCTCCCAGCCTTCCTTTACTGCCGGGCCCAACTGCGAATCTGTAATTTTATTCCATAATCTCAGTGATTTATTAACTGATTTTGTCTGTTGGTAAGGGGACCCCTTCGTACTTTTGAACAGGAGAAGGTGGTGATCAGTCCAATGCAAAGGAATATTGGATACCGACACCAAGTCCTCTGGGCGAGCAAAAATCCCATCGAGGATATGCCCTGCCTGATGAGTAGCCAAGGAGACTGTGAGAATCCAGTCAAACGATGCCATCAGATTCACCAGCTCCTTGACATAAGGAAGCTGAACATTATCAAAATGTAAGTTAAAATCGCCCAGAATAATACAATTAGATGCGGCAATCACAGGTTCAATAAGACAGGGCCAATCTGCCAGAAACAAAGCAGCAGAGCCTGGAGGTCTATATATCAGAAGACCCTCAATCAGAGTGTAATTATTCTGGCGAATTTTAAAATACATGCCCTCACAAGACTTAGGAGGGGAATTGGCAGGTTCCCATTGGCAGGACAAAGTAGACCTGCAGATGATGGCCAGCCCTCCTCCAATGCCAGTTGGCCTATCCAGCCTGAAAAAGGAGTAACCACTGGGGGAGGCTTCGATAAAATCCTGGTTAGAATCTGCTTTGGCCCATGATTCCGTTATAAAAAGGCAGTCCACTTTTTAGAGATAATCATTTCCGCAATTTCGGTCTTATGTTTTACCAGTGACCGTGCATTTATCAGTGCATAAACAATGGATTTGATTTCTTCCAATCTCTTGGGGCGAATCAGACCCGAATCTTCTAGTGTCAAAACTGGTTGGGAGAGCATTGGGGCCCAACCACAATTCCTACAAACCCGCTGAAAGATCTGCCCAGAATAAGGCAGAAACACATGTTTGCATAAATTGGCTGGGGCCAGGGCCCGAAGCTCGGGTCCTGAGAAGCCTATCTGCCTAGGGGTCCTTGTGCCCCACTCAGCCCCCCGGCCCCCGTCCTCGACCGTGCGCGGACAGGCGCGCATTAGGTGCGCCTCCGCTGCACGCCCGTTTTGTAGTGTGGTTAGTTTTACGTATTCATTGTGCTTTAGCTTCAGGCTTTAGGCCTTTGTGCATTTTGCCCTGAATATATTTTATTCATTTGCTAATAGCTTAGAGCCTCTGTGCACTTTGCTCTACATGCTTTTTATTAGGCTTCGTAACGTTATTTTTCAAATAGCCAGTTCTACGGTGTTGTTTTTTATTCATATCACAGTTTTGCCTACTTCAGCACTGGAGTTCTCCATAACATATTTACTCTGTGCTTCAGTCAAGGATACAGTCTGGTACATTGCCGATAGACGTGGTAAGAGTTTAGACTCGGCATTCCTGCGTAGGGACATTTTGTGATCACGCTGACATGTTAGTTATAAAATCACTTCCTTGTCCCAGTACACGCAAGAGGGAGATTCCGACCAGGGAACCACAACTTGACGTTGACTGCCTTGTTGCAGATGCTGAACCAAGATCACAGGTCTTTGCTCAGGTATGAGGGCTGATATCCCCAAAGTGATTCTAATAGGCAAACTAGAAGCTTAACATGCTGTGCTCTAGATAGAACAAGCAGAGGGAGAGTAGAAACTGTTTGACAATATGATAGCTTTGTTTTTATGTTTTACTCTCCTGGTAACTATCACAATCCTACTGTGTTGTATCGTTCTGGTTATTGCGGCTCACGCCTTAATATCTAAAATACAGTCGTTTTATTAAAACATTATATAAAACTTATACTGTCTTTGTCATTTGTATATGAGATCATATTGGAAATAAGAGAGTTGGTTTGGATCTGAGTAACCACGACTTCCCTGAGAAGTTCCGAAGATGTCATGCGCTCGGCTGCCAAATCATTCCTTCCACAGGGGAGAAATGAGGCACTGCTAGTTAGCCGGAGCAAAAACCGGATTTAGGGTGACAGAGTTCTTTACACGTGGGTCAGACTCAGTCCCCCACACCGTTATCGATCCTGCTACCTAGAAATCCAGTAGTCTCATTTAGAATAATGAGAGCCTACGTGACATGGCGCCGCCAACGTTTGGTCTGGCTCTAATGATTAGGTCCGACTGACTCTCTTGGTCTCATATATATTTTGACTCCTCGGTTCCGTATACGGAGACGTCCGTGGGGCTGAGGGTTTCCGCCGCCACGGCATAGGTGCTTCCTATTGCTTAGTGGTCGGTTGTTCAAGCTTGAACTTTGAAAGGAAAAAACCCCGATATTGGTGTGCCTTCTCTGACCTGCAGCTGTTTTTTAATAAAATGGCGAATCCTAATGTAGTGAACATAGCAATTAATATGCGACATCCGCTCACGGGACATCTATTGACACATGGACTGACAGTCCAGGGGGGTCCAGTCACTTTTGTGGTGGACGCCCATGCAGCCTATAGAACTGAACTTTTTTATTCTTGGGTCGCTTTTCCAGCAGTGGATGGGGGAACAAATACTTTTCACGAATACACAGTTGCGAATGTCCCTGGACAATATAGGGCTTACGCTTATTTAGAAATACCTCTATCTTATCAAGAACACCATAATTGGCTTGATGGCGCCCTTCCACACACAATAGCACAAGTAAGGTTAGGGCCACTGAGTAATGATGGTCCTACCTGGCCTTTATTGGCTACATATACACCACATCCTGCGGTTGCTCAATTGGCAGTGGTTGAAGTTCGTCGTTTATATACAGAATTAACGGCTACATATAGACGATTAGTTCAGTTTGTGATGCAGACATTAAACACAAATGCAGCGCGTGCTGCTCCAGCGCACCCACAGGCGGTGGTTCCGGGTCTTAATCCGGCCACTGTACACTCAGTTATGGGTAAAGTACCGGCTAAACGAGAGGAGACTCCGTTTTGGCTGGCGCAAAAAATTAATACGCTGGAAGCAGTATTTCCCCATACGGGACCTCAGGATAAACATAGAATTTTGACGATGTGTTTGCCGTACGGGATGGTTCCTCCGGTGGACCTTTGTAATACCTGGGGCACGGTGTTTGCCGCGCTCTACACTACGGCACACGGTACACCGACATTAGCTAATTTACCGGATGTACTTAAACAGATTCAGGATGAATATGGGGCTGCCCCTGCCTTGGATTTGGGCATGCAGTTGCTGGGCAATTTTGCCACAGTTTCTTCTATTATTTTGAGTAATCTCAAAGGAGAGGCAGTAGCACTAGCAGTGCGTATGCGTCTTCGGGATGTTCCGCTGCTTCAACAGGAGCGGGAGCTTCCGAGAATAATAGCGGAAACATATTCTAGTATTGGTCGTGATAGCCTAGGGGCTAGACAACAAAAACCCCAGTTACAGGGTAAAAATAATAAAGATAATGCTAAACAGCAACAACCTGAGGGTTCGAAAAAGCGCTGGGAAAAGAAAGAGCAAACACCTAAGAAGGATGATGGGCAGTCTCCGCAACCGGAGACCCCACAGAATAAGTATAATCTCAGGAATAGGGATACTTTGAAGACGCCTGATAGATATCAATATACTGATACACGCCAATCTCGTTCCTTTCAGGACTCCTCGGAAAAGAGAAGTGAGAGAGGTGGGCGGTCAGAGCGGAGGACGGAGTACGTGAAACCGAGACAGGATTCACAACGCTCAGCAGAGGTTTCTATTAAACAAGAAGAGAAACCGCTGCAACAGAAACAGCAATTCAAAAAGAAGAAGGTGGCAGCTGTCTCAGTTAGACATGCCGCTCAAGAAGAGAGTTCTCTTGACGAACAAGACATGGGCGTTAGCACTGTTAGACAGCGCGGCAGAGGTCACAATAGTTCGCCGGAGTCTTCTAGAGCATCTGGGGGTGAAAGCAACTGATGACTTCATACAAGTCGAAACGGCGGATATGCGAGTCTCTGATCCTGATAGAGTATATGAAGTAACTCTGCGATTGGAAGGGGACATTGACCGTATTATAAACGCCATTTTTTGGGACCATGTGGTAAAATCATATGATGTTCTGTTGGCCGAACAAGATTGGCCACCTGACTTTGTTCGCGACTGTCCAGTTGGGGAGGAGGTTATTACACCTTCCTTCTCACCACTTGTTCCACGAGAACTCGCGGAGTCCTATAGTAAATCATGGGCTCTAGCACAGGCTCCGGCTTTGTATAGAAATAACGTGGGGTGGGACAGACAATCACCTTACCATGTAATTACGATAAAGGGCGAACCTCAGCCACAACCGCAATATCCTATCAAATTTGAAGCTAGGGCATCGGTTAGAAAAATTCTTACAGAATTGGAGTATCAGGGTGTAATTGAGCCCTGTGTCTCGCCGATGAATAATCCCTTGTTTCCGGTTGCTAAACCGGACCATTCATATAGGATAGTGGTGGATTACCGACATTTAAATAGTCATACACGCACATATGCAATACAGAATTCACACAGCGCAGCGCTTATGAATAATATAGTGCGTAAAAAATATAAGACAACATTAGATATCTCGAATGGATTTTTCTGCCAGAATATAGCGCCCGAGAGTCGGGACTATACCTGTTTCAGTGCGTTTGGCTCTCAGAATTTTTTTTATTGTTTGCCTCAGGGGTATAAGAATAGCCCAGGACTGTTTTCGGCTCGTGTAACTGAACTGCTGCATGAGTTCGACCCTGAAGCATTATCATATGTTGATGACATATATCTGACAGATGATGAGATTCTGCAACATCTAAGGTGCGTATCGCGCATTGTTGTGGGGTTTGCTAATATTGGCTATAAGTTTAATTTTAAGAAATCAAAGATTGCCTTCCTCAGCGTCATTTTCCTGGGATATGAGTTGTCGAGTGAGGGCAAGAGCTTAGCGCCACATTTTTTGGAGAAATGTGCTTTATTGCAGCCTCCTAATACGGTTCGGAAGCTCCAGTCATTGTTGGGGTTTCTGAATTTTGGCAGAACTTACATTCCTGAATATGCTACGCGTATAAAACCCTTATACGAGTTGATTCGCCCGAATTTTTCGAGTCAATTTTGGACGATTGAACATACACACATACTGCGAGAATTACAGAGTGATCTTTTAGCAGTTAAACACTTACACACTCGGGACAATAAGACACATTTAGTGATCAGGGTAATACCTGGGGCTGTTGGGTTTACTTATGTCACCTTTAATGAAGGGGAGACTGTCCCGATTGCATACAAATCTCACTTGTATTCTGCTGCAGAGCAACGTTTTGCACAAACTGAGAAAATTCTCACTGCAGTACAGATGGCTGTTATTAAAGAAAGACCGCTGGCCCAGGGTCAACGCATTGTTGTCGTTTCACCGGTTCCGGCCTTAGAGGCTGTTACAAAAGCGAGTGCTCCTAATTCGAAGGCTCTACACCCGCGATGGATACAATGGGCTACGTCTTTGACAGCCACTGATGTAGATTATGTATTTGACCCTAAAGTGCAGACTCAAGAATTTCTTCAATACGAAATAGAATACCCTGTTCCTGCTGGTACATTGCCTATTGACCAATATGAAGTGGTCATGTATACCGATGGCTCTGCGCAACCGGCGGTTGGGACTAAACAACAGTATTCTGCTGCATGTGCGGTGGTGAGCGGCACTATGGAGGGGGAAGTGTTCTACCCCCGATATACTTATACTAAAACCTTGGGAGATTGCACGGCACAGCTGGCTGAGCTCAAAGCTCTATTGTTAGCGTTGGAGCATGCGGATCCGGCACTTTTAACCTTGCTGGTCTGTGACTCCTATTACTGTGTGCAGTCTTTCAACGAATATTTACACTATTGGAAGACGAATGGGTTCAGAGATTCTAAAGGCAACACCATTAAGCATAAAATGTTGTGGGGTAAGGTTGCGGATCTGAAGGAAACGCTTCCTAAAGTCCATGTTGTGCATACACTTGGACACCAGCGCGTTGGAATACACGTTGCTGGGAATACTTTGGCTGATGAAGCCGCGAAATCGGCAGTGGCTGTCGCCACTGTGGCCGCAGTGACTCGTTCGAGTTCCAAACCAGACACAGAAATATCGGCTGCCATAAAAGCTACTGCTGATGGCACGCCCTTTCCTAAAGGATTTCCTTCAAAATATAGTTACTGCTTGAATGGTGCGCTAAATGCTACTGTTACAATTCCAGGCATTGGTGTACGTGAAATTCCGAATAAAATGGAGAGACCTCGATTGATTTCTGCAGCCCATGAGGGGGTGGCTTCTGCACATGCTGGGGTGGCTGCCACAATTTCACTTTTACAGGCTCGTTACTGGTGGCCTGGTCTCTATAAAGAGACGAAGCAGTATGTCCTTTGTTGTGACATTTGTCAACAAATTAAGGCATCGTAGGCTAGACGCCCGCAGCAGACGCCCCTTCTGATTTCAAACAAACCATTACAGTGTGTGTACTTGGATCATTGTGGTCCGCTGACGCCAGATAGTGCATACAAGTATATATTGGTTGCTGTAGATTCGTGCTCCAGATTTGTATGGGTATGGCCACAATGCTCGGCTGACGCTCGCACTGTTATTAAAGATTTGCGCATCTTTGTCGATATATTTGCAGTTGCGGCTTTTCATTCGGACCAGGGCCCTGCTTTTGCCTCTAAGGCATTCAGGGACACCATGGCTTCGTTGGGGGTCCAACTCCAATTCTCGTCTCCATTTCATCCCGAGGGAAATTCTGTCGTGGAGCGTTTAAATCGTGATTTAAAGCAGTCCTTAACGGCCAGAGTTATAGGTACGGGTCGTGGTTGGCTAGCCCACCTATATGGAGTACAGAGAGCACTTAATAACTTGCCTAGAAGGTCACTGGGGGGGTCGTACTTCATATGAGTGCCTGTTTGGAACACGAATGTATGTTCCTGATCTTGATGGTCCTGGTGTGGAGGCGGCAGATACGCCCTTTGACATAAATGATCGTGTCACTGTTTTGCAGGATTTACAACAATTCCGTGAAGATAACTCTTCTGCCAATGCTGCCTCCTCAGGAATTAAGGATGAGCCAGTAACACCTACTGGTTGGATACCCAGGATTGGGGATCTAGTGCGTGAAAAGGTCGCAGTTAAAAAATAATTTGGTCCTTCTTATCGAGAACCTGTCCCTGTGTTGGGGGTAAGCGGCACAAGAACTGTGATTTTACCGCCGCTGCGAGGGGCCAAAGGAAATTGCTTTATTTCCATTGATAATGTCAAGTTACAACATGTGGCCGATTCTGCACAGCAGACCAAGAGGGACACCCAGTAGTTCCGGAATCCCTCTCACTACTGGGGACGAGGTCCCGCTGCAGGTGATTTTCACCGACACTGTTTCCTCTCCGAGCTTGGGGAGGGTGGATAATGATCTTGCGATTGTTCCACCGACGGCGATTAATATGGAATCTTGTGATCAAATTGCTGTACGTTCTACTGACGTTTCTGAACATGTGGTTTATAGCGTGCCACGGCGAGAGCCTCCGTCTGCTTCTTCGTTCACAGTTGCACCTTTTGCTAGAACTGCTTCTGGCTGCTTCAACGACGCTGATAATGATGGGTCCGGCTCCTCGTCTTCCATGTCTTCTGTCCACGGTCCACGACGGCTGCTGGGATGGCTTAAACGAACATATTTTGTTTTTCCTTGGAACTATTTTTGGCTATTTTGGGCCGTGATGACTATTTTATTATGGTTGGGATTTGTGGTTACTTTTTTTCTGATAATACATGGTCATTTTCTTCCTGATCGATCGGACATTGAGCACGTGGAGACTGTGTTAAAACCACATTTTTCGTCTCATATGGTTCGAAGAGACTTGTCCACAGTGAACATTTCTGCTATACCAGTTCCGGATGGAATTGTGTGGGATAAAGTAATGTTTGATATATATGGTCCCACTGAATTGATTCAAATACCGTATGTCCTCAAATTATCAATGAATGATATTGTTATACCTGGCATTGTTTCTGATGATTGGGATGTGAAGACAGTAGATTCTATGCTAACGGATTTGCAATATTATACTGTCTATGACGATGAAGATGCTTACCAGTTTAGAGATAATCATGGTGACATGTTTTGTTACAATTATTATGGACACCACTTTATTCATAAAGCTAGAAGCCCTAAGTCCATGTTTAATTATGTGCAATGGGAACATTGCTCGACTCCTCCACAAGGGAGTTCAAAAACGTATTATGACAAATTTGCATATTTTACTGGGCATGATCCACGTAATGCTAGGTCCTACTATTTTAAAGTTACACCGTATTCTAATAAGCAAATGTTATTGACCGATACTAAATTACTGTATTCTAATTTGTTTGTATCTAAACTGTCGGTCGAGGGATATGAATACTGGTTCAAAACTGTTGACTTGAAAAGTGTTTGGGGTACGAAAAATTGGCAAATGCGAGGCAGGGACACGTTATTTAGAGCATGTATTATCCCTGTGCAGATGATTTTCCTCAATGATACAGTACAACAGACTAGCTGTTTGGGCTTAGCGACGATTAAGGAGTTAACTTTGCCTAGTATACCTGTCCCTTCTAAATTAAAAAATTGGCAGCACTATGTGAATGCTACTTTCAGTGACTTTACACATTGGGTCCAGAATGGTACACTTAACACTTCATCGTTACATCCAGGCGGGTGGTTATTATGGCTTGTAGACACTAATATGTGTCATCAACGTTTTGTCACCTCTTCAGGGGGGTTCAGGACTAGTAGGGCAGACCCTCGTTACGTTTCACCAGAACATGCTGATATTATAACTACATACA